>NC_086452.1:5237845-5542845 GCF_028390025.1 Pseudophryne corroboree
CCCCCCATCACTCCCACACCTCATCTACACTAACCACACCAGCACCCCCCCCCCATCACTCCCACACCTCATCTACACTACACTCACAACCAGCACCCCCCCCATCACTCCCACACCTCATCTACACTAATCACACACCAGCACCCCCCCCCCCCATCACTCCCACACCTCATCTACACTAACACCAACACAGCAGCACCCCCCCCATCACTCCCACACCTCATCTACACTAATCACACCAGCAACCCCCCCCATCACTCCCACACCTCATCTACACTAATCACACCAGCACCCCCCCCCCATCACTCCCACACCTCATCTACACTACACCACACCAGCACCCCCCCCCATCACTCCACACCTCATCTACACTAATCCACACCAGCACCCCCCCCCATCACTCCCACACCTCATCTACACTAACCACACCAGCACCCCCCCCATCACTCCCACACCTCATCTACACTAATCACACCAGCAACCCCCCCCCATCACTCCCACACCTCATCTACACTAATCACACCAGCACCCCCCCCCATCACTCCCACACCTCATCTACACTAACCACACCAGCACCCCCCCCATCACTCCCACACCTCATCTACACTAACCACACCAGCACCCCCCCCCATCACTCCCACACCTCATCTACACTAATCACACCAGCACCCCCCCCATCACTCCCACACCTCATCTACACTAACCACACCAGCACCCCCCCCCATCACTCCCACACCTCATCTACACTAACACACCAGCACCCCCCCCCATCACTCCCACACCTCATCTACACTAATCACACCAGCACCCCCCCCCATCACTCCCACACCTCATCTACACTAACCACACCAGCACCCCCCCATCACTCCCACACCTCATCTACACTAATCCACACCAGCACCCCCCCCCATCACTCCCACACCTCATCTACACTAATCACACCAGCAACCCCCCCCCCATCACTCCCACACCTCATCTACACTAATCACACCAGCACCCCCCCCCATCACTCCCACACCTCATCTACACTAATCACACCAGCACCCCCCCCATCACTCCCACACCTCATCTACACTAATCACACCAGCACCCCCCCCATCACTCCCACACCTCATCTACACTAACCACACCAGCACCCCCCCCATCACTCCCACACCTCATCTACACTAATCACACACCAGCACCCCCCCCCCATCACTCCCACACCTCATCTACACTAACCACACCAGCACCCCCCCCCATCACTCCCACACCTCATCTACACTAATCACACCAGCACCCCCCCCATCACTCCCACACCTCATCTACACTAATCCACACCAGCACCCCCCCCATCACTCCCACACCTCATCTACACTAATCACACCAGCACCCCCCCCATCACTCCCACACCTCATCTACACTAACCACACCAGCACCCCCCCCATCACTCCCACACCTCATCTACACTAATCACCACACCAGCACCCCCCCCCCATCACTCCCACACCTCATCTACACTAATCACCACACCAGCACCCCCCCCATCACTCCCACACCTCATCTACACTAATCACACACCAGCACCCCCCCCCCATCACTCCCACACCTCATCTACACTAATCACACACCAGCACCCCCCCCCATCACTCCCACACCTCATCTACACTAATCACCACACCAGCACCCCCCCCATCACTCCCACACCTCATCTACACTAATCACCACACCAGCACCCCCCCCATCACTCCCACACCTCATCTACACTAACCACACCAGCAACCCCCCCCATCACTCCCACACCTCATCTACACTAACCACACCAGCACCCCCCCCATCAGCTCCCACACCTCATCTACACTAATCACCACACAGCAGCACCCCCCCCATCACTCCCACACCTCATCTACACTAACCACACCAGCACCCCCCCCCATCACTCCCACACCTCATCTACACTAATCACCACACCAGCACCCCCCCCATCACTCCCACACCTCATCTACACTAATCACCACACCAGCACCCCCCCCATCACTCCCACACCTCATCTACACTAATCACCACACCAGCACCCCCCCCCATCACTCCCACACCTCATCTACACTAATCACACCAGCACCCCCCCCATCACTCCCACACCTCATCTACACTAATCACCACACCAGCACCCCCCCCCATCGACTCCCACACCTCATCTACACTAACCACACCAGCACCCCCCCCATCACTCCCACACCTCATCTACACTAATCACCACACCAGCACCCCCCCCCATCACTCCCACACCTCATCTACACTAATCACCACACCAGCACCCCCCCCATCACTCCCACACCTCATCTACACTAATCACCACACCAGCACCCCCCCCATCACTCCCACACCTCATCTACACTAATCACCACACCAGCACCCCCCCCATCGCTCCCACACCTCATCTACACTAATCACCACACCAGCACCCCCCCCATCACTCCCACACCTCATCTACACTAACCACACCAGCACCCCCCCCCCATCACTCCCACACCTCATCTACACTAATCACCACACCAGCACCCCCCCCCATCACTCCCACACCTCATCTACACTAACCCACACCAGCACCCCCCCCCATCACTCCCACACCTCATCTACACTAATCACACCAGCAACCCCCCCATCACTCCCACACCTCATCTACACTAATCACCACACCAGCAACCCCCCCCCATCACTCCCACACCTCATCTACACTAATCACACCCAGCACCCCCCCCATCACTCCCACACCTCATCTACACTAACCACACCAGCACCCCCCCCCATCACTCCCACACCTCATCTACACTAATCACACCAGCACCCCCCCCCATCACTCCCACACCTCATCTACACTAATCCACACCAGCACCCCCCCCCCATCACTCCCACACCTCATCTACACTAATCACACCAGCACCCCCCCCCCATCACTCCCACACCTCATCTACACTAACCACACCAGCACCCCCCCCCCCATCACTCCCACACCTCATCTACACTAATCACCACACCAGCACCCCCCCCATCACTCCCACACCTCATCTACACTAACCCACACCAGCACCCCCCCCCCCATCACTCCCACACCTCATCTACACTAATCACACCAGCAACCCCCCCATCACTCCCACACCTCATCTACACTAATCACCACACCAGCAACCCCCCCCATCACTCCCACACCTCATCTACACTAATCACACCAGCAACCCCCCCCATCACTCCCACACCTCATCTACACTAACCACACCAGCACCCCCCCCCCCATCACTCCCACACCTCATCTACACTAATCACACCAGCAACCCCCCCCCATCACTCCCACACCTCATCTACACTAATCACACACCAGCACCCCCCCCCATCACTCCCACACCTCATCTACACTAATCACACCAGCACCCCCCCCCATCACTCCCACACCTCATCTACACTAATCCACACCAGCACCCCCCCCCCATCACTCCCACACCTCATCTACACTAATCACACCAGCACCCCCCCCCATCACTCCCACACCTCATCTACACTAACCACACCAGCACCCCCCCCCCATCACTCCCACACCTCATCTACACTAATCACCACACCAGCACCCCCCCCATCACTCCCACACCTCATCTACACTAACCACACCAGCACCCCCCCCCCATCACTCCCACACCTCATCTACACTAATCACACCAGCAACCCCCCCCATCACTCCCACACCTCATCTACACTAATCACACCAGCACCCCCCCATCACTCCCACACCTCATCTACACTAATCACACCAGCACCCCCCCCCCATCACTCCCACACCTCATCTACACTAACCACACCAGCACCCCCCCCCCATCACTCCCACACCTCATCTACACTAATCACACCAGCAACCCCCCCATCGCTCCCACACCTCATCTACACTAATCCACACCAGCACCCCCCCCCCATCACTCCCACACCTCATCTACACTAATCACACACCAGCACCCCCCCCATCACTCCCACACCTCATCTACACTAATCACACCAGCACCCCCCCCCATCACTCCCACACCTCATCTACACTAATCACACCAGCACCCCCCCCCATCAGCTCCCACACCTCATCTACACTAACCACACCAGCAACCCCCCCCATCACTCCCACACCTCATCTACACTAATCACCACACCAGCACCCCCCCCCCCATCACTCCCCACACCTCATCTACACTAATCACCACACCAGCACCCCCCCCCATCACTCCCACACCTCATCTACACTAATCACCACACCAGCACCCCCCCCCATCACTCCCACACCTCATCTACACTAATCACACACCAGCACCCCCCCCCATCAGCTCCCACACCTCATCTACACTAATCACACACCAGCACCCCCCCCCCATCACTCCCACACCTCATCTACACTAATCACCACACCAGCACCCCCCCCCATCACTCCCACACCTCATCTAATCACCACACCAGCACCCCCCCCATCACTCCCACACCTCATCTACACTAATCACCACACCAGCACCCCCCCCATCACTCCCACACCTCATCTACACTACACCACACCAGCAACCCCCCCCATCACTCCCCACACCTCATCTACACTAATCCACACCAGCACCCCCCCCATCACTCCCACACCTCATCTACACTAATCACCACACCAGCACCCCCCCCCCATCACTCCCACACCTCATCTACACTAACCACACCAGCACCCCCCCCCATCACTCCCACACCTCATCTACACTAATCACCACACCAGCACCCCCCCCCCATCACTCCCACACCTCATCTACACTAATCACCACACCAGCACCCCCCCCCATCACTCCCACACCTCATCTACACTAACCACACCAGCACCCCCCCCCATCACTCCCACACCTCATCTACACTAATCACCACACCAGCACCCCCCCCATCACTCCCACACCTCATCTACACTAACCACACCAGCACCCCCCCCCATCACTCCCACACCTCATCTACACTAATCACACCAGCACCCCCCCCATCACTCCCACACCTCATCTACACTAATCACCACACCAGCACCCCCCCCCCATCACTCCCACACCTCATCTACACTAATCACACCAGCACCCCCCCCCATCACTCCCACACCTCATCTACACTAACACCACACCAGCACCCCCCCCCCATCACTCCCACACCTCATCTACACTAATCACACACCAGCACCCCCCCCATCACTCCCACACCTCATCTACACTAATCACACACCAGCACCCCCCCCATCACTCCCACACCTCATCTACACTAATCCACACCAGCACCCCCCCCCCATCACTCCCACACCTCATCTACACTAATCACACACCAGCACCCCCCCCCCATCACTCCCACACCTCATCTACACTAACCACACCAGCACCCCCCCCCATCACTCCCACACCTCATCTACACTAATCACCACACCAGCACCCCCCCCCATCACTCCCACACCTCATCTACACTAACCACACCAGCACCCCCCCCCATCACTCCCACACCTCATCTACACTAATCACACCAGCAACCCCCCCCCCATCACTCCCACACCTCATCTACACTAATCACACCAGCACCCCCCCCATCACTCCCACACCTCATCTACACTAATCACACCAGCACCCCCCCCCCATCACTCCCACACCTCATCTACACTAACCACACCAGCACCCCCCCCCCCCATCACTCCCACACCTCATCTACACTAATCACACCAGCAACCCCCCCCATCAGCTCCCACACCTCATCTACACTAATCACACCAGCACCCCCCCCCCCATCACTCCCACACCTCATCTACACTAACCACACCAGCACCCCCCCCCCATCACTCCCACACCTCATCTACACTAACCACACCAGCACCCCCCCCCCCATCACTCCCACACCTCATCTACACTAATCACACACCAGCACCCCCCCCATCACTCCCACACCTCATCTACACTAATCACCACACCAGCACCCCCCCCCATCACTCCCCACACCTCATCTACACTAATCACCACACCAGCACCCCCCCCCATCACTCCCACACCTCATCTACACTAACCACACCAGCACCCCCCCCCCCATCACTCCCACACCTCATCTACACTAATCACCACACCAGCACCCCCCCCATCACTCCCACACCTCATCTACACTAATCACCACACCAGCACCCCCCCCCCATCACTCCCACACCTCATCTACACTAATCACCACACCAGCACCCCCCCCCCATCACTCCCACACCTCATCTACACTAACCACACCAGCACCCCCCCCCCATCACTCCCACACCTCATCTACACTAATCACCACACCAGCACCCCCCCCATCGCTCCCACACCTCATCTACACTAACCACACCAGCACCCCCCCCCATCACTCCCACACCTCATCTACACTAATCACCACACCAGCACCCCCCCCCATCACTCCCACACCTCATCTACACTAATCACCACACCAGCACCCCCCCCATCACTCCCACACCTCATCTACACTAATCACCACACCAGCACCCCCCCCCATCACTCCCACACCTCATCTACACTAATCACCACACCAGCACCCCCCCCATCGCTCCCACACCTCATCTACACTAATCACCACACCAGCACCCCCCCCCCATCACTCCCACACCTCATCTACACTAACCACACCAGCACCCCC
The DNA here is from genome assembly GCF_028390025.1 of Pseudophryne corroboree. Lineage (NCBI taxonomy): Eukaryota > Metazoa > Chordata > Amphibia > Anura > Myobatrachidae > Pseudophryne > Pseudophryne corroboree. Next base: position 5,244,515 of record NC_086452.1, read on the forward strand.
CCCCCATCACTCCCACACCTCATCTACACTAATCACCACACCAGCACCCCCCCCATCACTCCCACACCTCATCTACACTAATCCACACCAGCACCCCCCCCCATCACTCCCACACCTCATCTACACTAATCACACCAGCAACCCCCCCCATCACTCCCACACCTCATCTACACTAATCACCACACCAGCACCCCCCCCATCACTCCCACACCTCATCTACACTAATCACACCAGCAACCCCCCCCATCACTCCCACACCTCATCTACACTAACCACACCAGCACCCCCCCCCCATCACTCCCACACCTCATCTACACTAATCACACCAGCAACCCCCCCCATCACTCCCACACCTCATCTACACTAATCCACACCAGCACCCCCCCCCATCACTCCCACACCTCATCTACACTAATCACACCAGCACCCCCCCCATCACTCCCACACCTCATCTACACTAATCACACCAGCACCCCCCCCCCCATCACTCCCACACCTCATCTACACTAACCACACCAGCAACCCCCCCCCCATCACTCCCACACCTCATCTACACTAATCACCACACCAGCACCCCCCCCATCACTCCCACACCTCATCTACACTAACCACACCAGCACCCCCCCCCCATCACTCCCACACCTCATCTACACTAATCACACCAGCAACCCCCCCCATCACTCCCACACCTCATCTACACTAATCACACCAGCACCCCCCCCATCACTCCCACACCTCATCTACACTAATCACACCAGCACCCCCCCCCCCATCACTCCCACACCTCATCTACACTAACCACACCAGCACCCCCCCCCCATCACTCCCACACCTCATCTACACTAATCACACCAGCAACCCCCCCATCGCTCCCACACCTCATCTACACTAATCACACCAGCAACCCCCCCCCATCACTCCCACACCTCATCTACACTAATCACACCAGCAACCCCCCCCATCACTCCCACACCTCATCTACACTAATCACACCAGCACCCCCCCCCCATCACTCCCACACCTCATCTACACTAATCACACCAGCACCCCCCCCATCGCTCCCACACCTCATCTACACTAACCACACCAGCACCCCCCCCATCACTCCCACACCTCATCTACACTAACCACACCAGCACCCCCCCCCCATCGCTCCCACACCTTCATCTACACTAATCACACCAGCACCCCCCCCCCCATCACTCCCACACCTCATCTACACTAATCACACCAGCACCCCCCCCATCACTCCCACACCTCATCTACACTAATCACACCAGCACCCCCCCCCCATCGCTCCCACACCTCATCTACACTAACCACACCAGCAACCCCCCCCATCACTCCCACACCTCATCTACACTAACCACACCAGCACCCCCCCATCGCTCCCACACCTCATCTACACTAATCACACCAGCACCCCCCCCATCGCTCCCACACCTCATCTACACTAACCACACCAGCAACCCCCCCATCACTCCCACACCTCATCTACACTAACCACACCAGCACCCCCCCCATCGCTCCCCACACCTCATCTACACTAATCACACCAGCAACCCCCCCCATCACTCCCACACCTCATCTACACTAACCACACCAGCACCCCCCCCATCGCTCCCACACCTTCATCTACACTAACCACACCAGCACCCCCCCCATCACTCCCACACCTCATCTACACTAACCACACCAGCAACCCCCCCATCACTCCCACACCTCATCTACACTAACCACACCAGCAACCCCCCCCATCACTCCCACACCTCATCTACACTAACCACACCAGCACCCCCCCCCATCACTCCCACACCTCATCTACACTAATCACACCAGCAACCCCCCCCATCACTCCCACACCTCATCTACACTAACCACACCAGCACCCCCCCCATCGCTCCCACACCTTCATCTACACTAACCACACCAGCACCCCCCCCATCACTCCCACACCTCATCTACACTAACCACACCAGCAACCCCCCCATCACTCCCACACCTCATCTACACTAACCACACCAGCACCCCCCCCATCACTCCCACACCTCATCTACACTAACCACACCAGCACCCCCCCCATCGCTCCCACACTTCATCTACACTAACCACACCAGCACCCCCCCCCCATCACTCCCACACCTCATCTACACTAATCACACCAGCAACCCCCCCCATCACTCCCACACCTCATCTACACCAGTCACACCAGCAACCCCCCCATCACTCCCACACCTCATCTACACTAACCACACCAGCACCCCCCCATCGCTCCCACACTTCATCTACACTAACCACACCAGCACCCCCCCCCCATCACTCCCACACCTCATCTACACCTAGTCACACCAGCAACCCCCCCATCGCTCCCACACCTCATCTACACTAATCACCACACCAGCACCCCCCCATCGCTCCCACACCTTCATCTACACTAACCACACCAGCACCCCCCCCCCCATCACTCCCACACCTCATCTACACTAATCACCACACCAGCAACCCCCCATCGCTCCTCACCTTCATCTACACTAACCACACCAGCACCCCCCCCAACGCTCCCACACTTCATCTACACTAACCACACCAGCAACCCCCCCCCCATCACTCCCACACCTCATCTACACCAGTCACACCAGCAACCCCCCCCATCGCTCCCACACCTCATCTACACTAACCACACCAGCACCCCCCCATCGCTCCCACACTTCATCTACACTAACCACACCAGCAAACCCCCCCCCATCACTCCCACACCTCATCTACACCAGTCACACCAGCAACCCCCCCATCGCTCCCACACCTCATCTACACTAACCACACCAGCACCCCCCCCCCCATCACTCCCACACCTCATCTACACTAATCACCACACCAGCAACCCCCAATCGCTCTCACTTCATCTACACTAACCACACCAGCACCCCCCCAACGCTCCCACACTTCATCTACACTAACCACACCAGCACCCCCCCATCACTCCCACACCTCATCTACACTAATCACCACACCAGCAACCCCCCATCGCTCTCACTTCATCTACACTAACCACACCAGCACCCCCCCAACGCTCCCACACTTCATCTACACTAACCACACCAGCAAACCCCCCCCCCCCATCACTCCCACACCTCATCTACACCAGTCACACCAGCAACCCCCCCATCGCTCCCACACCTCATCTACACTAACCACACCAGCACCCCCCCCATCGCTCCCACACTTCATCTACACTAACCACACCAGCAAACCCCCCCCCCATCACTCCCACACCTCATCTACACCAGTCACACCAGCAACCCCCCCATCGCTCCCACACCTCATCTACACTAACCACACCAGCACCCCCCCCCCATCACTCCCACACCTCATCTACACCAGTCACACCAGCAACCCCCCCATCGCTCCCACACCTCATCTACACTAACCACACCAGCACCCCCCCATCGCTCCCACACTTCATCTACACTAACCACACCAGCACCCCCCCCCCCATCACTCCCACACCTCATCTACACTAATCACACCTGCAACCCCCCCCATCGCTCTCACACTTCATCTACACTAACCACACCAGCACCCCCCCATCGCTCCCACACATCTACACTAACCACACCAGCAAACCCCCCCCCCCCATCACTCCCACACCTCATCTACACTAACCACACCAGCAACCCCCCCATCGCTCCCACACCTCATCTACACTAACCACACCAGCAACCCCCCCCATCACTCCCACACCTCATCTACACTAACCACACCAGCACCCCCCCATCACTCCCACACTTCATCTACACTAACCACACCAGCACCCCCCCATCGCTCCCACACTTCATCTACACTAACCACACCAGCAACCCCCCCCCATCACTCCCACACCTCATCTACACTAACCACACCAGCACCCCCCCCATCACTCCCACACCTAATCTACACTAATCACACCAGCAACCCCCCCATCGCTCCCACACCTCATCTACACTAATCACATTAGCAACCCCCCCCCATCGCACCCACACCTCATCTACACCAGTCACACCAGCAACCCCCCCCCCCCATCACTCCCACACCTCATCTACACTAATCACACCAGCAAACCCCACCCATGACTCCCACACCTCATCTACACTAATCACACCAGCAACCCCCCCCATCGCTCCCACACCTCATCTACACTAATCACACCAGCAACCCCCCCATCACTCCCACACCTCATCTACACTAATCACACCAGCAACCCCCCCATCACTCCCACACCTCATCTACACTAATCACACCAGCAACCCCCCCATCACTCCCACACCTCATCTACACTAATCACCACACCAGCAACCCCCCATCGCTCTCACTTCATCTACACTAACCACACCAGCACCCCCCCAACGCTCCCACACTTCATCTACACTAACCACACCAGCAAACCCCCCCCCATCACTCCCACACCTCATCTACACCAGTCACACCAGCAACCCCCCCATCGCTCCCACACCTCATCTACACTAACCACACCAGCACCCCCCCATCGCTCCCACACTTCATCTACACTAACCACACCAGCAAACCCCCCCCCATCACTCCCACACCTCATCTACACCAGTCACACCAGCAACCCCCCCATCGCTCCCACACCTCATCTACACTAACCACACCAGCACCCCCCCATCGCTCCCACACTTCATCTACACTAACCACACCAGCACCCCCCCCCCCATCACTCCCACACCTCATCTACACTAATCACACCTGCAACCCCCCCCCATCGCTCTCACACTTCATCTACACTAACCACACCAGCACCCCCCCATCGCTCCCACACTTCATCTACACTAACCACACCAGCAAACCCCCCCCCCCCCCATCACTCCCACACCTCATCTACACTAACAACACCAGCAACCCCCCCATCGCTCCCACACCTCATCTACACTAACCACACCAGCAACCCCCCCCATCACTCCCACACCTCATCTACACCAGTCACACCAGCAACCCCCCCCCCCCCATCACTCCCACACCTCATCTACACTAACCACACCAGCACCCCCCCATCACTCCCACACTTCATCTACACTAACCACACCAGCACCCCCCCCATCACTCCCACACTTCATCTACACTAACCACACCAGCACCCCCCCATCACTCCCACACCTCATCTACACTAACCACACCAGCACCCCCCCATCACTCCCACACCTCATCTACACTAACCACACCAGCACCCCCCCATCACTCCCACACTTCATCTACACTAACCACACCAGCACCCCCCCATCACTCCCACACCTCATCTACACTACCACACCAGCACCCCCCCCCCCATCACTCCCACACCTCATCTACACTAACCACACCAGCACCCCCCCCCCCCCATCACTCCCACACCTCATCTACACTAATCACACCAGCAACCCCCCATCGCTCCCACACCTCATCTACACTAATCACACCAGCAACCCCCCCCATCACTCCCACACCTCATCTACACTAATCACACCAGCAACCCCCCCCATCACTCCCACACCTCATCTACACTAATCACACCAGCACCCCCCCCCATCACTCCCACACCTCATCTACACTAATCACACCAGCACCCCCCCCATCGCTCCCACACCTCATCTACACTAACCACACCAGCAACCCCCCCATCACTCCCACACCTCATCTACACTAACCACACCAGCACCCCCCCATCGCTCCCACACTTCATCTACACTAATCACACCAGCACCCCCCCCCCATCACTCCCACACCTCATCTACACTAATCACACCAGCACCCCCCCCATCACTCCCACACCTCATCTACACTAATCACACCAGCACCCCCCCATCGCTCCCACACCTCATCTACACTAACCACACCAGCAACCCCCCATCACTCCCACACCTCATCTACACTAACCACACCAGCACCCCCCCATCGCTCCCACACTTCATCTACACTAATCACACCAGCACCCCCCCCATCGCTCCCACACCTCATCTACACTAACCACACCAGCAACCCCCCCATCACTCCCACACCTCATCTACACTAACCACACCAGCACCCCCCCATCGCTCCCACACTTCATCTACACTAATCACACCAGCACCCCCCCCCCATCACTCCCACACCTCATCTACACTAACCACACCAGCAACCCCCCCATCACTCCCACACCTCATCTACACTAACCACACCAGCAACCCCCCCATCACTCCCACACCTCATCTACACTAACCACACCAGCACCCCCCCCCCCATCACTCCCACACCTCATCTACACTAATCACACCAGCAACCCCCCCCATCACTCCCACACCTCATCTACACTAACCACACCAGCACCCCCCCATCGCTCCCACACTTCATCTACACTAACCACACCAGCACCCCCCCATCACTCCCACACCTCATCTACACTAACCACACCAGCAACCCCCCCATCACTCCCACACCTCATCTACACTAACCACACCAGCAACCCCCCCATCACTCCCACACCTCATCTACACTAACCACACCAGCACCCCCCCCCCCATCACTCCCACACCTCATCTACACTAATCACACCAGCAACCCCCCCCATCACTCCCACACCTCATCTACACTAACCACACCAGCACCCCCCCATCGCTCCCACACTTCATCTACACTAACCACACCAGCACCCCCCCATCACTCCCACACCTCATCTACACTAACCACACCAGCAACCCCCCCATCACTCCCACACCTCATCTACACTAACCACACCAGCACCCCCCCATCACTCCCACACCTCATCTACACTAACCACACCAGCACCCCCCCCATCGCTCCCACACTTCATCTACACTAACCACACCAGCACCCCCCCCCCCATCACTCCCACACCTCATCTACACTAATCACACCAGCAACCCCCCCCCCCATCACTCCCACACCTCATCTACACTAATCACCACACCAGCAACCCCCCATCGCTCTCACTTCATCTACACTAACCACACCAGCACCCCCCCAACGCTCCCACACTTCATCTACACTAACCACACCAGCAAACCCCCCCCCATCACTCCCACACCTCATCTACACCAGTCACACCAGCAACCCCCCCATCGCTCCCACACCTCATCTACACTAACCACACCAGCACCCCCCCCCCATCACTCCCACACCTCATCTACACTAATCACCACACCAGCAACCCCCCATCGCTCTCACTTCATCTACACTAACCACACCAGCACCCCCCCAACGCTCCCACACTTCATCTACACTAACCACACCAGCACCCCCCCCATCACTCCCACACCTCATCTACACTAATCACCACACCAGCAACCCCCCATCGCTCTCACTTCATCTACACTAACCACACCAGCACCCCCCCAACGCTCCCACACTTCATCTACACTAACCACACCAGCAAACCCCCCCCCCCCCCCATCACTCCCACACCTCATCTACACCAGTCACACCAGCAACCCCCCCATCGCTCCCACACCTCATCTACACTAACCACACCAGCACCCCCCCATCGCTCCCACACTTCATCTACACTAACCACACCAGCAAACCCCCCCCATCACTCCCACACCTCATCTACACCAGTCACACCAGCAACCCCCCCATCGCTCCCACACCTCATCTACACTAACCACACCAGCACCCCCCCCCCCCCCCATCACTCCCACACCTCATCTACACTAATCACCACACCAGCAACCCCCCATCGCTCTCACTTCATCTACACTAACCACACCAGCACCCCCCCAACGCTCCCACACTTCATCTACACTAACCACACCAGCACCCCCCCATCACTCCCACACCTCATCTACACTAATCACCACACCAGCAACCCCCCATCGCTCTCACTTCATCTACACTAACCACACCAGCACCCCCCCAACGCTCCCACACTTCATCTACACTAACCACACCAGCAAACCCCCCCCCCCCCCCATCACTCCCACACCTCATCTACACCAGTCACACCAGCAACCCCCCCATCGCTCCCACACCTCATCTACACTAACCACACCAGCACCCCCCCATCGCTCCCACACTTCATCTACACTAACCACACCAGCAAACCCCCCCCCCATCACTCCCACACCTCATCTACACCAGTCACACCAGCAACCCCCCCATCGCTCCCACACCTCATCTACACTAACCACACCAGCACCCCCCCATCGCTCCCACACTTCATCTACACTAACCACACCAGCACCCCCCCCATCACTCCCACACCTCATCTACACTAATCACACCTGCAACCCCCCCCCATCGCTCTCACACTTCATCTACACTAACCACACCAGCACCCCCCCATCGCTCCCACACATCTACACTAACCACACCAGCAAACCCCCCCCCCCCCATCACTCCCACACCTCATCTACACTAACCACACCAGCAACCCCCCCATCGCTCCCACACCTCATCTACACTAACCACACCAGCAACCCCCCCCATCACTCCCACACCTCATCTACACTAACCACACCAGCACCCCCTCATCACTCCCACACTTCATCTACACTAACCACACCAGCAACCCCCCCCATCACTCCCACACCTCATCTACACTAACCACACCAGCACCCCCCCATCACTCCCACACCTAATCTACACTAATCACACCAGCAACCCCCCCATCGCTCCCACACCTCATCTACACTAATCACATTAGCAACCCCCCCCCATCGCACCCACACCTCATCTACACCAGTCACACCAGCAACCCCCCCCCCCCATCACTCCCACACCTCATCTACACTAATCACACCAGCAAACCCCACCCATGACTCCCACACCTCATCTACACTAATCACACCAGCAACCCCCCCCATCGCTCCCACACCTCATCTACACTAATCACACCAGCAACCCCCCCATCACTCCCACACCTCATCTACACTAATCACACCAGCAACCCCCCCATCACTCCCACACCTCATCTACACTAATCACACCAGCAACCCCCCCATCACTCCCACACCTCATCTACACTAATCACCACACCAGCAACCCCCCATCGCTCTCACTTCATCTACACTAACCACACCAGCACCCCCCCAACGCTCCCACACTTCATCTACACTAACCACACCAGCAAACCCCCCCCCATCACTCCCACACCTCATCTACACCAGTCACACCAGCAACCCCCCCATCGCTCCCACACCTCATCTACACTAACCACACCAGCACCCCCCCATCGCTCCCACACTTCATCTACACTAACCACACCAGCAAACCCCCCCCATCACTCCCACACCTCATCTACACCAGTCACACCAGCAACCCCCCCATCGCTCCCACACCTCATCTACACTAACCACACCAGCACCCCCCCATCGCTCCCACACTTCATCTACACTAACCACACCAGCACCCCCCCCCATCACTCCCACACCTCATCTACACTAATCACACCTGCAACCCCCCCCCATCGCTCTCACACTTCATCTACACTAACCACACCAGCAACCCCCCCATCGCTCCCACACTTCATCTACACTAACCACACCAGCAAACCCCCCCCCCCCATCACTCCCACACCTCATCTACACTAACAACACCAGCAACCCCCCCATCGCTCCCACACCTCATCTACACTAACCACACCAGCAACCCCCCCCATCACTCCCACACCTCATCTACACTAACCACACCAGCACCCCCCCATCACTCCCACACTTCATCTACACTAACCACACCAGCACCCCCCCATCGCTCCCACACTTCATCTACACTAACCACACCAGCAACCCCCCCCATCACTCCCACACCTCATCTACACTAACCACACCAGCACCCCCCCATCACTCCCACACCTAATCTACACTAATCACACCAGCAACCCCCCCATCGCTCCCACACCTCATCTACACTAATCACATTAGCAACCCCCCCATCGCACCCACACCTCATCTACACCAGTCACACCAGCAACCCCCCCCATCACTCCCACACCTCATCTACACTAATCACACCAGCAAACCCCACCCATGACTCCCACACCTCATCTACACTAATCACACCAGCAACCCCCCCCATCGCTCCCACACCTCATCTACACTAATCACACCAGCAACCCCCCCATCACTCCCACACCTCATCTACACTAATCACACCAGCAACCACCCCCCCCATCGCTCCCACACCTCATCTACACTAATCACACCAGCAACCCCCCCATCACTCCCACACCTCATCTACACTAATCACACCAGCAACCACCCCCCCCATCGCTCCCACACCTCATCTACACCAGTCACACCAGCAATCCCCCCCCCCCCATCACTCCCACACCTCATCTACACTAATCACACCAGCAAACCCACCTATCGCTCCAACACCTCATCTACACTAATCACACCAGCAACCCCCCCCCCCATCGCTCCCACACCTCGTCTACACTAACCACACCAGCAACCCATCGCTCCCACACCTCATCTACACTAATCACACCAGCAAACCCCCCCCCCCCCCCCCATCACTCCCACACCTCATCTACACCAGTCACACCAGCAACCCCCCCATCGCTCCCACACCTCATCTACACTAACCACACCAGCACCCCCCCATCGCTCCCACACTTCATCTACACTAACCACACCAGCAAACCCCCCCCCCATCACTCCCACACCTCATCTACACCAGTCACACCAGCAACCCCCCCATCGCTCCCACACCTCATCTACACTAACCACACCAGCACCCCCCCATCGCTCCCACACTTCATCTACACTAACCACACCAGCACCCCCCCCCATCACTCCCACACCTCATCTACACTAATCACACCTGCAACCCCCCCCCATCGCTCTCACACTTCATCTACACTAACCACACCAGCACCCCCCCATCGCTCCCACACATCTACACTAACCACACCAGCAAACCCCCCCCCCCCCCCCCATCACTCCCACACCTCATCTACACTAACCACACCAGCAACCCCCCCATCGCTCCCACACCTCATCTACACTAACCACACCAGCAACCCCCCCCATCACTCCCACACCTCATCTACACTAACCACACCAGCACCCCCTCATCACTCCCACACTTCATCTACACTAACCACACCAGCAACCCCCCCCATCACTCCCACACCTCATCTACACTAACCACACCAGCACCCCCCATCACTCCCACACCTAATCTACACTAACCTCATCTACACTAACCACACCAGCAAACCTCCCCCCCCCCCCCCCCCCATCGCTCATCAGTATTTATTTGTAAGGCTGCAGACAAATCATGTGGATGCGAATAAACACAAAGCATGGCATGGAAATGTGACTATAGGTCACAAAAATATATACAAACAAGCACGCAATCATCACACACACGGAAGAAAAAACGAGATTTATGGTAAGAACTTACCGTTAAATCTCTTTCTGCAAGGTACACTGGACTCCACAAAGATTAACATCGGGGTGTAGAGTAGGATCTTGATCCGAGGCACCAACAGGCTCAAAGCTTTGACTTTCTTCCCAAGATGCTTAGCGCCGCCTCCTCTATAACCCCGCCTCCGAGCACAGGAGCTCAGTTTCGTTATCCAGCCCAATGCAGTAGCAGGTACCAGAGACGACAATCATGAGTAGCCACATAGACCACACACTCACCACAGGAAAGGGAGTCAGCGGCTAATGCCATACCAACCCAAAGAAGCCAAGTGCATCTGGGTGGGCACCTTGTGGAGCCCAGTGCACCTCGCAGAAAGATTTAACAACGTTAAGTTCTTACCATAAATCTCGTTTTCTGCTGCGGGGTACACCGGGCTTCATAAGGATCAACATCGGGTATGTCCTAAAGCAGTTCCTTATGGGAGGGGATGCACTGTAGCGGGCACAAGAACCCAGCGTCCAAAGGAAGCATCCTGGGAGGCGGAAGTATCGAAGGCATAGAACCTAATGAACGTGGACCACGTAGCCGCCTTGCACAATTGTTCAAGGGTCGCACCACGGTGGGCCGCCCAAGAAGTACCCTACCGACTGAGTAGAATGGGCTTTTAATGGTAGCAGGAGCTGGACGACCAACCTGTACATAAGCATGTGCAATCACCATTCTAATCCATCTAGCCAGGATCTGCTTAGCCGCAGGCTAGCCATGTGCATGAAAACCAAACAGTACAAAAAGAGAACCAGATTTCCTAATGTAGGATGTTCTCTTACATAGATACGGAGAGCCCGTACCACATCCAAAAGATCGTTCTTTGGAAGACAACTCAGGAGAATTAAAGGCCGGAACCACAATCTCCTGGTTAAGGTGGAATGAAGACACCACCTTAGGTAAATAAAACAGTCGCATTCTAAGAACAGCCCGGTCACGGTGAAAAATCAGATCGGGGGATGTACAGGATAAAGGCACCCAAGTCCCTTCTAGCTGAAGCAATAGCCAGCAAAAACAGCACCTTAAGGGAAAGCCACTTAAGGTCAGCAGAGGCAAGAAGTTCAAACTGAGACTCTTGAAAGGCCACCAGAACCACCAACAGATCCCAAGGGGCCACAGGTGGTACAAAAGGAGGCTGAATCAGCAACACGCCCTGAGTGAATGCATGAACATCAGGTAGGGCAGCAATCTTTCTCTGAAACCAAACCGACAAGGCAGAAATGTGAACTTTGAGGAAGGCCAGACGAAGGCCTAAGTCCAGACACTGTTGTAGGAAAGCCAACAGTTTGGCCGTGCTAAACTTGAAAACGTCATGATTGTGTGACGCACACCAAGTAAAGCAAGCATTCCAGACCCTATGGTAAATCCGAGCAGAAGCCGGCTTACCGGCCTTAAACATAGTTTGAACGACCGCCTCAGAAAATCCTTTGGCCCTCAGGACGGAAGCTTCAAGGGCCATGCCGTCAAAGCCAGACGGGCCAAGTCCTGGTAAACACAAGGGCCCTGAACGAGATCTGGTCATTGTGGAAGTAGAAGGGGACGATCCAACGAGAGGCCCTGTAGATCGGAGAACCAGTGCTGCCTGGGCCACGCTGGAGCGACCAGAAGTAGGTTTCCTCATTCTTGCTTGAACCTCCGTATTACTCTGGGCAGGAGGGACACCGGAGGGAACACATACAGCAGCCGAAAGTTCCATGGGATTGAGAGAGCAACCACGAACGCTGCTTGAGGATCCCTTGTCCTTGCTCCGAAGACCGGAACCTTGTGATTGTGTCGAGACGCCATCAGGTCCACATCTGGAAGGCCCCACTTGTCCACGAGAAGTTGAAACACCACTGGATGGAGGCTCCATTCTCCAGCGTGTACGTCCTGATGACTGAGAAGGTCCGCTTCCCAGTTTAGGACCCACAGAGTGACACTGCGGATATGGCCGGAAGATGGCGTTCTGCCCACTGAAGAATCCGTGATACTTCCCTCATTGCCATGCGGCCTTGAGTGCCGCCTTAATGATTGATGTATGCCACCACAGTGGCGTTGTCCGATTGTACTTGATCAGGTCTGTTCTGTATTAGATGCTGGGCCATTGTTAACGCATTGAACACTGCCCGCAGTTCCAGAATATTTATCAGGAGTAGAGACTCCTCCTTGGTCCACCGACCCTGAAGAGAGTGTTGTTCCAACACCACGCCCCAACCTCTCAAACTGGAATCCGTCGTCAGCAGGACCCAACTGGATATTCAGAAGGGACGGCCTCTGCTCAATCGTCGGTCCTGAAGCCACCAGCTCAGTGACAGGCGGACCTCTGGAGACAAGGAGATCATGTGAGATCTGATCCGGTGAGGCAGGCCATCCCACTTGGCCAGAGTTAACCTCTGCAGAGGGCGAGAATGGAATTGAGCATACTCCACCATGTCGAAAGCAGACACCATGAGACCTAGCACTTGCATTGCCGAATGTATCGACGCTTGCGGACGATTAAGGAAGAATCGAATCCTGTCCTGAAGCTTCAGGACTTTCTCCTGAGACAAGAACAACCGTTGGTTGTGAGTGTCCAATAACGCTCCCAGGTGTAGCATGCTCCGAGCAGGAACCAGGGAGGATTTCTTCCAGTTGATCAGCCACCCGTGGGCCTTCATGAACTGGACCATCAGATCTAGATGACACAGGAGAAGTTCTGGGGAATTTGCCAGGATCAACAAATCGTCCAAGTACGGTAGGATCCTGACCCCTTGACGGTGGAGTGTAGCCGTCATGACTGCCATTACTTTGGTGAAAACTCGGGGAGCCGTTGTCAGACCAAAGGGTAACGCCCGAAATCGGTAATGAAGGTTGCTCATCGGAAACCTCAGGTACTGCTGATAAGACACTGCATTAGAAATATGCAGGTAGGCATCCTGTATGTCCAGGGAGACCATATAGTCCCCAGGCTCCAAGGCCAGAACAATAGAGCGCAGAGTTGCCATACGAAACTTGGAGACCCGCACATACTTGTTCAAGGACTTCAGACTGAAAATGGGCCGCGAGGACCCGTCCGGTTTCGGGACTAGAAACAGCTGTGAAAACTACCCCTTGCCTCTCTGAGTCAGAGGCACCTGTACTACCACTCCTGTGGTCAGGAGGGAATGTACCACCGAATGCAGAGTGTTTGCCTTTGCCAGGTCCAGAGGAACATCTGTCAGGCAAAATCGATGAGGGGGACGATTCTTGATGGGTACGGCGTAACCTCGAGTGACGACTCCCCTTACCCAGGCATCGGAAGTGGTCTTCAACCATTTCTGGGCAAAACTTAGAAGTCGGCCCCCAACCCTGGGATCCCTCAGAGGGAGGCCCGCCCCGTCATGCAGCAGGCTTGTCATTTTTGGAAGCAGGCTGACGGGCAGCCCAGGCTCGCTTCGGTCTGGGCTTGGCAGGTCTGAAAGCACGAGCTTGCTTTGGGTACGCCTGACCTTTTGGCTTTACCTGGAGGAGGAAAGGGCAGAGGAAAAGTACGTTTAACCTTCTACGTGGAAGGAGCCGTACTAGGTAGGCAAGCTGTTTTAGCAGTAGCCAGATCAGCCACAATCTTATTGAGGTCTTCTCCAAAGAGAATGTCTCCCTTGACAGGAAGCACCTCCAGGGTTTTCTTGGAATTCATATCTACCGACCAGGATCTCAACCAAAGGTTACGTCTGGCCAAGACGGACGTAGTAGCATCCTAGGCTGCCAGCACCCCGGCATCGGAGGCCGCCTCCTTAAGGTACAGAGAAGCCGTGGTAATATATGAGACATTGTTGAGCATGCTCAGATGCATTGGAAGGCAGCCCACGCCTCAACAGCCCCCGTTAGGGTGTAAATCGCTTTCAAACAACCCTCCACACGTCTATCCGTCGGTTCCTTCGGAGAGGTGACGGTAGGTACTTGCAGAGCAGAGGAAACTACCATGCGTGCCACATGAGAATCTACAGGCAGAGGAGTTTCCCAATTTTTTCATAGCTCCACAGAGAGAGGATAGCGAGCCAACAGTCTCTTATGTGGTGTGAATTTCGTCCCCGGATTTTCCCAGGATTCCTGACGTATGTCAGCCAGGTGTTGAGAATGAGGTAAAACTTGTTTAACCACCTTCTAACGTTTAAATCTGTCCGGGTTTTTAGAGACAGCCGCAGGCTCAGGTTCATCAGAGACCTGAAGAATGAGCCTGATAGCCTCAATCAAATCAGGGACATCCACCATTGACTTCCCTTCCCCATCAGCAGCATCTGAGTCAGTGTCTGTGGGGTCAGTATATGCACCATCCTCCTCAGAGGATGTGTCTGGAATAGCAGTGGATTGTGAGGAGGTAATTGCCCGTTTAAAAGATGTCTTAGTCTTAGGAGGGCGAGAGAGAGATTTAGATTTAGTCAGTGAACGGTTCAATTGCTGTAACTGAGTGGAGATTTGACCTGCTCATGGCGGATTAATTGCAGGGACCATAAACTGCTGCATTGGCACAGGTGGTCCCACAGGGGGCGTCAGTCTAGTTAGCGTGTTTAACAGCGTGGAAAATGTAGCCCAAGGTGGGTCATTAGTTGCCCCCGGTGCTACAGACACACTGGAGGGTAAGGAACCCCCTGAACCTGAACTCTCTGCTGCCAAATTTTCCTCCAAAATGTCTGCAGCATCACCACCACGCAATGTGGGAGAAGCCCCAGCTCCGTTGCCTCGTGTAGTTGACATAAGAAGCAGCACAATATTGGGCAACCTGGTACAATTCTAAGCAGCGATATATCTAGCAAGAACTCCCAGTGCAGTGTGACTTTCCTGTCAGCACAAACGGGAATCCAAGAGATATATGGTGACTTTAAATCACAAGGAAAAATACACAACAAGTATATCCTGTGAAATACGTATATTATTTAGAAACCTGACACACTTAGCCCCTTCAGGTTACAGAATATAGGAGTAGCACGCTGAGTGAAATACCCGATATGGCAGCCACGCAGCAGCTACATGCACACACACATATATAGTCACAAGCGTACCATGCAGGAATTATACACCATAAAACTGCACTGGACTAGCAATACAAAGTAATACTCAGTATAGCTATATATGTAAACAGTAGCTATAACAAAGCACAGTAGATACTGGATGTATATTACAGGGTGTTTGTACCCCACCACCCTGACTGTATACACTCTTTCTTACCTAACACTGGGGGTAATTCTGAGTTGATCGCAGCAGGAACTTTGTTAGCAGTTGGGCAAAACCATGTGCACTGCAGGGGGGCAGATGTAACATGTGCAGAGAGAGTTAGATTTGGGTGTGGTGTGTTCAATCTGCAATCTAAATTGCAGTGTAAAAATAAAGCAGCCAGTATTTACCCTGCACAGAAACAACATAACCCACCCAAATCTAACTCTCTCTGCACATGTTATATCTGCCCCCCTGCAGTGCACATGGTTTTGCCCAATTGCTAACAAAGTTCCTGCTGCGATCAACTCAGAATTACCCCCATAGTCCCTTGACAGGTAGAATACCTACAGTATGTGTCCTGTAAAATGCACAGCGCTGGCGATCAGGCGGCTTTACAGAGGAGGATTTGCCCCAGCAGTACCAGGAACAGCGCAGCTCCGTGTGATGGCGGCTGACAGGGAGTGAGGGGGAGATATGCTGCTCCAGTGCGGGAACATTTGCTGAAATGGCGCCCTGGGGCTGGGGGAGGGGCTACAGGTTAGGCCTTATCCCCCTGCTGGCTTCCCCACCGTGTGCTGCGGGCTTTGTTTAAAACAGGGTTTTTATGAGAGAACCCCCCCCCACCTGTGCCCTGTGTCGCAGTGACTAGTGGAACGGCTGCCCCATTACAGTGTCCACGCCAGCGCGCGCAGCCCGCCTTACACGGCAGCGCCGGATCGCGGTTAACAGCGGGCCAAAGAGACCCCTTACCTCCCCTTTTACCTAACAGAAGAACACCGGAGCCTCCGCTGTAGTTACCCAGCAACCAGGGAGCGGGAGTATACAGCGCCGCTGGGGGAGTGATGGAGCTGCAGCATAGGATGTCTTATGTGACATGCATAAAAGCTGCAGCCCTTGAAGTCTTCAAAAGTTCATCTTATCTTCTGATTAAGCTATAATATGGGCTGCAGGAGCCCCCCTGTTGATTGCCTGCTTACTGCATGGCACCAACTTACAAACTGAGCTCCTGTGCACGGAGGCGGGGTTATAGAGGAGGCGGCGCTGTGCATCTTGGGAAGAAGGTCAAAGCTTTGAGCCTGTTGGTGCCTCAGATCAAGATCCTACTCTACACCCCGATGTTAATCCTTGTGGAGCCCAGTGTACCCCGCAGCAGAAAAATAAGGACACAGGGTTCACTCACTGTAAACAACATGTGATTCAATTAAAGCGCAGTAGCTGCCCAAATGGGTTCCGATGGCTATGTGCGTTACCTAATGGAACGCTGCTTAGGCAGAGTATGGAGGTGCGAGCAGGATCCGCCTACCAGAAGCTGCAGATAAACGCCACCAGCAGCTCTGGTGTAATGGAATATGGGATCTATTCATGAAGCAGTGAAGAGAGTGGAGAAGTTGCCCGTGGCAACCAATCAGTGCTGAGGTAACATTTATAAAGTGCATGCTATAACACTATACGTAGCAGCCGATTGGTTGCCATGGGCAACTCTTAGGGTAACGAGGAGCTTACAATCCATTTCACACAATGAACACGACGCGAACATGGAACACTATTCCCTGGTAAGGTTAGAAGATAAAGTGACAACGTTGTGGCGTTCTCAGAGCGAATACTGCGCGTTTCCGAGCGCATGGCTCATGCGCAGTCCCACATATTTCAATTGCATCTCAACATAAAACTGAGGAGACGTAACTAGTCTGTAACGGGAGGTTCTCATGGAGGCAAACGGACAGAACTGCGGGCTGCGCAGTGTGGGGCGGAGGCAAAGGTCAGGGAGGGCGAGGGGACAGAGCTGCGGGCTGCGCAGTGTGGGACGGAGGCGTATATCCGCCTGTTTACAAGCGTGCAGGATGGGGCACATGCACACTGATGCAGAGCGTACGGAGAGGGGCGTGGGAACCACAGAGACGGGTACACCGCTGCTAACCGCCCAAATACGCACAATTACTCCCCGCACACAACACTGGAGCGTATACCGCCGATCTGTGCCGACTTCTGCGTCAGGCCCTGAATGTATCCTACGTTATATCTGACAATAATATACCCTACGCACAAAGCCTCCTGTCCCAGACCACACTCAGCAGTCCGATCGCGTCCAGGAGCTGCTGAAACTCTCACATTCTTTGTCTCCTCTATGCCCAGCCTGGCATCTCTGCCATGACGTATGCTTCCATGGAGAGGGGGAACAAGTCTCTCACACAGAGAGACAACAGCCATGCCATCAATAGCTAAATACAGCCACGGCCTGTAGAGACCCCCCTATAGGGGCAAGCCACCACGTGCATGCAAAACGCCCTGTCACACCGTGGGCACTGTACCGGCTGCCGGCAGTAATGGGGGGACCCTAACGACTAGCTGCTGGCACTGCGCTTCCCAGCTACAGTCCTCGGGTACCCCTAACAGGGCATATTTTCCAGATCTCCTCTGCAGATATTTACAAAGTGTCAGCCAGTAAGGACTACACCTGTGCACCAACAAGGAGATCTGGAAAACATGGGGACACTAAGGACTGGAGGCCGGGAAACACTGCTAGAAGATTACAGTGAACTCTTATAACAATTAGACATAGCTGACAGCGTTATAGAAACAGAGAAACCATCTCCTATCCACCTCAGAGTCCTAACCCACCTACAGCACAGATACCCACCTCCTCAATCTCATCTACATACTGCAGCCAGCGGCACGGCGGGGGATAGTGGTGGGTGCTGGGGAAACAAAGATGGAGAGCTACACACAGACATACACAACACACACACACACACACACACACACACACACACACACATACACACGCACACAGACTTAAATGGAGAAAGGACAGTAGCAGGGAAAGCCACACAGTAAAATACACAGACACAGACACACACACACACACAGACACTCCAATGTAGAAAGAACAGTAGCAGGGAAAGCCGCACAGTGAAATACACAGACACATACACACACATAGACACACAGACACACACACTTCAATATAGAAAGGACAGTAGCAGGGAAAGCTGCAGTGAAATACACAGACAGTGAGTGAGTGACAGGTCCAGGTCAGAGCTGAGGGTGAGCGTGCACTGGATAATACAGGTAGAGAATAAGAGGGTGAAGGGCCCTGCTTGTGAGAGCTTACAGTCTAGTGTAGTGATTCTCAGTACTCACTAGGACATTGCGGTGGCACTGGGCACTGTAATGTTAGGGGGGGGATTAATGTGATACCTAGGTATACAGGGGAAGCAGACGTGGTTCCTCAGGGGACTGGCACCCGCCTATAAAGGAAGTAAGACACGCGCAGGAGGTCACACATGCACGCCGCACATGCATGACGCTTCCGTGGCTCCTCTACCACTGACTGCACAGGGCTGTGACATGCGGCTCATGATATGAATAGTAATGCTCCTTCCAGACGAGGTTCAAATACAATTAGTGACTGATCAGAGGAACCTCCCTATTACATGGGGTTCAGCTTTTCATCCCGTCAGTCACCTCCTGTCTACTCTGTGGTGCTAGAAAAGCCCCACATGGCATAAACGCCGCCGCAGTTATTTCATGTGTGATAATTCATCGTCCCCTCGCAGCACGTGGAACCCCCATTAGCGCACAGCAACCCCTCGCATGGCTCACGGATGGTAAAGGACGAAAAAGTTGAAAAAATTAAAAAAACTCACAACCACCATATGCTGTGTCGACCATTGTCATTTCAAATTTAAACCTGCCGACTCTTTGACCATAAGCATGCTGACCATTTGGTGCAGACCTGTCATCCGGATCCCCTTTGATTTATATTAATGCTATATAGAGTCTTACGCTGTATTATTGAACCCTGAAGCAGAAATTTCCCCTCTGTAGACCCTGCAAACGGGGCAGAACCGCCAACGCTGACGTAACGCGAGTAGTAATGGCGTTCTGCGTCCTGGAGGACGCCGCTCCTCACTGTGTTATAGGTTCAGGGAATGCTGCTATATGTATATAGGCGATGAACAGAGTTTACATGCTGTCCAGCCATTTCATAGTCGCTGTGCCTCTCCAGTTGAGGAACTACAAGTCCTAGCATGCCCTGACAGAAAGAGGATGCTGGTACTTGTAGTTCCACAGCAGCTGGTTGCCTCAGCCTGCTGTAGAGGCTCATACACGATCCATTGTAGAGTTAAAGACTGACAGCGAAGCTAGAACCGACTCCCAGAATCCCCTGTGCATCGTGCACTCAGCGCTCCTGCCTGTATCCGGCGATGTATTCTCCCGCAGAGACTCTCTTTCCTCCCCTTCTTTATCACGGCTGGAAGCTCCTGGAAGACTGGCGTGTATACATGCCGGAACCATTATTGCTGGCCCTGCAGATAAGCAAGGTCTGCTCTCACCTGGTGCGTGCGTTCCTCCCAAATACCCACCCCCGGCACACCAGACAGACAGACAGACGCTAGTCACTGTGCATGTATACAGGAATCAGACCGTGTACGCCGCTGGGCACAGACTGCTAGGGGACAAGTAGCCAATCCCTCCGTTAGACCGTCCAGCTGCAGATCCAGGGGGTAATTCAGACCCGATCACTGGGCTGCGATTTTTGCAGTCCTGCAATCACATAGTCGCCGCCCATAGGCGAGTGTATTTTCACTGTGTAAGTGTGCGATCGCCTGTGCAGCCGAGCGGTACAAACAGATCTTCTGCAGTCTCTGTGCAGCCCAGGACTTACTCAGCCGCTGCGATCACTTCAGCCTGTCCGGGACCGGAACGGACGTCAGACACCCGCCCTGCAAACGCCTGGACACGCCTGCGTTTTTCCAACCACTCCCAGAAAACAGTCAGTTGACACCCACAAACGCTCTCTTCCTGTCACTCTCCTTGTAAACACCCGTGTGAATGGATCCTTCGCACAAATGCGTCGCTGTCCGGCAATCCCAGTTGCAGCCGTGCGACGCGCCGGCACAGTGCGGTGCATACGTAGTTCGGATCTGATCACCCGCTATGCGAAAACGCAGCCTAGCCATCAGATCTGAATTGCCCCCTCAGTGAGAGGCCTATGATGCAAAGGAGCAACACGGCGACATTGCCGAATCTCTACGGCAGACAGCGCCAGAGCCGGACCCCACGTTACACACGCCAGGAGCACCAGCGCGACGGAGGGGCCTGTGATTATTGGTTTAAATA
The DNA here is from genome assembly GCF_028390025.1 of Pseudophryne corroboree. Lineage (NCBI taxonomy): Eukaryota > Metazoa > Chordata > Amphibia > Anura > Myobatrachidae > Pseudophryne > Pseudophryne corroboree. Next base: position 5,266,175 of record NC_086452.1, read on the forward strand.
AAAGAACACAACAGAAGTCATTGAATTTGCTAATCTGTGAAACAAAATAACTAATTAAAAAGACACCACAATGGTTGGCAGAAGGAACGGAGATCCCGCGGAACGATAATAACAGCATTAGACGCTGCGACCTTCCTACACAGCTACAATATGGATTCCCAGCGAACAACCCTTCTCTAGAAGAAGCCTTTATACCCCGCAAAATACATCATCTGCGATCTCACACAGCAACAAAAGCCCTTTGGGGGTCGCACACCCTGAAGCGGAACTTCCAGCTGAAAGGAGGCCGCGGGAGAAGATGGGGGTTTCAGCAGCAGAATCGCACTCAGAAGAAAAGGCTTGAAATCGGAAAAGAATGCGGAAAACTTCAAGAATATTCTTTTCATTCACTGAGTCACCGAGAGGAAATCGTTATGGAAAACGCGACGCTCAAAATTCACAAAGCGATGATAAATAAGTGTAAACCCGCACCAGGCGTTCCCCTGTAAGGACTTAGGGCCCGTTATTATGTATCGCATTCACAATGCACTCTGGGTGCGCAGTCCCCGCTGACCACACATACACAGCGGCCATTTCTGGGGAGGAACCCTCTGCCGGGGAGGGATTGCGGTATGCAGCCCATAGGCTACCGCCATCTTCAGATAGCTGCGGGGGCCAATCTCCGGATTGCATTGCGTTCTGGAAGGTGGTAACTCTGGCAGCATTGCATATAGAATCTTACTGGGGACGTGGCTGCCAGCGGGAATGGACGCATCGCAGCGGGTATCGGGGACCTCTGCTGCGCTCCCTCCTACACACATTCCAGGGATACTAAATATAGGCCGCAAATATGGCCCCTTAAACCGTAATAACCAGGTTACCCCTGCAAGGTGCAGAGCTGGGCCGTGTTTTACCTCTGTCGTGCAAATCCCTAACGTTCCCAGTCCTGAGAGCACAGTTCCCACTGAACCGGCTGTATGAGGGGCTCATCCTCTAACACTGCATTTACTGACAGGAACTATTCTACTCCCCACCATAATTACAGAGAATAGGTTCCTATATACTCGCACCTTCACCGATTCTATAGGGACATCTTACCAACAGCGCGCGGGCACACCCCAGGCGCTCCGGCACGCGGGCACACCCCAGGCGCTCCGGCACGCGGGCACACCCCAGGCGCTCCGGCACGCGGGCACACCCCAGGCGCTCCGGCACGCGGGCACACCCCAGGCGCTCCGGCACGCGGGCACACCCCAGGCGCTCCGGCACGCGGGCACACCCCAGGCGCTGCATATTACAGATCACTAATGGGGTTCTTGGGCCCATTTCCTGACTTTACGCTTTGTCACCCTGTAACATGTACTAAGCTGCCACCTGCAGAATCTGCTGCAGACTAATATCCAGTCATGTGGAGGTTGCTGCGTTCTGCAGGACAGGGGGCGCTCTCCTATTCATCCGACAGGTAACTGCTGCACTTCAGCCCCTTCCCCGGGAGTACGGGGAACACACACAAATCAGACGCGATGGGGAACACGCGCACTAGGAAGGAAGAGACAATCACTTCACTGCGGCCTTCATGTGATGACTTGAGGGTCCTCAGAGAATGAGGTACAAATGGCAAAGGCTTGTTTTACCTAGATCCCTGGAGAGAAAGGGCGCTAATGGACATGAGCCATCCCAGAAGCCCTGTGCACTAATGGCGGTAACACCGCAGACGGGCGTCACTGGGGAGTAACTCTTAGTAACGTCAGCCGCGCTCTGCTAATGGTGGGGGCTGCAGTCTGTGTCTTTCAATAACGCACTAACCCTTAAACCCATTCACCAGAAGTCCCAGAGCCGATTCAGTGGCCAAACACACAGCCTGTGTCTGAAGCCGGGACTGAGCGTCAGGACGGGCAGATACTGCGTAACGACACAAGTGTCGACAATTACATTCCCAACCGCATTAGGGCATAATGCATTATAAGCAGCAGACACGCGCCCGGCACTGATGAGCTGCGCTAAGGGTGAAACCGCCTGGAAACTGGGGGAACGTCTGATCCATACATGGCGTAACAGTGCTGCCATCATGTCCCAGACGTCTGTGCCTCCTACCAGGTGAGGCTTATTCCCATAACAATGCCTCCATGCCCCAGATCCCCCGGGAACCACTGCCCCAGATCCCCCCGAACCACTGCCCCAGATCCCCCCGAACCACTGCCCCCAGATCCCCCGGGAACCACTGCCCCCAGATCCCCCGGAACCACTGCCCCCAGATCCACCCAGATCCCCCGGAACCACTGCCCCCAGATCCCCCGGAACCACTGCCCCCAGATCCCTGGCCACCTCAGGTCTGGGAATAGCAGAGATTAGAATGAGCGGAACAATCCAGAAACACACGGTCCGCTTGTGAGTCAGGAAATGTATGTCACGCACAATGTCCCGGTGGGATTACATTATTCGGCGGTGTTATAATAAAAATACACATTAAACTGATTATAGAGAATTCAACTTTAAGATCTTTAGGTAACAGAATGTCGGCGTTCTCTCTGCAAGTCGATGCAAATCCGCTTAAGGCAAGACATAGAAAGATAAGCCTGTCTGCTCCGCAAATTACAGAGAAAAAGAAATCAAAGAAACAGAACATATAGGGGGACCGCACGCACACACAGAGCATATAGGGGGACCGCACGCACACACAGAGCATATAGGGGGTCCGCACGCACAGAGCATATAGGGGCTCCGCACGCACACACAGAGCATATAGGGGATCAACACGCACACACAGAGCATATAGGGGGACCGTACGCACACACATACAGCATAAAGGGGGTCTACACACACACACACACACACACCATAAAGGGGGTCTGCACACACACACCATACAGGGGGTCTACACACACACACACACACACACACACACACACACACACACACACACACAACCAACCATATAATGGGGGGGTCCCCACACGCACAGGAAACAAGTTTCCCATTGATGATCCCCCCCACCACCAGTCATTCTCTGTCTCAGAACACATTATACAGATAGTGGTAGATTCTATCACACAAGGTGCACCCGTATAATTACCATATAAGAATAAGCCGGTATTACCGATATTGCCCCATGTGCTGGCAGGAGCCGGCACATAACCTAGCAGACTATAAGGTCCACCAGCGTTCAGCGCCGGCTCACGATTCTCTCGGAGACTGTCGGCATCAGAGGACGGTCAGTACACAGGACAGACCCCAGCACTGGCCTAATGTACCTATGTAGAGACTATCAGAGCGGCCAGGCTTACATGTGCCCTCACTGATAACGTTACATTATACCGGGCTGGTACATATTTATTATGTATTACTACACAACCCAGAGTCATAGTTATGTACCAGGCACTCCAGGAGATTGTAGATTACACAGAATGTGATAGCAGAGAAGAACCACTGAGCCCAGCTAGTCTGCCCCAACGTGTCTGAAATTCCAGGGGCAGTGATAGGTGTAAGGGAGACGCAGCATTATGGGGCGTACAGTGTGTAATAGGGGCAGTGATGGGTGTGAGGGAGACGCAGCATTATGGGGCGTACAGTGTGTAATAGGGTCAGTAATAGGTGTGAGGGAGACACAGCATTATGGGGCGTACAGTGTGTAATAGGACAGTGATAGGTGTGAGGGAGACGCAGCATTATGGGGCGTACAGTGTGTAATAGGACAGTGATAGGTGTGAGGGAGACGCAGCATTATGGGGCGTACGGTGTGTAATAGGGTCAGTGATAGCTGTGAGGAAGATGCAGCATTATGGGGCGTACAGTGTGTAATAGGGGCAGTGATAGGTGTGAGGGAGATGCCGCATTATGGGGCGTACAGTGTGTAATAGGGTCAGTGATAGGTGTGAGGGAGATGCAGCATTATGGGGCGTACAGTGTGTAATAGGACAGTGATAGGTGTGAGGGAGACGCAGCATTATTGGGCGTACAGTGTGTAATAGGACAGTGATAGGTGTGAGGGAGACGCAGCATTATGGGGCGTACAGTGTGTAATAGGTCAGTGATAGGTGTGAGGGAGACGCAGCATTATGGGGCGTGCAGTTTGTAATAGGGGCAGTGATGGGTGTGAGGGAGACGCAGCATTATGGGGCATACAGTGTGTAATAGGGTCAGTGATAGGTGTGAGGGAGACGCAGCATTATGGGGCGTACAGTGTGTAATAGGTCAGTGATAGGTGTGAGGGAGATGCAGCATTATGGGGCGTACAGTGTGTAATAGGGTCAGTGATAGGTGTGAGGGAGATGCAGCATTATGGGGCGTACAGTGTGTAATAGGGTCAGTGATAGGTGTGAGGGAGATGGGGCGTACAGTGTGTAATAGGGGGAGTGATAGGTGTGAGGGAGACGCAGCATTATGGGGCGTACAGTGTGTAATAGGGTCAGTGATAGGTGTGAGGGAGATGCAGCATTATGGGGCGTACAGTGTGTAATAGGGTCAGTGATAGGTGTGAGTGAGATGCAGCATTATGGGGCGTACAGTGTGTCATAGGGTCAGTGATAGGTGTGAGGGAGACGCCGCATTATGGGGCGTACAGTGTGTAATAGGGGCAGTGATAGGTGTGAGGGAGATGCAGCATTATGGGGCGTACAGTGTGTAATAGGTCAGTGATAGGTGTGAGGGAGACGCAGCATTATGGGGCGTACAGTGTGTAATAGGGACAGTGATAGGTGTGAGGGAGATGCCACATTATGGGGCGTACAGTGTGTAATAGGGTCAGTGATAGGTGTGAGGGAGATGCCACATTATGGGGCATCCAGTGTGTAATAGGGGCAGTGATAGGTGTGAGGGAGACGCAGCATTATGGGGCGTACAGTGTGTAATAGGTCAGTGATAGGTGTGAGGGAGACGCAGCATTATGGGGCGTACAGTGTGTAATAGGGGCAGTGATAGGTGTGAGGGAGATGCAGCATTATGGGGCGTACAGTGTGTAATAGGGGCAGTGATAGGTGTGAGGGAGATGCAGCATTATGGGGCGTACAGTGTGTAATAGGTCAGTGATAGGTGTGAGGGAGAAGCAGCATTATGGGGCGTACAGTGTGTAATAGGTCAGTGATAGGTGTGAGGGAGATGCAGCATTATGGGGCGTACAGTGTGTAATAGGGGCAGTGATAGGTGTGAGGGAGATGCAGCATTATGGGGCGTACAGTGTGTAATAGGGGCAGTGATAGGTGTGAGGGAGACGCAGCATTATGGGGCGTACAGTGTGTAATAGGGGCAGTGATAGGTGTGAGGGAGATGCAGCATTATGGGGCATCCAGTGTGTAATAGGGGCAGTGATAGGTGTGAGGGAGATGCAGCATTATGGGGCGTACAGTGTGTAATAGGGTCAGTGATAGGTGTGAGGGAGACGCAGCATTATGGGGCGTACAGTGTGTAATAGGGTCAGTGATAGGTGTGAGGGAGATGCCACATTATGGGGCATCCAGTGTGTAATAGGGGCAGTGATAGGTGTGAGGGAGACGCAGCATTATGGGGCGTACAGTGTGTAATAGGGGCAGTGATAGGTGTGAGGGAGATGCAGCATTATGGGGCGTACAGTGTGTAATAGGGGCAGTGATAGGTGTGAGGGAGAAGCAGCATTATGGGGCGTACAGTGTGTAATAGGTCAGTGATAGGTGTGAGGGAGGCGCAGCATTATGGGGCGTACAGTGTGTAATAGGGTCAGTGATAGGTGTGAGGGAGACGCAGCATTATGGGGCGTACAGTGTGTAATAGGGGCAGTGATAGGTGTGAGGGAGACGCAGCATTATGGGGCGTACAGTGTGTAATAGGGGCAGTGATAGGTGTGAGGGAGACGCAGCATTATGGGGCGTACAGTGTGTAATAGGGACAGTGATAGGTGTGAGGGAGACGCAGCATTATAGGGTGTACAGTGTGTAATAGGGTCAGTGATAGGTGTGAAGGAGACGCAGCATTATGGGGCGTACAGTGTGTAATAGGGGCAGTGATATGTGTGAGGGAGACGCAGCATTATGGGGCATACAGTGTGTAATAGGGGCAGTGATAGGTGTGAGGGAGACGCCGCATTATGGGGCGTACAGTGTGTAATAGGGGCAGTGATAGGTGTGAGGGAGATGCAGCATTATGGGGCGTACAGTGTGTAATAGGTCAGTGATAGGTGTGAGGGAGATGCAGCATTATGGGGCGTACAGTGTGTAATAGGTCAGTGATAGGTGTGAGGGAGATGCAGCATTATGGGGCGTACAGTGTGTAATAGGTCAGTGATAGGTGTGAGGGAGACGCAGCATTATGGGGCGTACAGTGTGTAATAGGGGCAGTGATAGGTGTGAGGGAGACGCAGCATTATGGGGCATCCAGTGTGTAATAGGGGCAGTGATAGGTGTGAGGGAGACGCAGCATTATGGGGCGTACAGTGTGTAATAGCGGCAGTGATAGGTGTGAGGGAGACGCAGCATTATGGGGCGTAGTGTGTAATAGGGTCAGTGATAGGTGTGAGGGAGACGCAGCATTATGGGGCGTACAGTGTGTAATAGGGTCAGTGATAGGTGTGAGGGAGACGCAGCATTATGGGGCGTACAGTGTGTAATAGGTCAGTGATAGATGTGAGGGAGACGCAGCATTATGGGGCGTACAGTGTGTAATAGGGTCAGTGATAGGTGTGAGGGAGATGCAGCATTATGGGGCGTACAGTGTGTAATAGGGACAGTGATAGGTGTGAGGGAGACGCAGCATTATAGGGTGTACAGTGTGTAATAGGGTCAGTGATAGGTGTGAAGGAGACGCAGCATTATGGGGCGTACAGTGTGTAATAGGGGCAGTGATAGGTGTGAGGGAGATGCCGCATTATGGGGCGTACAGTGTGTAATAGGGTCAGTGATAGGTGTGAGGGAGACGCAGCATTATAGGGCGTACAGTGTGTAATAGGGGCAGTGATAGGTGTGAGGGAGATGCAGCATTATGGGGCGTACAGTGTGTAATAGGTCAGTGATAGGTGTGAGGGAGACGCAGCATTATGGGGCGTACAGTGTGTAATAGGGTCAGTGATAGATGTGAGGGAGACGCAGCATTATGGGGCGTACAGTGTGTAATAGGGCAGTGATATGTGTGAGGGAGACGCAGCATTATGGGGCGTACAGTGTGTAATAGGGGCAGTGATAGGTGTGAGGGAGATGCAGCATTATGGGGCGTACAGTGTGTAATAGGGGCAGTGATAGGTGTGAGGGAGACGCAGCATTATGGGGCGTACAGTGTGTAATAGGGGCAGTGATAGGTGTGAGGGAGACGCCGCATTATGGGGCGTACAGTGTGTAATAGGGGCAGTGATAGGTGTGAGGGAGACGCAGCATTATGGGGCGTACAGTGGGTAATAGGGGGAAGAGTTTGCCGGAAGTGCATGTTCCCGGACGATCTTGGGAATTTTTTTTAAAGCAGCAAATATTTACAACAAAAAAAACATGCCTTGTAACGGATTGCCCCTTTAACAAAACATACATGATCGGCCAGGTACGAGGTGCACCTCTGGCAAACTCTGACCCAATTACATCAGGCATATTACACAGCATCACACTGTAGCGGCACTATGGGCACAGCAGTATTATATATTACACAGCATCACACTGTAGCGGCACTATGGGCACAGCAGTATTATATATTACACAGCATCACACTGTAGCAGCACTATGGGCACAGGAGTATTATATATTACACAGCATCACACTGTAGCGGCACTATGGGCACAGGTGTATTATATATTATACAGCATCACACTGTAGCGGCACTATGGGCACAGCAGTATTATATATTACACAGCATCACACTGTAGCAGCACTATTGGCACAGGAGTATTATATATTACACAGCATCACACTGTAGCGGCACTATGGGCACAGGTGTATTATATATTATACAGCATCACACTGTAGCGGCACTATGGGCACAGGAGTATTATATATTACACAGCATCACACTGTAGCGGCACTATGGGCACAGCAGTATTATATATTACACAGCATCACACTGTAGCGGCACTATGGGCACAGGAGTATTATATATTACACAGAATCACACTGTAGCAGCACTATGGGCACAGGATTATTATATATTACACAGAATCACACTGTAGCGGCACTATGGGCACAGGATTGATATATATTACACAGAATCACACTGTAGCAGCACTATGGGCACAGGATTATTATATATTACACAGAATCACACTGTAGCAGCACTATGGGCACAGGATTATTATATATTACACAGAATCACACTGTAGCAGCACTATTGGCACAGGATTATTATATATTACACAGCATCACACTGTAGCAGCACTATGGGCACAGGATTATTATATATTACACAGCATCACACTCTAGCAGCACTATGGGCACAGGATTATTATATATTACACAGCATCACACTGTAGCGGCACTATTGGCACAGGAGTATTATATATTACACAGCATCACACTGTAGCGGCACTATGGGCACAGGATTATTATATATTACACAGCATGACACTGTAGCGGCACTATGGGCACAGGATTATTATAAATTACACAGCATCACACTGTAGCTGCACTATGGTCCCAGGAGTATTATATATTACACAGCATCACACTGTAGCGGCACTATGGGCACAGGATTAAACTATATATTACACAGCATCACACTGTAGCGGCACTATGGGCACAGGATTATTATATATTACACAGCATCACACTGTAGCAGCACTATGGGCACAGGGGTATTATATATTACACAGCATCACACTGTAGCGGCACTATTGGCACAGGAGTATTATATATTACACAGCTTCACACTGTAGCGGCACTATGGGCACAGGATTATTATATATTACACAGCATCACACTGTAGCGGCAGTATGGGCACAGGATTATTATATATTACACAGCATCACACTGTAGCAGCACTATGGGCACAGGAGTATTATATATTACACAGCATCACACTGTAGCGGCACTATGGGCACAGGATTATTATATATTACACAGCATCACACTGTAGCAGCACTATGGGCACAGGATTATTATATATTACACAGCATCACACTGTAGCGACACCATGGGCACAAGATTATTATATATTACACAGCATCACACTGTTGTGGCACTATGGGCACAGGAGAATTATATATTACACAGCATCACACTGTAGCAGCACTATGGGCACAGGATTATTATATATTACACACACAGCATCACACTGTAGCGGCACTATTGGCACAGGAGTATTATATATTACACAGCATCACACTGTAGCGGCACCATGGGCACAGGATTATTATATATTACACAGCATCACACTGTAGCGGCACTATGGGCACAGGGGTATAATATATTACACAGCATCACACTGTAGCGGCACTATGGGCACAGGGGTATTATATATTACACAGCATCACACTGTAGCAGCACTATGGGCACAGGAGTATTATATATTACACAGCATCACACTGTAGCAGCACTATGGGCACAGGATTATTATATATTACACAGCATCACACTGTAGCGGCACTATGGGCACAGGATTATTATATATTACACAGCATCACACTGTAGCGGCACTATGGGCACAGGAGTATTATATATTACACAGCATCACACTGTAGCGGCACTATGGGCACAGGATTATTATATATTACACAGCATCACACTGTAGCAGCACTATGGGCACAGGAGTATTATATATTACACAGCATCACACTGTAGCAGCACTATGGGCACAGGAGTATTATATATTACACAGCATCACACTGTAGCGGCACTATTGGCACAGGATTATTATATATTACACAGCATCACCCTGTAGCGGCACTATGGGCACAGGATTATATATTACACAGCATCACACTGTAGCAGCACTATTGGCACAGGAGTATTATATATTACACAGCATCACACTATAGCAGCACTATGGGCACAGGAGTATTATATATTACACAGCATCACACTGTAGCAGCACTATAGGCACAGGTGTATTATATATTACACAGCATCACACTGTAGCAGCACTATAGGCACAGGGGTATTATATATTACACAGCATCACACTGTAGCAGCACTATAGGCACAGGGGTATTCTATATTACACAGCATCACACTGTAGCAGCACTATAGGCACAGGTGTATTATATATTACACAGCATCACACTGTAGCAGCACTATGAGCACAGGAGTATTATATATTACACAGCATCACACTGTAGCAGCACTATGGGCACAGGAGTATTATATATTACACAGCATCACACTGTAGCAGCACTATGGGCACAGGAGTATTATATATTACACAATATCACACTGTAGCAGCACTATGGGCACAGGGGTATTATATATTACACAATATCACACTGTAGCGGCACTATGGGCACAGGGGTATTATATATTACACAATATCACACTGTAGCAGCACTATGGGCACAGGATTATTATATATTACACAGCATCACACTGTAGCGGCACTATGGGCACAGGATTATTATATATTACACAGCATCACACTGTAGCGGCACTATGGGCACAGGATTATTATATATTACACAGCATCACACTGTAGCGGCACTATGGGCACAGGATTATTATATATTACACAGCATCACACTGTAGCAGCACTATGGGCACAGGAGTATTATATATTACACAGCATCACACTGTAGCAGCACTATGGGCACAGGAGTATTATATATTACACAGCATCACACTGTAGCGGCACTATTAGCACAGGATTATTATATATTACACAGCATCACCCTGTAGCAGCACTATGGGCACAGGATTATTATATATTACACAGCATCACACTGTAGCAGCACTATTGGCACAGGAGTATTATATATTACACAGCATCACACTGTAGCAGCACTATGGGCACAGGAGTATTATATATTACACAATATCACACTGTAGCAGCACTATGGGCACAGGGGTATTATATATTACACAATATCACACTGTAGCGGCACTATGGGCACAGGGGTATTATATATTACACAATATCACACTGTAGCAGCACTATGGGCACAGGATTATTATATATTACACAGCATCACACTGTAGCGGCACTATGGGCACAGGATTATTATATATTACACAGCATCACACTGTAGCGGCACTATGGGCACAGGATTATTATATATTACACAGCATCACACTGTAGCGGCACTATGGGCACAGGATTATTATATATTACACAGCATCACACTGTAGCAGCACTATGGGCACAGGAGTATTATATATTACACAGCATCACACTGTAGCAGCACTATAGGCACAGGGGTATTATATATTACACAGCATCACACTGTAGCAGCACTATGGGCACAGGATTATTATATATTACACAGCATCACACTGTAGCGGCACTATGGGCACAGGAGTATTATATATTACACAGCATCACACTGTAGCGGCACTATTGGCACAGGATTATTATATATTACACAGCATCACCCTGTAGCAGCACTATGGGCACAGGATTATTATATATTACACAGCATCACACTGTAGCAGCACTATTGGCACAGGAGTATTATATATTACACAGCATCACACTGTAGCAGCACTATGGGCACAGGAGTATTATATATTACACAATATCACACTGTAGCAGCACTATGGGCACAGGGGTATTATATATTACACAATATCACACTGTAGCGGCACTATGGGCACAGGGGTATTATATATTACACAATATCACACTGTAGCAGCACTATGGGCACAGGATTATTATATATTACACAGCATCACACTGTAGCGGCACTATGGGCACAGGATTATTATATATTACACAGCATCACACTGTAGCGGCACTATGGGCACAGGATTATTATATATTACACAGCATCACACTGTAGCGGCACTATGGGCACAGGATTATTATATATTACACAGCATCACACTGTAGCAGCACTATGGGCACAGGAGTATTATATATTACACAGCATCACACTGTAGCAGCACTATGGGCACAGGAGTATTATATATTACACAGCATCACACTGTAGCGGCACTATTAGCACAGGATTATTATATATTACACAGCATCACCCTGTAGCAGCACTATGGGCACAGGATTATTATATATTACACAGCATCACACTGTAGCAGCACTATTGGCACAGGAGTATTATATATTACACAGCATCACACTGTAGCAGCACTATGGGCACAGGAGTATTATATATTACACAATATCACACTGTAGCAGCACTATGGGCACAGGGGTATTATATATTACACAATATCACACTATAGCGGCACTATGGGCACAGGGGTATTATATATTACACAATATCACACTGTAGCAGCACTATGGGCACAGGGGTATTATATATTACACAATATCACACTGTAGCGGCACTATGGGCACAGGGGTATTATATATTACACAGCATCACACTGTAGCAGCACTATGGGCACAGGAGTATTATATATTACACAGCATCACACTGTAGCAGCACTATGGGCACAGGGGTATTATATATTACACAGCATCACACTGTAGCAGCACTATGGGCACAGGATTATTATATATTACACAGCATCACACTGTAGCGGCACTATGGGCACAGGATTATTATATATTACACAGCATCACACTGTAGCAGCACTATGGGCACAGGGGTATTATATATTACACAGCATCACACTGTAGCAGCACTATGGGCACAGGGGTATTATATATTACACAGCATCACACTGTAGCAGCACTATGGGCACAGGAGTATTATATATTACACAGCATCACACTGTAGCAGCACTATGGGCACAGGATTATTATATATTACACAGCATCACACTGTAGCGGCACTATGGGCACAGGATTATTATATATTACACAGCATCACACTGTAGCAGCACTATGGGCACAGGAGTATTATATATTACACAGCATCACACTGTAGCGGCACTATTGGCACAGGATTATTATATATTACACAGCATCACCCTGTAGCGGCACTATGGGCACAGGATTATATATTACACAGCATCACACTGTAGCAGCACTATTGGCACAGGAGTATTATATATTACACAGCATCACACTATAGCAGCACTATGGGCACAGGAGTATTATATATTACACAGCATCACACTGTAGCAGCACTATAGGCACAGGTGTATTATATATTACACAGCATCACACTGTAGCAGCACTATAGGCACAGGGGTATTCTATATTACACAGCATCACACTGTAGCAGCACTATAGGCACAGGTGTATTATATATTACACAGCATCACACTGTAGCAGCACTATAGGCACAGGGGTATTATATATTACACAGCATCACACTGTAGCAGCACTATGGGCACAGGATTATTATATATTACACAGCATCACACTGTAGCGGCACTATGGGCACAGGATTATTATATATTACACAGCATCACACTGTAGCGGCACTATGGGCACAGGATTATTATATATTACACAGCATCACTGTAGCGGCACTATGGGCACAGGATTATTATATATTACACAGCATCACACTGTAGCAGCACTATGAGCACAGGAGTATTATATATTACACAGCATCACACTGTAGCAGCACTATGGGCACAGGATTATTATATATTACACAGCATCACACTGTAGCAGCACTATTGGCACAGGAGTATTATATATTACACAGCATCACACTGTAGCGGCACTATGGGCACAGGATTATTATATATTACACAGCATCACACTGAAGCGGCACTATGGGCACAGGATTATTATATATTACACAGCATCACACTGTAGCGGCACTATGGGCACAGGAGTATTATATATTACACAGCATCACACTGTAGCGGCACTATGGGCACAGGAGTATTATATATTACACAGCATCACACTGTAGCGGCACTATGGGCACAGGATTATTATATATTACACAGCATCACACTGTAGCGGCACTATGAGCACAGGAGTATTATATATTACACAGCATCACACTGTAGCAGCACTATGGGCACAGGAGTATTATATATTACACAGCATCACACTGTAGCAGCACTATGGGCACAGGATTATTATATATTACACAGCATCACACTGTAGCAGCACTATGGGCACAGGATTATTATATATTACACAGCATCACACTGTAGCAGCACTATTGGCACAGGAGTATTATATATTACACAGCATCACACTGTAGCGGCACTATGGGCACAGGATTATTATATATTACACAGCATCACACTGTAGCAGCACTATGGGCACAGGAGTATTATATATTACACAGCATCACACTGTAGCAGCACTATGGGCACAGGAGTATTATATATTACACAGCATCACACTGTAGCGGCACTATTGGCACAGGATTATTATATATTACACAGCATCACCCTGTAGCAGCACTATGGGCACAGGATTATTATATATTACACAGCATCACACTGTAGCAGCACTATGGGCACAGGAGTATTATATATTACACAGCATCACACTGTAGCAGCACTATGGGCACAGGAGTATTATATATTACACAATATCACACTGTAGCAGCACTATGGGCACAGGGGTATTATATATTACACAATATCACACTGTAGCGGCACTATGGGCACAGGGGTATTATATATTACACAATATCACACTGTAGCAGCACTATGGGCACAGGATTATTATATATTACACAGCATCACACTGTAGCGGCACTATGGGCACAGGATTATTATATATTACACAGCATCACACTGTAGCGGCACTATGGGCACAGGATTATTATATATTACACAGCATCACACTGTAGCGGCACTATGGGCACAGGATTATTATATATTACACAGCATCACACTGTAGCAGCACTATGGGCACAGGAGTATTATATATTACACAGCATCACACTGTAGCAGCACTATGGGCACAGGAGTATTATATATTACACAGCATCACACTGTAGCGGCACTATTAGCACAGGATTATTATATATTACACAGCATCACCCTGTAGCGGCACTATGGGCACAGGATTATTATATATTACACAGCATCACACTGTAGCAGCACTATTGGCACAGGAGTATTATATATTACACAGCATCACACTGTAGCAGCACTATGGGCACAGGAGTATTATATATTACACAATATCACACTGTAGCAGCACTATGGGCACAGGGGTATTATATATTACACAATATCACACTGTAGCGGCACTATGGGCACAGGGGTATTATATATTACACAATATCACACTGTAGCAGCACTATGGGCACAGGATTATTATATATTACACAGCATCACACTGTAGCGGCACTATGGGCACAGGATTATTATATATTACACAGCATCACACTGTAGCGGCACTATGGGCACAGGATTATTATATATTACACAGCATCACACTGTAGCGGCACTATGGGCACAGGATTATTATATATTACACAGCATCACACTGTAGCAGCACTATGGGCACAGGATTATTATATATTACACAGCATCACACTGTAGCAGCACTATGGGCACAGGGGTATTATATATTACACAGCATCACACTGTAGCAGCACTATGGGCACAGGAGTATTATATATTACACAGCATCACACTGTAGCAGCACTATGGGCACAGGAGTATTATATATTACACAGCATCACACTGTAGCAGCACTATGGGCACAGGGGTATTATATATTACACAGCATCACACTGTAGCAGCACTATGGGCACAGGGGTATTATATATTACACAGCATCACACTGTAGCAGCACTATGGGCACAGGGGTATTATATATTACACAGCATCACACTGTAGCAGCACTATGGGCACAGGAGTATTATATATTACACAGCATCACACTGTAGCAGCACTATGGGCACAGGGGTATTATATATTACACAGCATCACACTGTAGCAGCACTATGGGCACAGGATTATTATATATTACACAGCATCACACTGTAGCGGCACTATGGGCACAGGATTATTATATATTACACAGCATCACACTGTAGCAGCACTATGGGCACAGGGGTATTATATATTACACAGCATCACACTGTAGCAGCACTATGGGCACAGGGGTATTATATATTACACAGCATCACACTGTAGCAGCACTATGGGCACAGGAGTATTATATATTACACAGCATCACACTGTAGCAGCACTATGGGCACAGGATTATTATATATTACACAGCATCACACTGTAGCGGCACTATGGGCACAGGATTATTATATATTACACAGCATCACACTGTAGCGGCACTATGGGCACAGGAGTATTATATATTACACAGCATCACACTGTAGCGGCACTATGGGCACAGGATTATTATATATTACACAGCATCACACTGTAGCAGCACTATGGGCACAGGAGTATTATATATTACACAGCATCACACTGTAGCAGCACTATGGGCACAGGAGTATTATATATTACACAGCATCACACTGTAGCGGCACTATTGGCACAGGATTATTATATATTACACAGCATCACCCTGTAGCGGCACTATGGGCACAGGATTATATATTACACAGCATCACACTGTAGCAGCACTATTGGCACAGGAGTATTATATATTACACAGCATCACACTATAGCAGCACTATGGGCACAGGAGTATTATATATTACACAATATCACACTGTAGCAGCACTATGGGCACAGGGGTATTATATATTACACAATATCACACTGTAGCGGCACTATGGGCACAGGGGTATTATATATTACACAATATCACACTGTAGCAGCACTATGGGCACAGGATTATTATATATTACACAGCATCACACTGTAGCGGCACTATGGGCACAGGATTATTATATATTACACAGCATCACACTGTAGCGGCACTATGGGCACAGGATTATTATATATTACACAGCATCACACTGTAGCGGCACTATGGGCACAGGATTATTATATATTACACAGCATCACACTGTAGCGGCACTATGGGCACAGGATTATTATATATTACACAGCATCACACTGTAGCAGCACTATGGGCACAGGAGTATTATATATTACACAGCATCACACTGTAGCAGCACTATGGGCACAGGGGTATTATATATTACACAGCATCACACTGTAGCAGCACTATGGGCACAGGAGTATTATATATTACACAGCATCACACTGTAGCAGCACTATGGGCACAGGAGTATTATATATTACACAGCATCACACTGTAGCAGCACTATGGGCACAGGGGTATTATATATTACACAGCATCACACTGTAGCAGCACTATGGGCACAGGGGTATTATATATTACACAGCATCACACTGTAGCAGCACTATGGGCACAGGGGTATTATATATTACACAGCATCACACTGTAGCAGCACTATGGGCACAGGAGTATTATATATTACACAGCATCACACTGTAGCAGCACTATGGGCACAGGAGTATTATATATTACACAGCATCACACTGTAGCAGCACTATGGGCACAGGGGTATTATATATTACACAGCATCACACTGTAGCAGCACTATGGGCACAGGATTATTATATATTACACAGCATCACACTGTAGCGGCACTATGGGCACAGGAGTATTATATATTACACAGCATCACACTGTAGCAGCACTATGGGCACAGGGGTATTATATATTACACAGCATCACACTGTAGCAGCACTATGGGCACAGGGGTATTATATATTACACAGCATCACACTGTAGCAGCACTATGGGCACAGGAGTATTATATATTACACAGCATCACACTGTAGCAGCACTATGGGCACAGGATTATTATATATTACACAGCATCACACTGTAGCGGCACTATGGGCACAGGATTATTATATATTACACAGCATCGCACTATGGGCACAGGAGTATTATATATTACACAGCATCACACTGTAGCGGCACTATGGGCACAGGATTATTATATATTACACAGCATCACACTGTAGCAGCACTATGGGCACAGGAGTATTATATATTACACAGCATCACACTGTAGCAGCACTATGGGCACAGGAGTATTATATATTACACAGCATCACACTGTAGCGGCACTATTGGCACAGGATTATTATATATTACACAGCATCACCCTGTAGCAGCACTATGGGCACAGGATTATTTATATATTACACAGCATCACACTGTAGCAGCACTATTGGCACAGGAGTATTATATATTACACAGCATCACACTGTAGCAGCACTATGGGCACAGGAGTATTATATATTACACAATATCACACTGTAGCAGCACTATGGGCACAGGAGTATTATATATTACACAATATCACACTGTAGCGGCACTATGGGCACAGGGGTATTATATATTACACAATATCACACTGTAGCGGCACTATGGGCACAGGGGTATTATATATTACACAATATCACACTGTAGCGGCACTATTGGCACAGGAGTATTATATATTACACAGCATCACACTGTAGCAGCACTATGGGCACAGGAGTATTATATATTACACAATATCACAGTGTAGCAGCACTATGGGCACAGGAGTATTATATATTACACAATATCACACTGTAGCGGCACTATGGGCACAGGGGTATTATATATTACACAATATCACACTGTAGCAGCACTATGGGCACAGGATTATTATATATTACACAGCATCACACTGTAGCGGCACTATGGGCACAGGATTATTATATATTACACAGCATCACACTGTAGCGGCACTATGGGCACAGGATTATTATATATTACACAGCATCACACTGTAGCGGCACTATGGGCACAGGATTATTATATATTACACAGCATCACACTGTAGCGGCACTATGGGCACAGGATTATTATATATTACACAGCATCACACTGTAGCAGCACTATGGGCACAGGAGTATTATATATTACACAGCATCACACTGTAGCAGCACTATGGGCACAGGGGTATTATATATTACACAGCATCACACTGTAGCAGCACTATGGGCACAGGAGTATTATATATTACACAGCATCACACTGTAGCAGCACTATGGGCACAGGAGTATTATATATTACACAGCATCACACTGTAGCAGCACTATGGGCACAGGGGTATTATATATTACACAGCATCACACTGTAGCAGCACTATGGGCACAGGGGTATTATATATTACACAGCATCACACTGTAGCAGCACTATGGGCACATGGGTATTATATATTACACAGCATCACACTGTAGCAGCACTATGGGCACAGGAGTATTATATATTACACAGCATCACACTGTAGCAGCACTATGGGCACAGGGGTATTATATATTACACAGCATCACACTGTAGCAGCACTATGGGCACAGGATTATTATATATTACACAGCATCACACTGTAGCGGCACTATGGGCACAGGAGTATTATATATTACACAGCATCACACTGTAGCAGCACTATGGGCACAGGGGTATTATATATTACACAGCATCACACTGTAGCAGCACTATGGGCACAGGATTATTATATATTACACAGCATCACACTGTAGCAGCACTATGGGCACAGGATTATTATATATTACACAGCATCACACTGTAGCAGCACTATGGGCACAGGGGTATTATATATTACACAGCATCACACTGTAGCAGCACTATGGGCACAGGGGTATTATATATTACACAGCATCACACTGTAGCAGCACTATGGGCACAGGAGTATTATATATTACACAGCATCACACTGTAGCAGCACTATGGGCACAGGAGAATTATACATTACACAGCATCACACTGTAGCAGCACTATGGGCACAGGGGTATTATATATTGCACAGCATCACACTGTAGCAGCACTATGGGCACAGGAGAATTATATATTACACAGCATCACACTGTAGCAGCACTATGGGCACAGGGGTATTATATATTGCACAGCATCACACTGTAGCAGCACTATGGGCACAGGTGTATTATATATTGCACAGCATCACACTGTAGCAGCACTATGGGCACAGGGGTATTATATATTACACAGCATCACACTGTAGCAGCACTATGGGCACAGGAGTATTATATATTACACAGCATCACACTGTAGCAGCACTATGGGCACAGGGGTATTATATATTACACAGCATCACACTGTAGCAGCACTATGGGCACAGGATTATTATATATTACACAGCATCACACTGTAGCGGCACTATGGGCACAGGAGTATTATATATTACACAGCATCACACTGTAGCAGCACTATGGGCACAGGGGTATTATATATTACACAGCATCACCCTGTAGCAGCACTATGGGCACAGGATTATTATATATTACACAGCATCACACTGTAGCAGCACTATGGGCACAGGATTATTATATATTACACATCATCACACTGTAGCGGCACTATGGGCACAGGAGTATTATATATTACACAGCATCACACTGTAGCAGCACTATGGGCACAGGATTATTATATATTACACAGCATCACACTGTAGCAGCACTATGGGCACAGGATTATTATATATTACACAGCATCACACTGTAGCAGCACTATGGGCACAGGATTATTATATATTACACAGCATCACACTGTAGCAGCACTATGGGCACAGGGGTATTATATATTACACAGCATCACACTGTAGCAGCACTATGGGCACAGGAGTATTATATATTACACAGCATCACACTGTAGCAGCCCTATGGGCACAGGGGTATTATATATTACACAGCATCACACTGTAGCAGCACTATGGGCACAGGAGAATTATACATTACACAGCATCACACTGTAGCAGCACTATGGGCACAGGGGTATTATATATTACACAGCATCACACTGTAGCAGCACTATGGGCACAGGAGTATTATATATTACACAGCATCACACTGTAGCAGCACTATGGGCACAGGGGTATTATATATTACACAGCATCACACTGTAGCAGCACTATGGGCACAGGAGAATTATACATTACACAGCATCACACTGTAGCAGCACTATGGGCACAGGGGTATTATATATTGCACAGCATCACACTGTAGCAGCACTATGGGCACAGGAGAATTATATATTACACAGCATCACACTGTAGCAGCACTATGGGCACAGGGGTATTATATATTGCACAGCATCACACTGTAGCAGCACTATGGGCACAGGGGTATTATATATTGCACAGCATCACACTGTAGCAGCACTATGGGCACAGGGGTATTATATATTACACAGCATCACACTGTAGCAGCACTATGGGCACAGGAGTATTATATATTACACAGCATCACACTGTAGCAGCACTATGGGCACAGGGGTATTATATATTACACAGCATCACACTGTAGCAGCACTATGGGCACAGGATTATTATATATTACACAGCATCACACTGTAGCGGCACTATGGGCACAGGAGTATTATATATTACACAGCATCACACTGTAGCAGCACTATGGGCACAGGGGTATTATATATTACACAGCATCACACTGTAGCAGCACTATGGGCACAGGATTATTATATATTACACAGCATCACACTGTAGCGGCACTATGGGCACAGGAGTATTATATATTACACAGCATCACACTGTAGCAGCACTATGGGCACAGGGGTATTATATATTACACAGCATCACACTGTAGCAGCACTATGGGCACAGGGGTATTATATATTACACAGCATCACACTGTAGCGGCACTATGGGCACAGGATTATTATATATTACACAGCATCACACTGTAGCGGCACTATGGGCACAGGGGTATTATATATTACACAGCATCACACTGTAGCAGCACTATGGGCACAGGGGTATTATATATTACACAGCATCACACTGTAGCGGCACTATGGGCACAGGATTATTATATATTACACAGCATCACACTGTAGCGGCACTATGGGCACAGGATTATTATATATTACACAGCATCACACTGTAGCGGCACTATGGGCACAGGGGTATTATATATTACACAGCATCACACTGTAGCGGCACTATGGGCACAGGAGTATTATATATTACACAGCATCACACTGTAGCAGCACTATGGGCACAGGGGTATTATATATTACACAGCATCACAATGTAGCTGCACTATGGGCACAGGAGTATTATATGTGACATATTACACAGCATCACAATGTATCGGCACGCACAAGTGTATTATATGTGACATATTACACAGCATCACAATGTAGCGGCACTATGGGCACAGGAATATTATATGTGAGATATTACACAGCATCACAATGTAGCGCCACTATGGGCACAGGAATATTATATGTGACATATTACACAGCATCACAATGTAGCGGCACTATGGGCACAGGAATATTATATGTGAGATATTACACAGCATCACAATGTAGCGGCACTATGGGCACAGGAATATTATATGTGAGATATTACACAGCATCACAATGTAGCGGCACTATGGGCACAGGAATATTATATGTGACATATTACACAGCATCACAATGTAGCGGCACTATGGGCACAGGAATATTATATGTGACATATTACACAGCATCACACTGTAGCGGCACTATGGGCACAGGAGTATTATATGTGACATATTACACAGCCTCACAATGTAGCGGCACTATAGGCACAGGAGTATTATATGTGACACATTACACAGCATCACAATGTAGCGGCACTATGGGCACAGGAGTATTATATGTGACATATTACACAGCATCACAATGTAGCGGCACTATGGGCACAGGAATATTATATGTGACATATTACACAGCATCACACTGTAGCGGCACTATGGGCACAGGAGTATTATATGTGACATATTACACAGCATCACAATGTAGCGGCACTATGGGCACAGGAGTATTATATGTGACATATTACACAGCATCACAACATAGTATCAGTCAGGATAACGCTGCGCGCAGAATCCTGCATTTAGCGCGTCGGAGTGTGACACTGCAGCTCTGCACACACTGATGGGGAATCCGGCTTTATCAGACCAGCAGACGTGAACCTCACATTAATAATTCAGTATAACATTCCCGGGAACCTTCTCCCTGCATTATAGCGTGACACAGCTCTGTAACGTGACACAGTCTCCAAAGCAGAACACACTAACCAGAGATAAACCCCACGTTTTCATTAAGATTAATCTTTTACACATGTTCATTATTACCATCTCACTACATACATGTATACTTAGGCAGCTGGGTAACAAGGGGAGCGCGAGGGACAACCAGGGCGGTATATGTAACGGTCGCAGATTATATACTGTGCATTGGCTACTGCACAAGACACGACGCGCGCCTCTCCCCCCTGCGCGCCTCTCCCCTCCTCTCTGGCTTTACTGAGGAAAATTAGTGGTTAGAAAATAATTAATTATATCCAGTAGTTACGCTTGAAAGAGGGAGACACACAGGCCGGCCGAACAACACGCAGGAAGGGCGATAACACCCCACTATAGGCATTCGTAAAGCAATGTTGGTCGCACATGTATCCCTGGAGACACGTCCCCTGACCAGGAGTAATGATTTCTCGCAGGTGGTTCACCTATAGAATCACAAACCGCAATACATTATTGGACGGTGATATAATTTGCTACGTTAGTACTCCCAGGTCTAAGATCAGCCGCTGTTCATGGTTACATGAGGCACTAAGGTCGGCCGAATTGGGGCTCTTACTACCTTGTGCATCTCTCTAAATGGTGCCACACGGTGTCAGCAGCGCCTAATATAGTACATACACAGTGTAGACATAACTAGAAACAGCACAGGGGCCGTACAGTCCAACACACTGCAGAACACGGGACACGCAACCAGTGCTGTCCACAGGGACCGTACAGTCCAACACACTGCAGAACACGGGACACAGGACACGCAACCAGTGCTGTCCACAGGGGCCGTACAGTCCAACACACTGCAGAACACGGTACACAGGATACGCAACCAGTGCTGTCCACAGGGGCCGTACAGTCCAACACACTGCAGAACACGGGACACAGGACACGCAACCAGTGCTGTCCACAGGGGCCGTACAGTCCAACACACTGCAGAACATGGGACACAGGACACACAACCAGTGCTGTCCACAGGGGCCGTACAGTCCAACACACTGCAGAACACGGGACACAGGACACGCAACCAGTGCTGTCCACAGGGGCCTTATAGTCCAACACACTGCAGAACACGCAACCAGTGCTGTCCACAGGGGCCTTATAGTCCAACACACTGCAGAACACGGGACACAGGATACGCAACCAGTGCTGTCCACAGGGGCCGTACAGTCCAACACACTGCAGAACACGCAACCAGTGCTGTCCACAGGGGGCGGCTGATCCGAAAGGTTCAGTGCCACTGTGTGAGGTAGATGGGGAGGGGATGACTGTATAGGTGAGGAAGGGTGACTGGCCCCTGCTCCTGAGAGCTTACACTCTAGACGGGAGGGGGGGGACAATTTATGCGGGAACACAAAGATTTAGAATAAAAATGATCTTGCGGTATAATGATTGTACACAGGGGTGCACTGTGCATAAAGTACACTGTGGGCTGACTGTGATATATATGAGAGGAATAAAATGCAATTGCTGAGATCAGTATGAGTGAGCCGGGGGTGGGGGAGGCTCGGTGCTGTGACAGCATGACAAAGCAGGACGCACACGCTTCCTCATGCAGCCAACCGCTGCAGTGCACGTATGCCGAGACACACAGCAGCAAAATGACCACACAATGACAGGACCAGTGCAGCAAGGACACAACTACAGCCCTGCAATAGTTAATGCTGCTCTAGCACACAGGTCAGGGGTGTGTACACAATCTCTCCCTTCCCATTGGTCACGCCTTACATGTGACTACATCTCACGCCTTCCTGCTGCCAATGAGTTGTATGTGATTCTATTCATTCATAAAGAGCGTCCGCATCCGATCCAGCGCGTGTGACAGGGAGAGAGGAGAGAGCGCGGGGAATGGGGGATACAGTGTAACACTACACAGGCCGCATCCAGCGCGTGTGACAGGGAGAGGAGAGAGAGCGCGGGGAATGGGGGATACAGTGTAACACTACACAGGCCGCATCCAGCGCGTGTGACAGGGAGAGAGGAGAGAGCGGGGAATGGGGGATACAATGTAACACTACACAGGCCGCATCCAGCGCGTGTGACAGGGAGAGGAGAACGTGCGGGGAATGGGGGATACAATTTAACACTGCACAGGCCGCATCCAGCGCGTGTGACAGGGAGAGGAGAACGTGCGGGGAATGGGGGATACAATGTAACACTACACAGGCCGCATCCAGTGCGTGTGACAGGGAGAGGAGAGAGAGCGCGGGGAATGGGGGATACAATGTAACACTACACAGGCCGCATCCAGCGCGTGTGACAGGGAGAGGAGAGAGAGCGCGGGGAATGGGGGATACAATGTAACACTACACAGGCCGCATCCAGCGCGTGTGACAGGGAGAGAGGAGAGAGCGGGGAATGGGGGATACAATGTAACACTACACAGGCAGCATCCAGCGCGTGTGACAGGGAGAGGAGAGAGCGCGGGGAATGGGGGATACAGTGTAACACTAAACAGGCCGCATCCAGCGCGTGTGACAGGGAGAGAGCGGGGAATGGGGGATACAATGTAACACTACACAGGCCGCATCCAGCGCGTGTGACAGGGAGAGGAGAGAGCGCGGGGAATGGGGGATACAATGTAACACTACACAGGCTGCATCCAGCGCGTGTGACAGGGAGAGGAGAGAGTGCGGGGAATGGGGTATACAATGTAACACTACACAGGCCACATCCAGCGCGTGTGACAGGGAGAGGAGAGAGCGCGGGGAATGGGGGATACAATGTAACACTACACAGGCCGCATCCAGCGCGTGTGACAGGGAGAGGAGAGAGCGCGGGGAATGGGGGATACAATGTAACACTACACAGGCCGCATCCAGCACGTGTGACAGGGAGAGGAGAGAGCGCGGGGAATGGGGGATACAATGTAACACTACACAGGCCGCATCCAGCACGTGTGACAGGGAGAAGAGAGCGCGGGGAATGGGGGATACAATGTAACACTACACAGGCCGCATCCAGCACGTGTGACAGGGAGAAGAGAGAGCGCGGGGAATGGGGGATACAATGTAACACTACACAGGCCGCATCCAGCACGTGTGACAGGGAGAAGAGAGAGCGCGGGGAATGGGGGATACAATGTAACACTACACAGGCCGCATCCAGCGCGTGTGACAGGGAGAGGAGAGAGCGCGGGGAATGGGGGATACAATGTAACACTACACAGGCCGCATCCAGCGCGTGTGACAGGGAGAGGAGAGAGAGCGCGGGGAATGGGGGATACAATGTAACACTACACAGGCCGCATCCAGCGCGTGTGACAGGGAGAGGAGAGAGCGCGGGGAATGGGGGATACAATGTAACACTACACAGGCCGCATCCAGCGCGTGTGACAGGGAGAGGAGAGAGCGCGGGGAATGGGGGATACAATGTAACACTACACAGGCCGCATCCAGCGCGTGTGACAGGGAGAGAGGAGAGAGCGCGGGGAATGGGGGATACAGTGTAACACTACACAGGCCGCATCCAGCGCGTGTGACAGGGAGAGGGGAGAGAGCGCGGGGAATGGGGGATACAGTGTAACACTACACAGGCCGCATCCAGCGCGTGTGACAGGGAGAAGAGAGAGAGCGCGGGGAATGGGGGATACAATGTAACACTACACAGGCCGCATCCAGCGCGTGTGACAGGGAGAGGAGAGAGAGCGCGGGGAATGGGGGATACAATGTAACACTACACAGGTCACATCCAGCGCGTGTGACAGGGAGAGGAGAGAGAGCGCGGGGAATGGGGGATACAATGTAACACTACACAGGCCGCATCCAGCGCGTGTGACAGGGAGAGGAGAGAGAGCGCGGGGAATGGGGGATACAATGTAACACTACACAGGCCGCATCCAGCGCGTGTGACAGGGAGAGGAGAGAGAGCGCGGGGAATGGGGGATACAATGTAACACTAAACAGGCCGCATCCAGCGCGTGTGACAGGGAGAGGAGAGAGCGCGGGGAATGGGGGATACAATGTAACACTACACAGGCCGCATCCAGCGCGTGTGACAGGGAGAGGAGAGAGAGCGCGGGGAATGGGGGATACAATGTAACACTACACAGGCCGCATCCAGCGCGTGTGACAGGGAGAGGAGAGAGCGCGGGGAATGGGGGATACAATGTAACACTACACAGGCCGCATCCAGCACGTGTGACAGGGAGAGGGGAGAGAGCGCGGGGAATGGGGGATACAATGTAACACTACACAGGCCGCATCCAGCACGTGTGACAGGGAGAGGGGAGAGAGCGCGGGGAATGGGGGATACAATGTAACACTACACAGGCCGCATCCAGCGCGTGTGACAGGGAGAGGAGAACGTGCGGGGAATGGGGGATACAACGTAACACTACACAGGCCGCATTCAGCGCGTGTGACAGGGAGAGGAGAGAGCGCGGGGAATGGGGGATACAATGTAACACTACACAGGCCGCATCCAGCGCGTGTGACCGGGAGAGGAGAGAGCGCGCGGGGAATGGGGGATACAATGTAACACTACACAGGCCGCATCCAGCGCGTGTGACAGGGAGAGGAGAGAGAGCGTGGGGAATGGGGGATACAATGTAACACTACACAGGCCGCATCCAGCGCGTGTGACAGGGAGAGGGGAAAGAGCGCGGGGAATGGGGGATACAATGTAACACTACACAGGCCGCATCCAGCGCGTGTGACAGGGAGAGGAGAGAGAGCGCGGGGAATGGGGGGATACAATGTAACACTACACAGGCCGCATCCAGCGCGTGTGACAGGGAGAGGAGAGAGAGCGGGGAATGGGGGATACAATGTAACACTACACAGGCCGCATCCAGCGCGTGTGACAGGGAGAGGAGAGAGCGCGGGGAATGGGGGGATACAATGTAACACTACACAGGACGCATCCAGCGCGTGTGACAGGGAGAGGAGAACGTGCGGGGAATGGGGGATACAATGTAACACTACACAGGCCGCATCCAGCGCGTGTGACAGGGAGAGAGGAGAGAGCGCGGGGAATGGGGGATACAATGTAACACTACACAGGCCGCATCCAGCACGTGTGACAGGGAGAGGAGAACGTGCGGGGAATGGGGGATACAATGTAACACTACACAGGCCGCATCCAGCGCGTGTGACAGGGAGAGGAGAGAGCGCGGGGAATGGGGGATACAATGTAACACTACACAGGCCGCATCCAGCGCGTGTGACAGGGAGAGAGGAGAGAGCGCGGGGAATGGGGTATACAATGTAACACTACACAGGCCGCATCCAGCGCGTGTGACAGGGAGAGGAGAGAGCGGGGAATGGGGGATACAGTGTAACACTACACAGGCCGCATCCAGCGCGTGTGACAGGGAGAGAGGAGAGAGCGCGGGGAATGGGGGATACAGTGTAACACTACACAGGCCGCATCCAGCGCGTGTGACAGGGAGAGGAGAGAGCGCGGGGAATGGGGGATACAATGTAACACTACACAGGCCGCATCCAGCGCGTGTGACCGGGAGAGGAGAGAGCGCGCGGGGAATGGGGGATACAATGTAACACTACACAGGCCGCATCCAGCGCGTGTGACAGGGAGAGGAGAGAGAGCGCGGGGAATGGGGGATACAATGTAACACTACACAGGCCGCATCCAGCGCGTGTGACAGGGAGAGGGGAAAGAGCGCGGGGAATGGGGGATACAATGTAACACTACACAGGCCGCATCCAGCGCGTGTGACAGGGAGAGGAGAGAGAGCGCGGGGAATGGGGGGATACAATGTAACACTACACAGGCCGCATCCAGCGCGTGTGACAGGGAGAGGAGAGAGCGCGGGGAATGGGGGGATACAATGTAACACTACACAGGCCGCATCCAGCGCGTGTGACAGGGAGAGGGGAGAGAGCGCGGGGAATGGGGGATACAATGTAACACTACACAGGCCGCATCCAGCGCGTGTGACAGGGAGAGGAGAGAGTGCGGGGAATGGGGGGATACAATGTAACACTACACAGGCCGCATCCAGCGCGTGTGACAGGGAGAGGAGAGAGCGCGGGGAATGGGGGGATACAATGTAACACTACACAGGCCGCATCCAGCGCGTGTGACAGGGAGAGGGGAGAGAGCGCGGGGAATGGGGGATACAATGTAACACTACACAGGCCGCATCCAGCGCGTGTGACAGGGAGAGGAGAGAGTGCGGGGAATGGGGGGATACAATGTAACACTACACAGGCCGCATCCAGCGCGTGTGACCGGGAGAGGAGAGAGCGCGCGGGGAATGGGGGATACAATGTAACACTACACAGGCCGCATCCAGCGCGTGTGACAGGGAGAGGAGAGAGAGCGCGGGGAATGGGGGGATACAATGTAACACTACACAGGCCGCATCCAGCGCGTGTGACAGGGAGAGGAGAGAGCGCGGGGAATGGGGGGATACAATGTAACACTACACAGGCCGCATCCAGCGCGTGTGACAGGGAGAGGGGAGAGAGCGCGGGGAATGGGGGATACAATGTAACACTACACAGGCCGCATCCAGCGCGTGTGACAGGGAGAGGAGAGAGTGCGGGGAATGGGGGATACAGTGTAACACTACACATAACACTACACAGGCCGCATCCAGCGCGTGTGACAGGGAGAGGGGAGAGAGCGCGGGGAATGGGGGATACAATGTAACACTACACAGGCCGCATCCAGCGCGTGTGACAGGGAGAGGAGAGAGTGCGGGGAATGGGGGGATACAATGTAACACTACACAGGCCGCATCCAGCGCGTGTGACAGGGAGAGGAGAGAGCGCGGGGAATGGGGGGATACAATGTAACACTACACAGGCCGCATCCAGCGCGTGTGACAGGGAGAGGGGAGAGAGCGCGGGGAATGGGGGATACAATGTAACACTACACAGGCCGCATCCAGCGCGTGTGACAGGGAGAGGAGAGAGTGCGGGGAATGGGGGGATACAATGTAACACTACACAGGCCGCATCCAGCGCGTGTGACCGGGAGAGGAGAGAGCGCGCGGGGAATGGGGGATACAATGTAACACTACACAGGCCGCATCCAGCGCGTGTGACAGGGAGAGGAGAGAGAGCGCGGGGAATGGGGGGATACAATGTAACACTACACAGGCCGCATCCAGCGCGTGTGACAGGGAGAGGAGAGAGCGCGGGGAATGGGGGGATACAATGTAACACTACACAGGCCGCATCCAGCGCGTGTGACAGGGAGAGGGGAGAGAGCGCGGGGAATGGGGGATACAATGTAACACTACACAGGCCGCATCCAGCGCGTGTGACAGGGAGAGGAGAGAGTGCGGGGAATGGGGGATACAGTGTAACACTACACAGGCCGCATCCAGCGCGTGTGACAGGGAGAGGAGAGAGAGCGCGGGGAATGGGGGATACAATGTAACACTACACAGGTCGGGAGAGCACCCATACAGCCGGAATAGAACCTGTGTCAAGCGCAGTGAGCTACGGAGCCTGCAAGGGGCTTCGTTGCGTTTGTCCCCCCGACGGCATCCAGCCACCGTCATCTCATACCCAACGCCAGGCTGCGGCCAGCAGACCACTGAGACACATGGTGACGTGATGTAATGGAGTGTGCTGCATATAGGGAGCCGGTGTTTATGCGCAGCACGCAGAGCAGCACCATACACACGGTAACTGATACGCAGCACACCCGGTCACTGACGGATTCGGCCCTATCAGACAGGTGCGCAGTCAGCCCTCTTGTACTGACCCTCCTCTGCGCATCAATACACTGTCCTTTGTGTACACTATATGCCCACACTGCCTGGTACTGAGTGGCACAGGTCTGCTACAGGATACCTGGCACCAGCACAATAGACACATACAGCGGGAGATGTATCAATCCTTGGAGAGAGATAAAATCACAACCATGGCGCCTGTCATTTCCTAACTACACCCTGTAACCTGGCAGCTGAGAGCGGGGGCAGGATAACTCTCCCACCAGAGTGTGGCACTGCCAGCTATGGGTGCCTGGCAGATATGGAACTGGCATCAGAGGAGACACAGGGACTGATTCATGGTTATAAGCTAGCAACTGGGTAACACCATGCTGCACTGCAGGGGAAGGGGGAGGGGGGTGGGGGGGGGCAGGTGTAACATGTGCAGAGATACCTGGGTAACACTATGCTGCACAGCAGGGAGGGGCAGATGTAACATGTACAGAGAGACCTGGGTAATACCATACTGCACAGAAGGGGGCGAGGGGGGGGGGCAGATGTAACATGTGCATAGGAACCTGGGTAACACCGTGCTGCACAGCAGGGGGGGGGGGGGGGGGGGGGGG
Organism: Pseudophryne corroboree; assembly: GCF_028390025.1. Classification (NCBI taxonomy): domain Eukaryota; kingdom Metazoa; phylum Chordata; class Amphibia; order Anura; family Myobatrachidae; genus Pseudophryne; species Pseudophryne corroboree. The sequence goes on from NC_086452.1 coordinate 5,297,413, forward strand.
CAGATGTAACATGTGCATAGGAACCTGGGTAACACCGTGCTGCACAGCAGGGGGGGGGGGGGGGGGGGGGGGCAGATGTAACATGTGCATAGGAACCTGGGTAACACCGTGCTGCACAGCAGGGGGGGCAGATGTAACATGTGCATAGGAACCTGGGTAACACCGTGCTGCACAGCAGGGGGGGGGGGCAGATGTAACATGTGCAGAGAGCTGTAAACGTGTGTGGGCTACATGCAGAAGCAGCCAGTGTTTACCCTGCACAGAGATAATATAAATGTGTTGCTCCTCCTGCATGGCAGCACGGTGTGTTCCAGACACAAAGTTGTTGAATCAACTGGGGGGGGGGGGGGGTGACTGTACAGGACACTGCACTGGGACACAGAGCTAGCAATCAGTTACATGTAGAAGCTTTGGGTCAGAAAAAAAGTTGAGCGGCAGCTGTGGCCGATCAGAGACAGCGCAATGGTGAGAGTATTACAGATGCCCTCCCGATCCCAGACTCACGGCAGCCTTCCTCATCACTGTTATCGGAGCAATCATCATCCTCATCACACCGCCACAGGCTGGGGATGCAGCGCTGGTTCATGCACTGGAACTGGTTCTCCTCACAGCTGGAGGGGGGCAATGCTGGGGAGAGACCGGGGAGTAAGTGCACAGAAAGGGCCATGAGACAGGTCCTGAGAGATGGATGCTGGGGGGTGATGATCCAGAGTAAGAGGGGCACAGGATAGGGGGCGGTAGTGATGATGAAAGCATGGAGGGGTGCATGAGGTCGCACAGAGGTGATGATGCAGTAAGTATGAGGGGCAGGAGTTGGTGGCAGCAGGGTAGGTGCTGGAGGCACAGGATGGGGGGGCAGCAGGGTAGGTGCTGGAGGCACAGGATGGGGGGGCAGCAGGGTAGGTGCTGGAGGCACAGGATGGGGGGCAGCAGGGTAGGGGCTGAGGGGGTGATGAGCAGTACAATGGCTGCAGGCAGGTAGAAAGCGGTGATATGGGTGATGAGGATGGGGGGCAGCAGGGTATGTGCAGGGGGGCACAGGATGGGGGGCAGCAGGTTAAGTGCTGGGGGCACAGGATGGGGGGCAGCAGGGTAGGTGCTGGAGGCACAGGTTGGGGGGCAGCAGGGTATGTGCAGGGGGGCACAGGATGGGGGGCAGCAGGGTAGTTGCTGGAGGCACAGGTTGGGGGGCAGCAGGGTAGGTGCTGGAGGCACAGGATGGGGGGGCAGCAGGGTAGGTGCTGGAGGCACCGGTTGGGGGGCAGCAGGGTAGGTGCTGGGGGCACAGGATGGGGGGCAGCAGGGTAGGTGCTGGGGGGCGCAGGGTAGGTGCTGGAGGCACAGGTTGGGGGGCAGCAGGGTAGGTGCTGGAGGCACAGGATGGGGGGGCAGCAGGGTAGGTGCTGGAGGCACCGGTTGGTGGGCAGCAGGGTAGGTGCTGGGGGCACAGGATGGGGGGCAGCAGGGTAGGTGCTGGGGGGCGCAGGGTAGGTGCTGGAGGCATAGGTTGGGGGGCAGCAGGGTAGGTGCTGGAGGCACAGGATGGGGGGGCAGCAGGGTAGGTGCTGGAGGCACCGGTTGGGGGGCAGCAGGGTAGGTGCTGGGGGCACAGGATGGGGGGCAGCAGGGTAGGTGCTGGGGGCGCAGGGTAGGTGCTGGAGGCACAGGTTGGGGGCAGCAGGGTAGGTGCTGGGGGGCACAGGATGGGGGGCAGCAGGGTAGGTGCTGGGGGGCGCAGGGTAGGTGCTGGAGGCACCGGTTGGGGGGCAGCAGGGTAGGTGCTGGGGGCACAGGATGGGGGGCAGCAGGGTAGGTGCTGGGGGGCGCAGGGTAGGTGCTGGAGGCACAGGTTGGGGGGCAGCAGGGTAGGTGCTGGAGGCACAGGATGGGGGGGCAGCAGGGTAGGTGCTGGAGGCACCGGTTGGTGGGCAGCAGGGTAGGTGCTGGGGGCACAGGATGGGGGGCAGCAGGGTAGGTGCTGGGGGGCGCAGGGTAGGTGCTGGAGGCACAGGTTGGGGGGCAGCAGGGTAGGTGCTGGAGGCACAGGATGGGGGGGCAGCAGGGTAGGTGCTGGAGGCACCGGTTGGGGGGCAGCAGGGTAGGTGCTGGGGGCACAGGATGGGGGGCAGCAGGGTAGGTGCTGGGGGCGCAGGGTAGGTGCTGGAGGCACAGGTTGGGGGCAGCAGGGTAGGTGCTGGGGGGCACAGGATGGGGGGCAGCAGGGTAGGTGCTGGGGGGCGCAGGGTAGGTGCTGGAGGCACCGGTTGGGGGGCAGCAGGGTAGGTGCTGGGGGCACAGGATGGGGGGCAGCAGGGTAGGTGCTGGGGGGCGCAGGGTAGGTGCTGGGGGCACAGGATGGGGGGCAGCAGGGTAGGTGCTAGGGGGCAGCAGGGTAGGTGCTGGAGGCACAGGTTGGGGGGCAGCAGGGTAGGTGCTGGAGGCACAGGATGGGGGGCAGCAGGGTAGGTGCTGTGGGACAGGATGGGGGCAGCAGGGTAGGGGCTGAGGGGGTGATGAGCAGTACAATGGCTGCAGGCAGGTAGAAAGCGGTGATATGGGTGATGAGGATGGGGGGCAGCAGGGTATGTGCAGGGGGGCACAGGATGGGGGGCAGCAGGTTAAGTGCTGGGGGCACAGGATGGGGGGCAGCAGGGTAGGTGCTGGAGGCACCGGTTGGGGGGCAGCAGGGTAGGTGCTGGGGGCACAGGATGGGGGGCAGCAGGGTAGGTGCTGGGGGGCGCAGGGTGGGGGCAGCGGGGCAGGTGCTGGGGGGCGCAGGGTGGGGGGCAGCAGGGTAGGTGCTGAGGGCAGCAGGGTAGGTGCTGGGGTTACAGGATGGAGGCAGTGGGGCAGGTGCAGGGGGTGATGAGCAGTACAATGGCTGCAGGTAGGTAGGTAGACGGGGTGACGGGGCAGCCGCTGGAGAAGGAGCCGGGGCTGGTGCGGTGGATACCCCGGCCTCCGGGGGATGATGATGAGGATGAGGATGATGATGATGATGGCGATGACCCCCCGCCCTCTGCCCGGTGCTCACCTCTCCCGGTGCGGCTCCCCAGCGCCAGTAGGAGGAGGAGGCCCGGGACGGCCCCGCAGCTGCAGCCGCTCCTCATGGTACCACGGCCGGGTCCCGGGGCGCATGGAGCCGGCAGCCTGAGCCCTCACCGATACAGCTCCGCCCACGGGGCGTGCCCGGGAGAGGCGGGGCCTCTGGGAGCAGTAGGAGGGCGTGCCTGCTGTCATCCTTACTCTATGCCACGCCCCTGTGTGGGCGGGGTCAGTGCACCAGATGTTAGTGATCGGCGTCCGCATCCTCCACCTGACGGAGCCGGAACGGGAGACAGCAGAGGCCGTACCTCTCACCTCATCCCACAGCGGCCGTACCTCTCACCTCATCCCACAGCGGCCGTACCTCTCACCTCATCCCACAGCGGCCGTACCTCTCACCTCATCCCACAGCGGCTGTACCTCTCACCTCATCCGTCTCACCTCATCCCACAGAGGCCGTACCTCCCACAGCGGCCGTACCTCTCACCTCATCCCACAGCGGCCGTACCTCTCACCTCATCCCACAGAGGCCGTACCTCTGACCTCATCCCACAGCGGCCGTACCTCTGACCTCATCCCACAGCGGCCGTACCTCTCACCTCATCCCACAGCGGCCGTACCTCTCACCTCATCCCACAGCGGCCGTACCTCTCGCCTCATCCCACAGCTGCCGTACCTCTCGCCTCATCCCACAGCGGCCGTACCTCTCACCTCATCCCACAGCGGCCGTACCTCTCACCTCATCCGTCTCACCTCATCCCACAGAGGCCGTACCTCCCACAGCGGCCGTACCTCTCACCTCATCCCACAGCGGCCGTACCTCTCACCTCATCCCACAGAGGCCGTACCTCTGACCTCATCCCACAGCGGCCGTACCTCTCACCTCATCCCACAGCGGCCGTACCTCTCACCTCATCCCACAGCGGCCGTACCTCTCGCCTCATCCCACAGCTGCCGTACCTCTCACCTCATCTCACAGCGGCCGTACCTTTTACCTCATCCCACAGCGGCTTTACCTTTCACCTCATCCCACAGTGGCTGTACCTCTCACCTCATCTCACGTCATCCCGCAGCGGCTGTACCTCTCACCTCATCTCACAGCGGCCGTACCTCTCACCTCATCCCACAGCGGCCGTACCTCTCACCTCATCCCACAGAGGCCGTACCTCTGACCTCATCCCACAGCGGCCGTACCTCTCACCTCATCCCACAGCGGCCGTACCTCTCACCTCATCCCACAGCGGCCGTACCTCTCGCCTCATCCCACAGCTGCCGTACCTCTCACCTCATCCCACAGCGGCCGTACCTCTCACCTCATCCCACAGCGGCCGTACCTCTCACCTCATCTCACAGCGGCCGTACCTCTCACCTCATCTCACAGCGGCCGTACCTCTCACCTCATCCCACAGCGGCCATACCTCTCACCTCATCCCACAGCTGCTGTACCTCTCACCTCATCCCTCTCACCTCATCCCACAGCGGCCGTACCTCTCACCTCATCCCTCTCACCTCATCCCACAGAGGCCGTACCTCCCACAGCGGCCGTACCTCTCACCTCATCCCACAGCGGCTGTACCTCTCACCTCATCCCTCTCACCTAATCCCACAGCGGCTGTACCTCTCCCCTCATCCCACAGCGGCCGTACCTCTCACCTCATCCCACAGCGGCCGTACCTCTCACCTCATCCCACAGCGGCCGTACCTCTCACCTCATCCCACCGCGGCTGTACCTCTCACCTCATCCGTCTCACCTCATCCCACAGAGGCCGTACCTCCCACAGCGGCCGTACCTCTCACCTCATCCCACAGCGGCCGTACCTCTCACCTCATCCCACAGAGGCCGTACCTCTGACCTCATCCCACAGCGGCCGTACCTCTCACCTCATCCCACAGCGGCCGTACCTCTCACCTCATCCCACAGCGGCCGTACCTCTCGCCTCATCCCACAGCTGCCGTACCTCTCACCTCATCCCACAGCGGCCGTACCTCTCACCTCATCCCACAGCGGCCGTACCTCTCACCTCATCCGTCTCACCTCATCCCACAGAGGCCGTACCTCCCACAGCGGCCGTACCTCTCACCTCATCCCACAGCGGCCGTACCTCTCACCTCATCCCACAGAGGCCGTACCTCTGACATCATCCCACAGCGGCCGTACCTCTCACCTCATCCCACAGCGGCCGTACCTCTCACCTCATCCCACAGCGGCCGTACCTCTCGCCTCATCCCACAGCTGCCGTACCTCTCACCTCATCCCACAGCGGCCGTACCTCTCACCTCATCCCACAGCGGCCGTACCTCTCACCTCATCTCACAGCGGCCGTACCTCTCACCTCATCTCACAGCGGCCGTACCTCTCACCTCATCCCACAGCGGCCATACCTCTCACCTCATCCCACAGCTGCTGTACCTCTCACCTCATCCCTCTCACCTCATCCCACAGCGGCCGTACCTCTCACCTCATCCCTCTCACCTCATCCCTTTCACCTCATCCCACAGAGGCCGTACCTCCCACAGCGGCCGTACCTCTCACCTCATCCCACAGCGGCTGTACCTCTCACCTCATCCCTCTCACCTAATCCCACAGCGGCTGTACCTCTCCCCTCATCCCACAGCGGCCGTACCTCTCACCTCATCCCACAGCGGCCGTACCTCTCACCTCATCCCACAGCGGCCGTACCTCTCACCTCATCCCACAGCGGCTGTACCTCTCACCTCATCCCTCTCACCTCATCCCACAGAGGCCGTACCTCCCACAGCAGCCGTACCTCTCACCTCATCCCACAGCAGCCGTACCTCTCACCTCATCCCACAGAGGCCGTACCTCTCACCTCATCCCACAGCGGCCGTACCTCTCACCTCATCCCACAGCTGACGTACCTCTTACCTCATCCCTCAGCTGACGTACCTCTCATCTCATCCCACAGCGGCCGTACCTCTCACCTCATCCCACAGCGGCCGTACCTCTCACCTCATCCCACAGCGGCCATACCTCTCACCTCATCCCACAGCTGCTGTACCTCTCACCTCATCCCACAGTGGCCGTACCTCTCACCTCATCCCACAGCGGCTGTACATCTCACCTAATCCCACAGCGGCTGTACCTCTCACCTCATCCCACAGCGGCTGTACCTCTCACCTCATCCCACAGTGGCTGTACCACTCATCTCACCTCATCCCACAGCGGCTGTACCTCTCACCTCATCCCACAGCGGCTGTACCTCTCACCTCATTCCACAGCGGCTGTACCCCTCACCTCATCCCACAGCAGTCGTACCTCTCACCTCATCCCACAGTAGCTGTACCTCTCACCTCATCCCACAGCAGCCGTATCTCTCACCTCATCCCACAGCGGCTGTACCTCTCACCGAATCCCACAGTGGCTGTACCCCTCATCTCACCTCATCCCACAGCGGCTGTACCTCTCACCTCATCCCACAGCGGCTGTACCTCTCACCTCATCCCACCTCATTCCACAGCGGCTGTACCCCTCACCTCATCCCACAGCAGTCGTACCTCTCACCTCATCCCACAGCAGCTGTACCTCTCACCTCATCCCACAGCGGCTGTACCTCTCATCTCACAGCGGCTGTACCTTACACACCTCATCCCACAGTGGCCATACCTCACCTTATCCCACAGCGGCCGTACCTCTCACCTCATCTCACAGCGGCCGTACCTTTTACCTCATCCCACAGCGGCTTTACCTTTCACCTCATCCCACAGTGGCTGTACCTCTCACCTCATCTCACGTCATCCCGCAGCGGCTGTACCTCTCACCTCATCTCACAGCGGCCGTACCTCTCACCTCATTCCACAGCGGCCGTACCTCTCACCTCATCCCACAGCCGCTGCCCTACCTCACCTCATCCCACAACGGCCATACCTCACCTCATCCCACAGCTCCCGTACCTTACCTCATCCCACAGCGGCTGTACCTCACACACCTCATCACACAGTGCCCGTACCTCTCACCTCAATCCACAGTGGCCAGACCTCTGACTTCATCCCACAGCGCCCGTACCTCAACTCATCCCACAGTGGCTGTACCTCACACACCTCATCCCACAGCGGCCATACCTCACCTTATCCCACAGTGCCCGTACCTCACCTTATCTCAGTGCCCGTACCTCACCTCATCCCACAGCGGCCATACCTCACCTCATCCCACAGTGCCCTACCTCTCACACTTCATCCCACAGCGCCCTTCCCTCACACACCTCATCCCGCAGCGGCCATACCTCACCTCATCTCACAGTGCCCGTACCTCTCACCTTATCCCACAGCGCCAGTACCTCACTTCATCCCACAGCGTCCGTATCTCACCTCATCCCATAGTGCTCGTACCTCTCACCTCATCCCACAGCATCCGTACCTCACCTCCTCCCACAGCGGCTGTACCTCACACACCTCATCCCACAGCAGCTATACCTCGCCTCATCCCACAGTGCCCGTATCTCTCACACCTCATCCCACAGCGCCAGTACGTCACCTAACCTCATCCACAGTGCCAGTACCTCACCTCATGCCACATCATCCGTACCACATCCACAGTGCCCGTAGATCTCACCTCATCTCACAGCAGCCGTACCTCACCTCATCCCACAGCATCCGTACCTCACCTCATCCCACAGTGCCCGTACATCTCACCTCATCTCACAGCAGCCGTACCTCACCTCATTCCACAGCGGCTGTACCTCACACACCTCATCTCACAGCGGTCATACCTCACTTCACCCCACAGTGCCCGTACCTCACCTCATCCCACAGTGCTCATCCCACAGCGGCCATACCTCACCTCAACCCACAGTGCCCGTACCTCACCTCATCCCACAGTGTCCATACCTCTCCCCTCATCCTACAGCACCCGTACCTCACACATCTCATCCCACAGCGCCCGTACCTCACTTCATCCCATTGCGCCCATACCTCACACACCTCATCCCACTGCACCCGTACCTCACCTAATCCCACAGCACCAGTACCTCACCTCATCCCACAGTGGCCATACCTCTCACCTCATCCAACAGCGGCTGCTGTGCCTCACACAGCTCATCCCACAGCGGCTTCCGTACCTCACCTCATCCCACAGTGCCCGTACCTCACCTCATCCCACAATGGCCGTACCTCACCTCATCCCACAATGCCCATACCTCTCACCTCATCCCACAGCGGTCGTACCTCTCACCTCATCCCACAGCCGCTGCCGTACCTCACCTCATCCCACAGCGTCCGTACCTTACCTCATCCCACAGCGGCCATACCTCACCTTATTCCACAGTGGCTGCCATACCTTACCTCATCCCACAGCGGCTGTACCTTACACACCTCATCCCACAGCGGCCATACCTCACCTTATCCCACAGTGCCTGTACCTCTCACCTTATCCCACAGCAGCTGCTGTACCTCACCTCATCCCACAGTGACGGCACCTCACCTCATCCCACAGCGGGCGTACCTCACCTCATCCCACAGCGGCCATACCTCACCTCATTCCACAGCGGCCATACCTCACCTCATCCCACAGTGCCCGTACCTCTCACACTTCTTCCCACAGCGCCCGTACCTCACACACCTAATCCCACAGCGCCCGTACCTTACACACCTCATCCCGCAGAGGCCATACCTCACCTCATCTCACAGTGCGCGTACCTCTCACATTATCCCACAGCGCCAGTACCTCACTTCATCCCACAGCGTCCGTATCTCACCTCATCCCATAGTGCCCGTACCTCTCGCCTCATCCCACAGCATCCGTACCTCACCTCATCCCACAGCATCCATACCTCACCTCATCCCACAGCTGCTGTACCTCACACACCTCATCCCACAGCAGCCATACCTCACCTCATCCCACAGTACCAGTACCTCTCACACCTCATCCCACAGCGCCAGTACGTCACCTAACCTCATCCACAGCACCAGTACCTCACCTCATCCCACATCATCCGTACCACATCCCACAGTGCCCGTACATCTCACCTCATCTCACAGCAGTCGTACCTCACCTCATCCCACAGCATCCGTACCTCACCTCATCCCATAGCGGCCATACCTCACCTCATTCCACAGTGCCCGTACATCTCACCTCATCTCACAGCAGCTGTACCTCACCTCATCCCACAGCGGCTGTACCTCACGCACCTCATCCCACAGCGGCCATACCTCACCTCACTCCACAGTGCCCGTACCTCACCTCATCCCACAGTGGCCATACCTCACCTCATCCCACAGTGCCCGTACCTCCCCTCATCCCACAGTGCCCATACCTCTCACCTCATCCTATAGCACCCGTACCTCACACACCTCATCCCACAGCGGCCGTACCTCACCTAATCCCACAGCACCAGTACCTCACCTTATCCCACAGTGCCCATACCTCTCACCTCATCCCACAGCGGCCGTACCCCTCACCTCATCCTTCGGCAGGGCAGTCGGAGGGGGGGGGGGGCAAAGCACACCCCTTTCTGTTTTCTGAATATTATGGGTGTACCGCGTGCGGCAGGTGACGGGATATTACAGGTGTAACGCGTGCGGCAGGTGACGGGATATTGCAACGCGTGCGGCAGGTGATGGGATATTACAGGTGTAACGCGTGCGGCAGGTGATGGGATATTACAGGTGTAACGCGTGCGGCAGGTGACGGGATATTACAGGTGTAACGCGTGCGGCAGGTGATGGGATATTACAGGTGTAACGCGTGCGGCAGGTGACGGGATATTACAGGTGTAACGCGTGCGGCAGGTGACGGGATATTGCAGGTGTAACGCATGCGGCAGGTGATGGGATATTACAGGTGTAACGCGTGGGGGGGGGCAAAGCACACCCCTTTCTGTTTTCTGAATATTATGGGTGTAACGCGTGCGGCAGGTGACGGGATATTACAGGTGTAACGCGTGCGGCAGGTGACGGGATATTGCAGGTGTAACGCGTGCGGCAGGTGATGGGATATTACAGGTGTAACGCGTGCGGCAGGTGATGGGATATTACAGGTGTAACGCGTGCGGCAGGTGACGGGATATTACAGGTGTAACGCGTGCGGCAGGTGACGGGATATAACAGGTGTAACGCGTGCGGCAGGTGATGGGATATTACAGGTGTGACGCGTGCGGCAGGTGACGGGATATTACAGGTGTAACACGTGCGGCAGGTGATGGGATATTACATGTGTAACGCGTACGGCAGGTGATGGGATATTACAGGTGTGACACGTGCGGCAGGTGATGGGATATTACAGGTGTGACACGTGCGGCAGGTGACGGGATATTACAGATGTGACACGTGCGGCAGGATATTACAGGTGTAACACGTGCGGCAGGTGATGGGATATTACATGTGTAACGCGTACGGCAGGTGATGGGATATTACAGGTGTAACGCGTGCGGCAGGTGATGGGATATTACAGATGTGACACGTGCGGCAGGTGATGGGATATTACAGATGTGACACGTGCGGCAGGTGATGGGATATTACAGGTGTGACACGTGCGGCAGGTGATGGGATATTACAGGTGTGACACGTGCGGCAGGTAATGGGATATTACAGGTGTAACGCGCGCGGCAGGTGATGGGATATTGCAGGTGTAACGCGTGCGGCAGGTAATGGGATATTACAGGTGTAACGCGTGCGGCAGGTGATGGGATATTACAGGTGTGACACGTGTGGCAGGTGATGGGATATTACAGGTGTGACACGTGTGGCAGGTGATGGGATATTACAGGTGTAACGCGCGCGGCAGGTGATGGGATATTGCAGGTGTAACGCGTGCGGCAGGTAATGGGATATTACAGGTGTAACGCGTGCGGCAGGTGATGGGATATTACAGGTGTGACACGTGTGGCAGGTGATGGGATATTACAGGTGTGACACGTGTGGCAGGTGATGGGATATTACAGGTGTGACACATGTGGCAGGTGATGGGATATTACAGGTATGACACGTGCGGCAGGTGATGCGATATTACAGGTGTAATGTATGCGGCAGGTGATGGGATATTACAGGTGTAACGCGTGTGGCAGGTGATGGAATATTACAGGTGTAACGCGTGTGGCATGTGATGGGATATTACAGGTGTGACACGTGCGGCAGGTGATGGGATATTACAGGTGTAATGTATGCGGCAGGTGATGGGATATTACAGGTGTAACGCGTGTGGCAGGTGATGGGATATTACAGGTGTAACGCGTGTGGCAGGTGATGGGATATTAAAGGTGTAACGCGTGTGGCAGGTGATGGGATATTACAGGTGTAACGCGTGTGGCAGGTGATGGGATATTACAGATGTGATACGTGTGGCAGGTGATGGGATATTACAGGTGTGACATGTGCGGCAGGTGATGGGATATTACAGGTGTAACGCGTGTGGCAGGTGATGGGATATTACAGGTGTGGCAGGTGATGGGATATTACAGGTGTAATGTATGTGGCAGGTGATGGGATATTACAGGTGTAATGTATGTGGCAGGTGATGGGATACTACAGGTGTGACACGTGCGGCAGGTGATGGGATATTACAGGTGTGACACGTGCGGCAGGTGATGGGATATTACAGGTGTAACGCGTGCGGCAGGTGATTGGATATTACAGGTGTAACGCGTGTGGCAGGTGATGGGATATTGCAGGTGTAACGCATGCGGCAGGTGATGGGATATTACAGGTGTAACGCGTGTGGCAGGTGATGGGATATTACAGGTGTAACGCGTGTGGCAAGTGATGGGATATTACAGGTGTAACGCGTGTGGCAGGTGATGGGATATTACAGGTGTAATGTATGTGGCAGGTGATGGGATACTACAGGTATGACACATGTGGCAGGTGATGGGATATTACAGGTGTGACACATGTGGCAGGTGATGGGATATTACAGGTGTGGCAGGTGATGGGATATTACAGGTGTAATGTATGCGGCAGGTGATGGGATATTACAGGTGTAACGCGTGCGGCAGGTGATGGGATATTACAGGTGTAACGCGTGTGGCAGGTGATGGGATATTACAGGTGTAACGCGTGCGGCAGGTGATGGGATATTACAGGTGTAACGCGTGTGGCAGGTGATGGGATATTACAGGTGTGACGCGTGCGGCAGGTGATGGGATATTACATGTGTGACACGTGTGGCAGGTGATGGGATATTACAGGTGTGACACGTGCGGCAGGTGATGGGATATTACAGGTGTAATGTATGCGGCAGGTGATGGGATATTACAGGTGTAACGCGTGTGGTAGGTGATGGGATATTACAGGTGTAACGCGTGTGGCAGGTGATGGGATATTACAGGTGTAACACGTGTGGCAGGTGATGGGATATTACAGGTGTAACGCGTGTGGCAGGTGATGGGATATTACAGATGTGACACGTGCGGCAGGTGATGTGATATTACAGGTGTAACGCGTGTGGCAGGTGATGGGATATTACAGGTGTGACACGTGTGGCAGGTGATGGGATATTACAGGTGTAATGTTTGTGGCAGGTGATGGGATATTACAGGTGTAATGTATGCGGCAGGTGATGGGATATTACAGGTGTAACGCGTGCGGCAGGTGATGGGATATTACAGGTGTAACGCGTGCGGCAGGTGATGGGATATTACAGGTGTAACGCGTGTGGCAGGTGATGGGATATTACAGGTGTAACGCGTGCGGCAGGTGATGGGATATTACAGGTGTAACGCGTGTGGCAGGTGATGGGATATTACAGGTGTGACGCGTGCGGCAGGTGATGGGATATTACATGTGTGACACGTGTGGCAGGTGATGGGATATTACAGGTGTGACACGTGCGGCAGGTGATGGGATATTACAGGTGTAATGTATGCGGCAGGTGATGGGATATTACAGGTGTAACGCGTGTGGCAGGTGATGGGATATTGCAGGTGTAACGCATGCGGCAGGTAATGGGATATTACAGGTGTAACGCGTGTGGCAGGTGATGGGATATTACAGGTGTAACGCGTGTGGCAAGTGATGGGATATTACAGGTGTAACGCGTGTGGCAGGTGATGGGATATTACAGGTGTAATGTATGTGGCAGGTGATGGGATACTACAGGTATGACACATGTGGCAGGTGATGGGATATTACAGGTGTGACACATGTGGCAGGTGATGGGATATTACAGGTGTGACACGTGTGGCAGGTGATGGGATATTACAGGTGTAATGTATGCGGCAGGTGATGGGATATTACAGGTGTAACGCGTGCGGCAGGTGATGGGATATTACAGGTGTAACGCGTGTGGCAGGTGATGGGATATTACAGGTGTAATGCGTGCGGCAGGTGATGGGATATTACAGGTGTAACGCGTGTGGCAGGTGATGGGATATTACAGGTGTGACGCGTGCGGCAGGTGGTGGGATATTACATGTGTGACACGTGTGGCAGGTGATGGGATATTACAGGTGTGACACGTGCGGCAGGTGATGGGATATTACAGGTGTAATGTATGCGGCAGGTGATGGGATATTACAGGTGTAACGCGTGTGGTAGGTGATGGGATATTACAGGTGTAACGCGTGTGGCAGGTGATGGGATATTACAGGTGTAACACGTGTGGCAGGTGATGGGATATTACAGGTGTAACGCGTGTGGCAGGTGATGGGATATTACAGGTGTAACGCGTGTGGTAGGTGATGGGATATTACAGGTGTAACGCGTGTGGCAGGTGATGGGATATTACAGGTGTAACACGTGTGGCAGGTGATGGGATATTACATGTGTAACGCGTGTGGCAGGTGATGGGATATTACAGATGTGACACGTGCGGCAGGTGATGGGATATTACAGGTGTGACATGTGCGGCAGGTGATGTGATATTACAGGTGTAACGCGTGTGGCAGGTGATGGGATATTACAGGTGTGACACGTGTGGCAGGTGATGGGATATTACAGGTGTAATGTTTGTGGCAGGTGATGGGATACTACAGGTGTGACACGTGCGGCAGGTGATGGGATACTACAGGTGTGACACGTGTGGTAGGTGATGGGATATTACAGGTGTAACGCGTGCGGCAGGTGATGGGATATTACAGGTGTAACGCGTGTGGCAGGTGATGGGGTATTACAGGTGTGACACGTGTGACTGGTGATGGGATATTACAGTTATAACGCGTGCGGCAGGTGATGGGATATTACAGGTATGACACGTGTGACAGGTGATGGGATATTACAGGTATGACACGTGTGACAGGTGATGGGATATTACAGATGTGACACGTGCGGCAGAGTATCAGTAGCGTTTTCACAGCCTAGGCCTAAAGTTTCTTACTGAGAAATGTAGAAAGAAATATTAAAGTAAATGGAGTTTATATGTCATCCTTAGGGTGAGTTATGTGGTGTGGGACAGGATCTATTCTATGATTAGCAGCCACCGCTCTCGTTTTTCCTATTGCATTGACCATAAATAGTTTGAATTGGTCCTGGACCACCAACCCAGGGCACCCCTGCACGTGTCCCACAGCACCCCAGGGAGCCACGCCCACGGCGCGCAGTCTGATAACCTCTAATTGTTACCCATATATTGATGACACCAAGAAACTTGCGAGTGACTGGTTTAAAGCCCAGTTCAGTCTCACTGTGTTCCTGGTGATGAAAACTAGATTGTTAGCTCTGTGGGGGAAGTAAAATAATAAATCGCATATAACAATGCCAGGGGGTTTCACTGGACTCATTGTACTTGTAGTTACCCTATGGTGATATGTATAATTGCAGTGTATGTATCATAGTTACCTGCCCTCCCTCATTCTGCAGGAGACTCCCTGAAATAGTAGCAATCTCCCTGATTACACCTTATCCCCATTATGTAGCTATTACATTATTGGGGGAAAAAAATACATCAGAGATACATACATTAAAATGGGATCATCAGCGCCATTTACCTGTATTGGTTATAAGGCACAATGATCCCTATGGCTACATGCATTTTAAATAAGGTTTTTCCTGGCCACTTACCGTATATGGGTGGTCATTCCGAGTTCGCTCGCTAGCTGCTTTTAGCAGCATTGCACACGCTAGGCCGCCGCCCTCTTGGAGTGTGTCTAAGCTTAGCAGAATTGCGAACGCAAGATTAGCAGAATTGCGAATAGAAATTTCTTAGCAGTTTCTGAGTAGCTCGAGACTTACTCTTCCACTGCGATCAGTTCAGTCAGTTTCATTCCTGGTTTGACGTCACACACACGCCCAGCGTTCGGCCAGCCACTCCCCCGTTTCTCCAGACACTCCCGCGTTTTATCCTGGCACGCCTGCGTTTTTCCGCACACTCCCAGAAAACGGTCAGTTTCCGCCCAGAAACACCCACTTCCTGTCAATCACACTCCGATCACTTCAACGATGAAAATTCTTTGTTCGGACGTGAGTAAATCTACTAAGTTTTGTGCTAAAATACTTGGCGCATGCGCGCAGCGTACCATTCGCATGCGCATTTTTGCCTTAATCGTTCCGTTGCGAAAATCGGCAACGAGCGAACAACTCGGAATGACCCCCATGGAACCTCTTAAAAAACACAATACACAAACACATCCTGCAACATATCAGTGTGTTTTCTTTAACAAGTAGATCTTACTAACTTTGGGGATCATTTACATTTGGATGTCAGTCATTTTTATGACACGCCTCTCAGATGTAACAGTACGCACCCGCGTTGAAAGGTGTCACAATCTCCCTGAAATGCATTTTCAAAAGTAGGCAAGTGTAGTAAGTATGTAACAGCTGTGTTGTGTAACTGGTTAGTGCTGTCACTTCTGTGTCACTACAGGAAGCAGGATGTTCCGGGAGGACGATTTCTCATTCACATGTAATTGCTCTCCTCCTAGGGTGCAACGAGGAAGCACCTCTATTATTTCCTGTAAATGCCACATAACGTGGTCCCTGTTATGTATGTCATCCCAGAATAAGAAGGTGCATTACCCAGTATGCCCGATGTATATTAGCAGTATATATATATATATATATATATATATATATATATATTGTGCCAATACGTCCGGCACTCCCAATATTCAAAATCAACTGGACCTGGTGCCCTCACATAATAGGGTTACATTATTACATACAGTCCAGCAGGTGGGTGCGGCACTCAGGATACCTGAAGACAATCCTTACAGATTGAAACGTTGATAGAGACTGTGGTGGTCCGTGTGATTTTTTTGGGTCATGCGAGTGTCGCACCCACCTGCTGAACTGTGTATATATATATATATATATATACACTGCTCAAAAAAATAAAGGGAACACTTAAACAACACAATGTAACTCCAAGTCAATCACACTTCTGTGAAATCAAACTGTCCACTTAGGAAGCAACACTGATTGACAATCAATTTCACATGCTGTTGTTCAAATGGAATAGACAACAGGTGGAAATTATAGGCAATTAGCAGGACACCCCCAATAAAGGAGTTGTTCTGCAGGTGGTGACCACAGACCACTTCTCAGCTCCTATGCTTTCTGGCTGATGGTTTGGTCACTTTTGAAAGCTGGCGGTGCTTTCACTCTAGTGGTAGCATGAGACGGAGTCTACAACCCACACAAGTGGCTCAGGTAGTGCAGCTCATCCAGGATGGCACATCAATGCGAGCTGTGGCAAGAAGGTTTGCTGTGTGTGTCAGCGTAGTGTCCAGAGCATGGAGGCGCTACCAGGAGACAGGCCAGTACATCAGGAGATGTGGAGGAGGCCGTAGGAGGGCAACAACCCAGCAGCAAGACCGCTACCTCCGCCTTTGTGCAAGGAGGAACAGGAGGAGCACTGCCAAAGCCCTGCAAAATGACCTCCAGCAAGCCACAAATGTGCATGTGTCTACTCAAACGATCAGAAACAGACGCCATGAGGGTGGTATGAGGGCCCGACGTCTACAGGTGAGGGTTGTGCTTACAGCCCAACACCGTGCAGGACGTTTAGCATTTGCCAGAGAACACCAAGATCTGCAAATTCGCCACTGGCGCCCTGTGCTCTTCACAGATTAAAGCAGGTTCTCACTGAGCACATGTGACAGACGTGACAGAGTTCTGCTGCCTGGAAGATCCTCCAGCATGACCGGTTTGGCAGTGGGTCAGTAATGGTGTGGGGTGGCATTTCTTTGGTGGGCCGCACAGCCCTCCATGTGCTCACCAGAGGTAGCCTGACTGCCATTAGGTACCGAGATGAGATCCTCAGACCCCTTGTGAGACCATATGCTGGTGCGGTTGGCCCTGGGTTCCTCCTAATGCAAGACAATGCTAGACCTCATGTGGCTGGAGTGTGTCCACAGTTCCTGCAAGACGAAGGCATTGATGCTATGGACTGGCCCACCCGTTCCCCAGACCTGAATCCAATTGAGCACATCTGGGACATCATGTCTCGCTCCATCCACCAATGCCACGTTGCACCACAGACTGTCCAGGAGTTGGCGGATGCTTTAGTCCAGGTCTGGGAGGAGATCCCTCAGGAGACCATCCGCCACCTCATCAGGAGCATGCCCAGGCGTTGTAGGGAGGTCATACAGGCACGTGGAGGCCACACACACTACTGAGCCTCATTTTGACTTGTTTTAAGGACATTACATCAAAGTTGGATCAGTCTGTAGTGTGTTTTTCCACTTTAATTTTGAGTGTGACTCCAAATCCAGACCTCCATGGGTTAATAAATTTGATTTCCATTGATAATCTTTGTGTGATTTTGTTGTCAGCACATAACTATGTAAAGAACAAAGTATTTAATAAGAATATTTCATTCATTCAGATCTAGGATGTGTTACTTTAGTGTTCCCTTTATTTTTTTGAGCAGTGTATATAATATATATATATATATATATATATATATAAAACAATGGAATTTGCATTGATGCGCCATGCGGAAGTGTGCTGTGTGTGGTCTGTGGTGGGTTGGGTTCGTGTGACTAGTCACCATACCGACGACGGGATCCCAGCTTTTAGATCGCCGACGGGGAGGGCAAGCGCAACAAAGCCCCTTGTGTGCTGTGTATGATCTGTGTGCTGTGTCTGGGGCCTGCGTGCTGTGTCTGGCCTGTGGCTGTGTCTGGTCTGCGGGCTGTGTCTGGTCTGTGTGCTGTGTCTGGCCTGTGTGCTGTGTCTGGTCTGTGTCTGGCCTGTGTGCTGTGGGCTGTGTCTGGGTCCTGTGTGCTGTGTCTGGCCTGTGTGCTGTGTGTGACCTGTGTCTGGCCTGTGAGCTGTGTCTGGTCTGTGTGCTGTGTCTGTTCTCTGTGCTGTGTCTGGCCTGTGTGCTGTGTCTGTGGGCTGTGTCTGGCCTGTGCGCTGTGTCTGGCCCGTGTGCTGTGCCTGGCCTATGTGCTGTGTCTGGGGCCTGTGGTCTGTGTCTGGTCTGTGTGCTGTGTGTGGGCTGTGTCTGGGGCTTGTGGGCTGTGTCTGGCCTGTTTGCTGTGTCTGGCCTGCGGGCTGTGTCTGGCCTGTGGGCTGTGTCTGACCTGCATGCTGTGTCTAGCCTTTGTGCTGTGTCTGGCCTGCGTGCTGTGTCTGTGGGCTGTGTCTGGTCTGTGGGCTGTGTGTGTGCTGTGTCTGGCCTGTGTGCTGTGTGTGGTCTGTGGGCTGTGTCTGGCCTGCGGGCTGTGTGTGTGCTGTGTCTGGCCTGCGTGCTGTGTGTGAGCTGTGTCTGGTCTGTGTATTGTATCTGGCCTGTGTCTGTGTGTTATGTCTGGTCTGTGTGCTGTGTCTGGCCTGCGTGCTGTGTGTGGACTCTGTCTTGTCTGTGTGCTGTGTCTGGCCTGCGTGCTGTGTCTGGCTTGCGGGCTGTGGTTGGCCTGTATGCTGTGTCTGGCTTGTAGGCTGTGTCTGGTCTGTGGCCTGTGTGCTGTGTCTGGCCTGTGGGCTGTGTCTGGCCTGTGTGCTGTGTCTGGGGCCTGCGTGCTGTGTATGGTCTGTGTGCTGTGTCTGGGGCCTGCGTGCTGTGTCTGGCCTGTGGCTGTGTCTGGCCTGTGGGCTGTGTCTGATCTGTGTGCTGTGTCTGACCTGTGTGCTGTGTCTGGTTTGTGGCTGTGTCTGGTGTGTGGCCTGTGGGCTGTGTCTGGGGCCTGTGTGCTGTGTCTGGCCTGTGTGCTGTGTCTGGCCTGTGACCTGTGTCTGACCTGTGGGCTGTGTCTGGTCTGTGTGCTGTGTCTATTCTCTGTGCTGTGTCTGGCCTGTGGGCTGTGTCTGTGGGCTAGTTCTGGCCTGTGTGCTGTGTCTGGCCTATGTGCTGTGTCTGGGGCCTGTGGGCTGGGTCTGGCCTGCGGACTGTGTCTGGCCTGTGGGGTGTGTCTGACCTGCATGATGTGTCTAGCCTTTGTGCTGTGTCTGGCCTTCGTGCTGTGTCTGTGGGCTGTGTCTGGTCTGTGGGCTGTGTGTGTGCTGTGTCTGGTCTGTGGGCTGTGTGTGTGCTGTGTCTGGTCTGCGTGCTGTGTGTGGGCTGTGTCTGGTCTGTGGGCTGTGTCTGGCCTGCGGGCTGTGTGTGTGCTTTGTCTGGCCTGCGTGCTGTGTGTGAGCTGTGTCTGGTCTGTGTATTGTGTCTGGCCTGTGTCTGTGTGTTATGTCTTGTCTGTGTGCTGTGTCTGGCCTGCGTGCTGTGTGTGGACTCTGTCTTGTCTGTGTGCTGTGTCTGGCCTGCGTGCTGTGTCTGGCCTGCGGGCTGTGGTTGGCCTGTGGGCTGTGTCTGGCCTGTGGGCTGTGTCTGGTTTGCGGGCTGTGGTTGGCCTGTTGGCTGTGTCTGATCTGCGGGCTGTGGTTGACCTGCGTGTTGTGTCTGGTCTGTGGGCTGTGTCTGGTCTGTTGTTGGCCTGCGTGCTGTGTCTGGCCTGAGTGCTGTGTCTGGCCTGAGTGCTGTGTCTGGCCTGCGTGCTGTGGTTGGCCTGTGGTGGCCTGTGGGCTGTGTCTGGTCTGTGGGCTGTGTCTGGCCGATGGGCTGTGGTTGGCCTGTGGGCTGTGTCTGGTCTGTGGGCTGTGTCTGGCCTGCGGGCTGTGGTTGGCCTGTGGGCTGTGGTTGGCCTGTGGGCTGTGTCTGGTCTGTGGGCTGTGTCTGGCCTGTGGGCTGTGGCTGGCCGGTGGGCTGTGTTTGGACTGTGGTCTGTGTGCTGTGTCTGGTCTCCGCCATGTGTCACCATACGTTGCACGCGTGGCTGTGTGCAGTGTTGCTGATAGAGGCACTTGTTGAACAGAGACTGTGTTTGATTGAACTCCTCTTTCGCCGTGGCATAGGTACACAGAAAAAGTGGAACAGTTCGCAAGAAATTTCCTGATGCAAAAGTCCCCCAGTGTAATGCAGCACGTAATCTCGTAGCCAAGGTGCAGGGAATGGCCAGTGTTTTGGATGCCCCCCACTCTGGTAGGCCCTCATAAGATGAAATATCCAGGGGATATCAGGGCAGAATCTATCAAATCCAAGTAAGGCCATGAGGCGGCTGTCATAACAAGGTAATGTGCCGATGCGCACAGCCCACGATATTCTGCAAAAGAAGATGAGGTTCCATCCGTACACAGGGGTATATTTACTAAGGTCCCGATTTCATTCGAGTTGGCCTTTTTTTCCCTAAGTGTGATCTCGGGAATTTACTAAACACAAATCTCGGCAGTGTTGGGGCTATTCATATTGAGATACACGGTCGACATACAAATATGAATCAATAGATGTGTCTGACTTGTGTGCTGTGTCTGGCCTGCGTGCTGTGTCTGGCCTGCGTGCTGTGTCTGGCCTGTGTGCTGTGTCTGGCCTGTGTGCTGTGTCTGGCCTGTGGACTGTGTCTGGCCTGTGGGCTGTGTCTGGCCTCTGTGCTGTGTAACATAGTATCTAAGGTTGAAAAAAGACAATTGTCCATCGGGTTCAACCTATTTGTGGTCTCCTATGCACGATTATTTTGTATATAATTTTGACTGAAATTGATGACTGCCGTTACGTTTTACCCCTCTTTTTTATAATAACCATAGTGCGTGACTATGCCCAGTAACCCTGGATATCCTTATCCATTAGGAATTTATCTAACCCATTCTTAAAGGTGTTGACTGAGTCCGCCATTATAACTGCCTCGGGCAGGGAATTCCAAACACGTATCGTCCTTACCGTAAAAAAGCCTTTACGCCGTATTGTGTGGAATCTCCTCTCCTCTTACCTGAGCGAGTGTCCACGAGTCCTCTGTGTTGATCTAACCAAAAATAGGTCCTGCACAAGATCTGTATATTGTCCCCTTATATATTTGTAAATGTTGATCATGTCCCCTCTTAATCTCCTCTTTTCCAGTGTAAACATGCCTGGTCTTGCAAGCCTTTCCTCGTATTCCAGCGTCTCCATACCCTTAATTAGTTTGGTTGCCCGCCTTTGAACCTTTTCTAGCTCCAGGATATCCTTTTTGTAATATGGTGCCCAGAATTGTACACAGTATTCAAGGTGTGGCCTCACTAGTGATTTATATAATGGGAGTATAATACTCTCGTCCCTAGCATCAATACCCCGTTTTATGCATGCTAATATCTTATTAGCCTTCTTTGCTGCAGTCCTACTTTGGGTACTACTGCTTAGCTTGCTATCTATGAGGACACCTAAGTCCTTTTCCAGTACAGAATCCCCTAATTTTACCCCATTTAGTAGGTAGGTGTTATTTTTGTTCTTGTTTCCACAGTGCATTACCTTACACTTGTCTGTATTGAAGCGCATTCTCCATTTCGCTGCCCATGCTTCTAATTTAACTAAGTCGTTCTGAAGAGACTCGGCATCCTCCTCTGTATTTATAACCTTACACAATTTGGAATCATCTGCAAAAATTGACACCATGCTCTCTAGACCTTCTGTTAGGTCGTTAATTAAAATATTGAACAATAGCGGTCCTAATACTGAGCCTTGCGGCACACCACTTAGCACTTCAGTCCAAGTTGAAAAAGATCCATTAACCACAACGCGCTGCTCCCTATTATTTAACCAGTTTTTGACCCAAGTGCATATTGTGCTTCCTAGCCCTGATTCTTGTAGCTTGTAGATAAGTCTCATGTGTGGTACAGTGTCGAACGCTTTGGCAAAGTCTAAAAAGATTATATCCACGTCTTTACCCTGATCTAGGTTTGCGCTTACTGTTTCATAAAAGCCAAGTAAGTTGGTTTGACAGGATCTGTCCTTCATAAACCCATGTTGATTCCTTTTAATGACCTTATTGACTTCAAGGGCCTGTGTGCTGTGTCTGGCCTGTGTGCTGTGCCTGTGTGCTGTGTCTGGGGCCTGTGTGCTGTGTCTGGCCTGTGTGCTGTGCCTGTGTGCTGTGTCTGGGGCCTGTGTGCTGTGTCTGGGGCCTGTGTGCTGTGTCTGGCCTGTGTGCTGTGTCTGGCCTGTGTGCTGTGTCTGGCCTGTGACCTGTGTCTGGCCTGTGGGCTGTGTCTGGTCTGTGTGCTGTGTCTGGCCTGTGTGCTGTGTCTGGGGCCTGTGTGCTGTGTCTGGGGCCTGTGTGCTGTGTCTGGCCTGTGACCTGTGTCTGGCCTGTGGGCTGTGTCTGGTCTGTGTGCTGTGTCTCGCCTGTGTGCTGTGTCTGTGGGTTGTGTCTGGCCTGTGGGCTGTGTCTGTACTGTGGGCTGTGTCTGGGGCTTGTGGGCTGTGTCTGGCCTGTGTGCTGTGTCTGGCCTGTGGGCTGTGTCTGGCCTGTGTGCTGTGTCTGACCTGCATGCTGTGCCTGGCCTTTGTGCTGTGTCTGGTCTGCGGGCTGTGGTTGGCCTGTGGGCTGTGTGTGGGCTGTGGTTGACCTGTGGGCGGTGTGTGGGCTGTGTCTTGTCTGTGTGTTATGTCTTGTCTGTGTGCTGTGTCTGGCCTGCGTGCTGTGTGTGGACTCTGTCTTGTCTGCGTGCTGTGTCTGGCCTGCGTGCTGTGTATGGCCTGCAGGCTGTGGTTGGCCTGCGGGCTGTGGTTGGCCTGTGGGCTGTGGTTGACCTGTGGGCGGTGTGTGGGCTGTGTCTTGTCTGTGTGCTGTGTCTGGCCTGTGGGCTGTGTCTGGTCTGTGGGCTGTGTCTGGCCTGCGGGCTGTGGTTGGCCTGTGGGCTGTGGTTGGCCTGTGGTTGGCCTGTGGGCTGTGTCTGGTCTGTGGGCTGTGTCTGGCCTGTGGGCTGTGGCTGGCCGGTGGGCTGTGTTTGGACTGTGGTCTGTGTGCTGTGTCTGGTCTCCGCCATGTGTCACCATACGTTGCACGCGTGGCTGTGTGCAGTGTTGCTGATAGAGGCACTTGTTGAACAGAGACTGTGTTTGATTGAACTCCTCTTTCGCCGTGGCATAGGTACACAGAAAAAGTGGAACAGTTCGCAAGAAATTTCCTGATGCAAAAGTCCCCCAGTGTAATGCAACACGTAATCTCGTAGCCAAGGTGCGGGGAATGGGCAGTGTTTTGGATGCCCCCCACTCTGGTAGGCCCTCATAAGATGAAATATCCAGGGGATATCAGGGCAGAATCTAACAAATCCAAGTAAGGCCATGAGGCGGCTGTCATAACAAGGTAATGTGCCGATGCGCACAGCCCACGATATTCTGCAAAAGAAGATGAGGTTCCATCCATACACAGGGGTATATTTACTAAGGTCCCGATTTCATTCGAGTTGGCTTTTTTTTTCCTAAGTGTGATCTCGGGAATTTACTAAACACAAATCTCGGCAGTGTTGGGGCTATTCATATTGAGATACACGGTCGCCCACACAAATACGAATCAATAGACCATCGGTCAAACACGGCTGTTATTTTATACAAAACAGGAATTTACTAAGAATTTGTATTCTCAATCACTGCCGACAACAGACAAACACTGCCAGGAAGGCATAGAATTCGTAAAAATATGGAGCTTTCAAATAGACCTGCTTTTTGCTGGCGTGTTTTGATAGTCATGCACGGATCAGTGAGATCCGTGCATGCTTATCTGTGGAAAAGGGTCTGAAAGAGTTAAAAATTAAAATTTTGTGGAGTCCTCCCTCCTAAGCATAACCAGCCTCGGGCTCTTTGATGTGGTGCTGGCTGTTTAAATACCGGGGGAAAAATGCATAGTGGTTCCCCAGTATTTAGACAACCAGCACCGGGCTCTTGTGCCGGCCCTGGTTCCAAAAATATGGGGGACAAAAGACGTAGGGTTCCTCCCCCCATATTTTTAACGCCAGCCAAGGAGATAATGCCACAGCCGGGGGACACATTTGTGTAGTTCCCTGCGGCCGTGGCATTACCCCCACCCCCACCCCAACTAGTCACCTCTGGCTGGTGTTCCCCAGGGGAGTGGAGCCCCTCCCTCCAAGAACCCAAGGCCCAGGAGTGAAGCCTGAGGCTGTCCCCTCCCATCCCTGGGCGGTGGATGGGGGGCTGATAGCCTTTTCAAGTGTAAAATAAAATATTGTCTTTTGTTGTGGAACTACAAGTCCCAGCAAGCCTCCCCCGCTTGCTGGTACTTGGAGAACCACTAGTACCAACATGCAGGGAAATAACGGGCCCGCTGGTACTTGTAGTTCTATAACAAAAGAAATACCCCCAAAAAAACAGGACACACGGCCGCAGGGACCAACATAAATGTGTCCCCCGGCTGTGGCATTAGCTCCTTGGCTAGTGGAGCCCGGTGCTGGTTTTAAAAATACGGAGGGGGGGCCCTACATCTTTTGTCCCATGCATTTTTGGAACCTGGACCGGTGCAGGTTGAATAAATACTGGGGAACCCCTGTCCAATTATTCTCCGGTATTTCAACAAACAGGGCCGGCTCTAAGAGCCCGAGGCTGGTCATGCTGAGGGGGGGACTCCACGCAATTTTTTTTTACTTTTAACTCTTTCGATACTGTACACTAGAGGTTCTCAAACTCGGTCCTCGGGGGCCCACACAGTGCATGTTTTGCAGGTCTCCTCACAGAATCGCAAGTGAAATAATTAGCGCCACCTGTGGACCTTTTAAAATGTGTCAGTGAGTAATTAATACACCTGTGCACCTGCTGGGTTACCTGCAAAACATGCACTGTGTGTGCCCCCGAGGACCGAGTTTGAGAACCTCTGGTGTACACAATAAAGCCCTGCGTGGATTTCACTGATCCGGCCGGGCTTCATTGTGTTATGTCCGGCAGTGTTTTACTAATCACTCCCATAAAACACTGCCCGACAATACGAATCACATCGACATCGGTGAGTGCAAACTGAAAAAACATGGTAGTTTAGTAAATTACCATTTTTTATTTATTTTTTTAAAGTTGCAATCTCACACTGCCGATGTCAGCCGAGACTGACCACCAGGCCCTTGTTCAGTACTGCAAGTGGTTTCAGGACTTCTTGGGGGTGATTCCGAGTTGTTCGCTCGCTAGCAGATTTTAGCAGCATTGCACACGCTAGGCCGCCGCCCTCTGGGAGTGTATCTTAGCTTAGCAGAATAGCGAACGAAAGATTAGCAGAATTGCGAATAGAAATTTCTTAGCAGTTTCTGAGTAGCTCCAGACCTACTCCTACACTGCGATCAGTTCAGTCAGTTTCGTTCCTGGTTTGACGTCACAAACACGCCCAGCGTTCGGCCAGCCACTCCCCCGCTTCTCCAGCCACTCCCGCGTTTTATCCTGACACACCTGCGTTTTTCCGCACACTCCCAGAAAATGGTCAGTTTCCGCCCAAAAACACCCACTTCCTGTCAATCACACTCCGATCACTTCAACGATGAAAATTCTTCGTTCGGACGTGAGTAAATCTACTAAGTTGTGTGCTAAAATACTTAGCACATGAGCGCTGCGTACCATGCGCATGCGCATTTTTGCCTTAATCGCTCCGTTGCGAAAATCGGCAACGAGCGAACAACTCGGAATGACCCCCCTTGTCTGATGTAACTTTATTTGCTGATCAGGCATGGTTCCACCTGTCTGGGTAAATCAGCAACCAAAACACTGTGGAGTAGTGTAAATCCCCATGAATTGAAGGAAGTGACCAGGGGATTGGTGTTTGGTGCCATTACTCGTAAGCGCCTTGCTGGGCCCATTTTCTTCCATGAAATGATTAGCTCAGGACGGCACTGTACCCAGATTATGGTATCATTCATATCCGAACTCACAGAATGTGGAATCTTCTATGGATGGTTTCAGCAAGACGGTGCAGCTGCTCTCACCGATGTCCGCTGGCGCATCACTAGTTTCTGGGGGACTTCTTAAGAAATCGCATCATCTCCTGGGGACTGTGGCCAGCCTGATCACTGGATCTGACACCGCCTGACTTTTACTTGTGGGGAGCGTTGAAGGGAAAGGTGAATGCAATTTACTTCAGGAGCTACAGGCTGCAACCATGACCAACATCCAACAAATCACACCACCTACCCTGAAGAAAGTATTTGCCATCAAGCAGACATGTCTGTGGATGTTGGTGGGTCCCATTTTCAACATCTCCTGTTATATAATCCTAGTCCTTTATTAGTGGTGTGTCGCTACAATTTCACCTCACGTTCAGTGGCCGACTGCACCCTTATAGGCGACTGGTTGTGTACCACAGTACAGCCTCGTCACCCACCTGCAGAGTGAACCCTACGTAGGAATGACCACGGTGCGAGACTAGGGACACTAAGCCCAGCTGATACCTTATCTCAGGTTATCTGATGGGCTGACGATTGGGTTATTATAAGCTGTTCCTCTATATCTGTGTAAGGTTACACCCCGGATTACCCTGTGAATGTTTGTACAGCAGGAAGGAAACTATCATAAGGCATATTAGGTAAGCTCGTATACTACCGGCAGCTGTAGCCCTGGTGTCCGGGTGAGGTGTAATATTAGTGTAGTAATCTCACGGATGATTCCCAGTACACACTTGTTTTTCTTGGTGTGTGATAGGAAAAGAGAGTGTGTGTGTGTGTGTGTGTGTGTGTGTGTGTGTGAAGGGGGGGGGGATGTAGAGAATGAGAGAGACTAAGGATGGACACTAGACAATGTAGGTCAATCTGACCCGTTCGCACGCTGCTGGTTGTCGCAGCAGTGCGAACGGGTCAGTTCAATGCGCAAACATGTCGTTGCCCAGCGACGGCCGTCGCCGGGCAACGACCAGAAGAACTAAGAAAGCGATTGCAGGAAGGCGTTCCGGGGCGGCAACTCACCGTTTTCTGGGAGTGGTGAGTCCAATGCAGGTGTGTTCAAGCGTTTGGAGGGCGGATATCTGACGTCAATTTTGGCACCTGCATCGCTGGATCGATCGCACAGGGTAAGTAACTGTTACCCTGGTCTACTTCTATACAAAACTTTTTTTGCATAGCAGGGCTGCACAAGCGTTCGCATCCTTGCTATGCAAAAAAGCCCTCCCCCATAAGCGGCGTCGAGTTGATCGCACGGGCAGCAAAAAGTTGCTACGTGCGATCAACTCGGAATGACCCCCCATGTGTTCCTATATAACTGCAATATCAGCACCTGTCCTGTACACACGTCATTCTCAAGAAAATGGTGGGAGCCAAGGGTGAGAAAGGTAGTGGTGGTCAGTGGTGCAAGTAGAAAAAATGTCTTACGGGTACTGTGTGCGCGCAAAAAAAAATGGGTGTGGCCAAATGCCACATGGGGCGTGGCCAATGAAAATGGGGGCGTGATACACATATGGGGGAGGGGCAGATACACGTATGACCCCAATAGTGTCAGATACACGTTGCACCACAGTGCTAGATATACATTGCCCCACAGTGCCAGATACATATAACCCCACAGTGCCAGATACACATTGCCCCACAGTGCCAGATACACAAATGTCCCCAGAGTGCCAGATACACAAATGTCCCCAGAGTGTCAGATACACATTGCCTCACAGTGCCAGATACACATTGCCCCACAGTGCCAGATGCACATTGCCCCACAGTGCCAGATACACAAATGTCCCCAGAGTGCCAGATACACATTGCCCCACAGTGCCAGATACACATTGCCCCACAGTGCCAGATACACAAATGTCCCCAGAGTGCCAGATACACATTGCCCCACAGTGCCAGATGCACATTGCCCCACAGTGCCAGATGCACATTGCCCCACAGTGCCAGATACACATTGCCCCACAGTGCCAGATACACATTGCCCCACAGTGCCAGATACAGAAATGCCCCCAGAGTGCCATACATTGCCTCACAGTGTCAGATACACATTGCCCCACAGTGCTAGATACACAAATGCCCCCACTGTGTCAGATATACATTGCCCCCCGTGCCAGATACAGAAATACCCCTACAGTGCCAGATATGCCCCCAGTGCCAGATATCCTCCAGTGCCAGGTATACATGCCCCCCTGTGCCAGATATCCCCCAGTGCCAGGTATATATGCCCCCCTGTGCTAGATATGCCCCCAGTGCCAGATATCCCCCAGTGCCAGGTATACATGCCCCCCCAGTGCCAGATATCCCCCAGTGCCAGGTATACATGCCCCCCCAGTGCCAGATATCCCCCAGTGCCAGGTATAACATGCCCCCCCAGTGCCAGATATCCCCCAGTGCCAGGTATAACATGCCCCCCCAGTGCCAGATATCCCCCAGTGCCAGGTATACATGCCCCCCTGTGCCAGATATCCCCCAGTGCCAGGTATATATGCCTCCCTGTGCCAGATATGCCCCCAGTGCCAGGTATACATGCCCCCCTGTGCCAGATATATATGCCCCCCTGTGCCAGATATGCCCCCAGTGCCAGGTATATATGCCCCCCTGTGCCAGATATGCCCCCAGTGCCAGGTATACATGCCCCCCTGTGCCAGATATCCCCCAGTGCCAGGTATATATGCCCCCCTGTGCCAGATATGCCCCCAGTGCCAGGTATATATGCCCCCCTGTGCCAGATATGCCCCCAGTGCCAGGTATACATGCCCCCCCAGTGCCAGGTATAACATGCCCCCCTCCCCTACTCACCGCTGCCGTCGCTGTCCTCCTGTCTGTCATGTGAGGGAAGGAGAGTGCAGCCTGCGCCTCTCGTTCCCCTCAGTCTTCGGCGGGTGTCTCAGTTTAATTCAGCGCCGATCCGTGAGCCAATCAGAGCTCGCGGGTGCGAGCTCTGATTGGCTCACGGATCGGCGCTGAAGTAAACTGAAACACCCACCGGAGACTGAGGGGAACGAGAGGCGCAGGCTGCACTCTCCTGCCCTCACATCAGAGGCGTGTGCGGCGGTGCGGCGTGGGGGAGGGAGGGAAGGAAGAGGAGCGGCGGCCCGTCGGTGTGGGTACGGCGTACCCACGGCTAAATTCTTACGGGTACGCCGTACCCACCCGTACCCGCCCACTTGCACCACTGGTGGTGGTGGGGGGTTAGACGACGTGAGAGAGATAAAGAGAAAAGAGGTTGAAGGGGGGAAGTGATGGTGGGGGCCTGGGTGAAGCGGTTCTAAGAAGGGGTTCCAGGTGACGGTGGTGGGAGGAGAATGCTTCTTACCAATTACTGTTCTCCCGGCCTGTGCCCACTAGTGAGGGAGCAGGACCGGGTCACAGCACATGCACGCCCTGCTTCTCCTGACCTGCGCCCATTACTGAGGGAACAGGACCGCGTCACAGCACATGCACGCCCTGCTTCTCCTGACCTGCGCCCATTACTGAGGGAACAGGACCGCGTCACAGCACATGAACACCCTGCTTCTCCTGACCTGCGCCCATTACTGAGGGAACAGGACCGCGTCACAGCACATGCACGCCCTGCTTCTCCTGACCTGCGCCCATTAGTGAGGGAACAGGACCGAGTCACAGCACATGCACGCCCTGCTTCTCCTGACCTGCGCCCATTAGTGAGGGTGCAGGACTGGGTCACAGCACATGCACGCCCTGCTTCTCCTGACCTGCGCCCATTAGTGAGGGAGCAGGACCGGGTCACAGCACATGCACGCCCTGCTTCTCCTGACCTGCGCCCATTAGTGAGAGAGCAGGACCGGGTCACAGTACATGCACGCCCTGCTTCTCCTGACCTGCGCCCATTAGTGAGGGTGCAGGACCGGGTCACAGCACATGCACACCCTGCTTCTCCTGACCTGCGCCCATTAGTGAGAGAGCAGGACCGGGTCACAGCACATGCACGCCCTGATTCTCCTGACCTCCGCCCATTAGTGAGAGAGCAGGACCGGGTCACAGCACATGCACGACCTGCTTCTCCTGACCTGCGCCCATTAGTGAGAGAGCAGGACCGGGTCACAGCACATGCACGCCCTGCTTCTCCTGACCTGCGCCCATTAGTGAGGGAGCAGGACCAGGTCACAGCACATGCACGCCCTGCTTCTCCTGACCTGCGCCCATTAGTGAGAGAGCAGGACCGGGTCACAGCACATGCACGCCCTGCTTCTCCTGACCTGCGCCCATTAGTGAGGGAGCAGGACCAGGTCACAGCACATGCACGCCCTGCTTCTCCTGACCTCCGCCCATTAGTGAGAGAGCAGGACCGGGTCACAGTACATGCACGCCCTGCTTCTCCTGACCTGCGCCCATTAGTGAGGGAGCAGGACCGGGTCACAGCACATGAACGCCCTGCTTCTCCTGACCTGCGCCCATTAGTGAGAGAGCAGGACTGGGTCACAGCACATGCACGCCCTGCTTCTCCTGACCTGCGCCCATTAGTGAGAGAGCAGGACCGGGTCACAGCACATGCACGCCCTGATTCTCCTGACCTGCGCCCATTAGTGAGGGAGCAGGACCGGGTCACAGCACATGCACGCCCTGCTTCTCCTGACCTGCGCCCATTAGTGAGGGAACAGGACCGGGTCACAGCACATGCACGCCCTGCTTCTCCTGACCTCCGCCCATTAGTGAGAGAGCAGGACCAGGTCACAGCACATGCACGCCCTGCTTCTCCTGACCTGCGCCCATTAGTGAGAGAGCAGGACCGGGTCACAGCACATGCACGCCCTGCTTCTCCTGACCTGCGCCCATTAGTGAGAGAGCAGGACCGGGTCACAGCACATGCACGCCCTGATTCTCCTGACCTCCGCCCATTAGTGAGAGAGCAGGACCGGGTCACCGCACATGCACGCCCTGATTCTCCTGACCTGCGCCCATTAGTGAGAGAGCAGGACCGGGTCACAGCACATGCACGCCCTGCTTCTCCTGACTAGCGCCCATTAGTGAGAGAGCAGGACCGGGTCACAGCACATGCACGCCCTGCTTCTCCTGACCTGCACCCATTAGTGAGAGAGCAGGACCGGGTCACAGCACATGCACGCCCTGCTTCTCCTGACCTCCGCCCATTAGTGAGGGAGCAGGACCGGGTCACAGCACATGCACGCCCTGATTCTCCTGACCTCCGCCCATTAGTGAGAGAGCAGGACCGGGTCACAGCACATGCACGCCCTGATTCTCCTGACCTCCGCCCATTAGTGAGAGAGCAGGACCGGGTCACCGCACATGCACGCCCTGATTCTCCTGACCTGCGCCCATTAGTGAGAGAGCAGGACCGGGTCACAGCACATGCACGCCCTGCTTCTCCTGACTAGCGCCCATTAGTGAGAGAGCAGGACCGGGTCACAGCACATGCACGCCCTGCTTCTCCTGACCTGCACCCATTAGTGAGAGAGCAGGACCGGGTCACAGCACATGCACGCCCTGCTTCTCCTGACCTCCGCCCATTAGTGAGGGAGCAGGACCGGGTCACAGCACATGTACGCCCTGCTTCTCCTGACCTTCGCCCATTAGTGAGAGAGCAGGATGGGGTCACAGCACATGCACGCCCTGCTTCTCCTGACCTCCGCCCATTAGTGAGAGAGCAGGATGGGGTCACAGCACATGCACGCCCTGCTTCTCCTGACCTGCGTCCATTAGTGAGGGAGCAGGACCGGGTCACAGCACATGCACGCCCTGCTTCTCCTGACCTGCGCCCATTAGTGAGGGAGCAGGACCGGGTCACAGCACATGCACGCCCTGCTTCTCCTGACCTGCGCCCATTAGTGAGGGAGCAGGACGGGGTCACAGCACATGCACGCCCTGCTTCTCCTGACCTGCGCCCATTAGTGAGAGAGCAGGACCGGGTCACAGCACATTAACGCCCTGCTTCTCCTGACCTGCGCCCATTAGTGAGGGAACAGGACCGGGTCACAGCACATGCACACCCTGCTTCTCCTGACCTGCGCCCATTAGTGAGAGAGCAGGACCGGGTCACAGCACATGCACGCCCTGTTTCTCCTGACCTGCGCCCATTAGTGAGGGAGCAGGACCGAGTCACAGCACATGCACGCCCTGCTTCTCCTGACCTGCGCCCATTAGTGAGGGTGCAGGACCGGGTCACAGCACATGCATGCCCTGCTTCTCCTGACCTGCGCCCATTAGTGAGGGTGCAGGACCGGGTCACAGCACATGCACACCCTGCTTCTCCTGACCTGCGCCCATTAGTGAGGGTGCAGGACCGGGTCACAGCACATGCACGCCCTGCTTCTCCTGACCTGCGCCCATTAGTGAGGGAGCAGGACCGGGTCACAGCACATGCACGCCCTGCTTCTCCTGACCTGCGCCCATTAGTGAGGGAGCAGGACTGGGTCACAGCACATGCACGCCCTGCTTCTCCTGACCTGCGCCCATTAGTGAGAGAGCAGGACCGGGTCACAGCACATGCACGCCCTGATTCTCCTGACCTCCGCCCATTAGTGAGGGAGCAGGACCGGGTCACAGCACATGCACGCCCTGATTCTCCTGACCTGCGCCCATTAGTGAGGGAGCAGGACCGGGTCACAGCACATGCACGCCCTGCTTCTCCTGACCTGCGCCCATTAGTGAGGGAACAGGACCGGGTCACAGCACATGCACGCCCTGCTTCTCCTGACCTGCGCCCATTAGTGAGAGAGCAGGACCGGGTCACAGCACATGCACGCCCTGATTCTCCTGACCTCCGCCCATTAGTGAGAGAGCAGGACCGGGTCACAGCACATGCACGCCCTGATTCTCCTGACCTCCGCCCATTAGTGAGAGAGCAGGACCGGGTCACCGCACATGCACGCCCTGATTCTCCTGACCTGCGCCCATTAGTGAGAGAGCAGGACCGGGTCACAGCACATGCACGCCCTGCTTCTCCTGACCTGCGCCCATTAGTGAGAGAGCAGGACCGGGTCACAGCACATGCACGCCCTGCTTCTCCTGACCTGCGCCCATTAGTGAGAGAGCAGGACCGGGTCACAGCACATGCACGCCCTGATTCTCCTGACCTGCGCCCATTAGTGAGAGAGCAGGACCGGGTCACCGCACATGCACGCCCTGATTCTCCTGACCTGCGCCCATTAGTGAGAGAGCAGGACCGGGTCACAGCACATGCACGCCCTGCTTCTCCTGACTAGCGCCCATTAGTGAGAGAGCAGGACCGGGTCACAGCACATGCACGCCCTGCTTCTCCTGACCTGCACCCATTAGTGAGAGAGCAGGACCGGGTCACAGCACATGCACGCCCTGCTTCTCCTGACCTCCGCCCATTAGTGAGGGAGCAGGACCGGGTCACAGCACATGCACGCCCTGATTCTCCTGACCTCCGCCCATTAGTGAGAGAGCAGGACCGGGTCACAGCACATGCACGCCCTGATTCTCCTGACCTCCGCCCAATAGTGAGAGAGCAGGACCGGGTCACCGCACATGCACGCCCTGATTCTCCTGACCTGCGCCCATTAGTGAGAGAGCAGGACCGGGTCACAGCACATGCACGCCCTGCTTCTCCTGACTAGCGCCCATTAGTGAGAGAGCAGGACCGGGTCACAGCACATGCACGCCCTGCTTCTCCTGACCTGCGCCCATTAGTGAGAGAGCAGGACCGGGTCACAGCACATGCACGCCCTGCTTCTCCTGACCTGCGCCCATTAGTGAGAGAGCAGGACCGGGTCACAGCACATGCACGCCCTGCTTCTCCTGACCTGCACCCATTAGTGAGAGAGCAGGACCGGGTCACAGCACATGCACGCCCTGCTTCTCCTGACCTCCGCCCATTAGTGAGGGAGCAGGACCGGGTCACAGCACATGTACGCCCTGCTTCTCCTGACCTGCGCCCATTAGTGAGAGAGCAGGATGGGGTCACAGCACATGCACGCCCTGCTTCTCCTGACCTCCGCCCATTAGTGAGAGAGCAGGATGGGGTCACAGCACATGCACGCCCTGCTTCTCCTGACCTGCGCCCATTAGTGAGGGTGCAGGACCGGGTCACAGCACATGCACGCCCTGCTTCTCCTGACCTGCGCCCATTAGTGAGGGAGCAGGACCGGGTCACAGCACATGCACGCCCTGCTTCTCCTGACCTGCGTCCATTAGTGAGGGAGCAGGACCGGGTCACAGCACATGCACGCCCTGCTTCTCCTGACCTGCGCCCATTAGTGAGAGAGCAGGACCGGGTCACAGCACATGCACGCCCTGTTTCTCCTGACCTGCACCCATTAGTGAGGGTGCAGGACCGGGTCACAGCACATGTACGCCCTGCTTCTCCTGACCTGCACCCATTAGTGAGGGAGCAGTACCGGGTCACAGCACATGCACGCCCTGCTTCTCCTGACCTGCGCCCATTAGTGAGGGAGCAGGACGGGGTCACAGCACATGTACGCCCTGCTTCTCCTGACCTGCGCCCATTAGTGAGGGAGCAGGACGGGGTCACAGCACATGTACGCCCTGCTTCTCCTGACCTGCGCCCATTAGTGAGGGAGCAGGACCGGGTCACAGCACATGCACGCCCTGCTTCTCCTGACCTGCGCCCATTAGTGAGGGAGCAGGACGGGGTCACAGCACATGTACGCCCTGCTTCTCCTGACCTGCGCCCATTAGTGAGAGAGCAGGACCGGGTCACAGCACTTGCACGCCCTGCTTCTCCTGACCTGCGCCCATTAGTGAGGGTGCAGGACCGGGTCACAGCACTTGCACGCCCTGCTTCTCCTGACCTGCGCCCATTAGTGAGAGAGCAGGACCGGGTCACAGCACATGCACGCCCTGATTCTCCTGACCTGCGCCCATTAGTGAGAGAGCAGGACCGGGTCACCGCACATGCACGCCCTGATTCTCCTGACCTGCGCCCATTAGTGAGAGAGCAGGACCGGGTCACAGCACATGCACGCCCTGCTTCTCCTGACTAGCGCCCATTAGTGAGAGAGCAGGACCGGGTCACAGCACATGCACGCCCTGCTTCTCCTGACCTGCACCCATTAGTGAGAGAGCAGGACCGGGTCACAGCACATGCACGCCCTGCTTCTCCTGACCTCCGCCCATTAGTGAGGGAGCAGGACCGGGTCACAGCACATGCACGCCCTGATTCTCCTGACCTCCGCCCATTAGTGAGAGAGCAGGACCGGGTCACAGCACATGCACGCCCTGATTCTCCTGACCTCCGCCCATTAGTGAGAGAGCAGGACCGGGTCACCGCACATGCACGCCCTGATTCTCCTGACCTGCGCCCATTAGTGAGAGAGCAGGACCGGGTCACAGCACATGCACGCCCTGCTTCTCCTGACTAGCGCCCATTAGTGAGAGAGCAGGACCGGGTCACAGCACATGCACGCCCTGCTTCTCCTGACCTGCGCCCATTAGTGAGAGAGCAGGACCGGGTCACAGCACATGCACGCCCTGCTTCTCCTGACCTGCGCCCATTAGTGAGAGAGCAGGACCTGGTCACAGCACATGCACGCCCTGCTTCTCCTGACCTGCACCCATTAGTGAGAGAGCAGGACCGGGTCACAGCACATGCACGCCCTGCTTCTCCTGACCTCCGCCCATTAGTGAGGGAGCAGGACCGGGTCACAGCACATGTACGCCCTGCTTCTCCTGACCTGCGCCCATTAGTGAGAGAGCAGGATGGGGTCACAGCACATGCACGCCCTGCTTCTCCTGACCTCCGCCCATTAGTGAGAGAGCAGGATGGGGTCACAGCACATGCACGCCCTGCTTCTCCTGACCTGCGCCCATTAGTGAGGGTGCAGGACCGGGTCACAGCACATGCACGCCCTGCTTCTCCTGACCTGCGCCCATTAGTGAGGGAGCAGGACCGGGTCACAGCACATGCACGCCCTGCTTCTCCTGACCTGCGTCCATTAGTGAGGGAGCAGGACCGGGTCACAGCACATGCACGCCCTGCTTCTCCTGACCTGCGCCCATTAGTGAGGGAGCAGGACCGGGTCACAGCACATGCACGCCCTGCTTCTCCTGACCTGCGCCCATTAGTGAGGGAGCAGGACGGGGTCACAGCACATGCACGCCCTGCTTCTCCAGACCTGCGCCCATTAGTGAGAGAGTAGGACCGGGTTACAGTACATGCACGCCCTGCTTCTCCTGACCTGCGCCCATTAGTGAGAGAGCAGGACCGGGTCACAGCACATGCACGCCCTGTTTCTCCTGACCTGCACCCATTAGTGAGGGTGCAGGACCGGGTCACAGCACATGTACGCCCTGCTTCTCCTGACCTGCACCCATTAGTGAGGGAGCAGTACCGGGTCACAGCACATGCACGCCCTGCTTCTCCTGACCTGCGCCCATTAGTGAGGGAGCAGGACGGGGTCACAGCACATGTACGCCCTGCTTCTCCTGACCTGCGCCCATTAGTGAGGGAGCAGGACGGGGTCACAGCACATGTACGCCCTGCTTCTCCTGACCTGCGCCCATTAGTGAGGGAGCAGGACCGGGTCACAGCACATGCACGCCCTGCTTCTCCTGACCTGCGCCCATTAGTGAGGGAGCAGGACGGGGTCACAGCACATGTACGCCCTGCTTCTCCTGACCTGCGCCCATTAGTGAGAGAGCAGGACCGGGTCACAGCACTTGCACGCCCTGCTTCTCCTGACCTGCGCCCATTAGTGAGGGTGCAGGACCGGGTCACAGCACTTGCACGCCCTGCTTCTCCTGACCTCCGCCCATTAGTGAGAGAGCAGGACCGGGTCACAGCACATGCACGCCCTGCTTCTCCTGACCTGCGCCCATTAGTGAGGGAACAAGACCGGGTCACAGCACATGCACGCCCTGCTTCTCCTGACCTGCGCCCATTAGTGAGGGAACAGGACCGGGTCACAGCACATGTACGCCCTGCTTCTCCTGACCTGCACCCATTAGGGAGGGAACAGGACCGCGTCACAGCACTTGCACGCCCTGCTTCTCCTGACCTGCGCCCATTAGTGAGGGAACAGTACCGGGTCACAGCACATGCACGCCCTGCTTCTCCTGACCTGCGCCCATTAGTGAGGGTGCAGGACCGGGTCACAGCACATGCACGCCCTGTTTCTCCTGACCTGCGCCCATTAGTGAGGGAGCAGTACCGGGTCACAGCACATGCACGCCCTGCTTCTCCTGACCTGCGCCCATTAGTGAGGGAGCAGGACCGGGTCAAAGTACATGCACGCCCTGCTTCTCCTGACCTCCGCCCATTAGTGAGAGAGCAGGACGGGGTCACAGCACATGCACGCCCTGCTTCTCCTGACCTGCGCCCATTAGTGAGAGAGCAGGACCGGGTCACAGCACATGTACGCCCTGCTTCTCCTGACCTGCGCCCATTAGTGAGAGAGCAGGTGCGGGTCACAGCACATGCACGCCCTGTTTCTCCTGACCTCCGCCCATTAGTGAGGGAACAGGACCGGGTCACAGTACATGCATGCCCTGCTTCTCCTGACCTCCGCCCATTAGTGAGAGAGCAGGACCGGGTCACAGCACATGCACGCCCTGCTTCTCCTGACCTCCGCCCATTAGTGAGAGAGCAGGTGCGGGTCACAGCACATGCACGCCCTGTTTCTCCTGACCTGCGCCCATTAGTGAGGGAGCAGTACCGGGTCACAGCACATGCACGCCCTGCTTTTCCTGACCTGCGCCCATTAGTGAGGGAGCAGGACCGGGTCACAGCACATGCGCGCCCTGCTTCTCCTGACCTGCGCCCATTAGTGAGAGAGCAGGACGGGGTCACAGCACATGCACGCCCTGCTTCTCCTGACCTGCGCCCATTAGTGGGAGAGCAGGACCGGGTCACAGTACATGCACGCCCTGCTTCTCCTGACCTCCGCCCATTAGTGAGAGAGCAGGACGGGGTCACAGCACATGCACGCCCTGCTTCTCCTGACCTGCGTCCATTAGTGAGGGAGCAGGATAGGGTCACAGCACATGCACGCCCTGCTTCTCCTGACCTGCGCCCATTAGTGAGGGAACAGGACCGCGTCACAGCACATGCACGCCCTGTTTCTCCTGACCTGCACCCATTAGTGAGGGAACAGGACCGGGTCACAGCACTTGCACGCCCTGCTTCTCCTGACCTGCGCCCATTAGTGAGGGAGCAGGACCGGGTCACAGCACATGTACGCCCTGCTTCTCCTGACCTGCGCCCATTAGTGAGGGTGCAGGACCGGGTCACAGCACATGCACGCCCTGCTTCTCCTGACCTGCGCCCATTAGTGAGGGAACAGGACCGGGTCACAGCACATGCACGCCCTGCTTCTCCTGACCTGCGCCCATTAGTGAGGGAGCAGTACCGGGTCACAGCACATGCACGCCCTGCTTCTCCTGACCTGCGCCCATTAGTGAGAGAGCAGGA
Source organism: Pseudophryne corroboree (assembly GCF_028390025.1). NCBI lineage: Eukaryota > Metazoa > Chordata > Amphibia > Anura > Myobatrachidae > Pseudophryne > Pseudophryne corroboree. The sequence goes on from NC_086452.1 coordinate 5,335,817, forward strand.
CGGGGTCACAGCACATGCACGCCCTGCTTCTCCTGACCTGCGCCCATTAGTGAGAGAGCAGGACCGGGTCACAGTACATGCACGCCCTGCTTCTCCTGACCTCCGCCCATTAGTGAGAGAGCAGGACCGGGTCACAGCACATGCACGCCCTGCTTCTCCTGACCTCCGCCCATTAGTGAGAGAGCAGGTGCGGGTCACAGCACATGCACGCCCTGTTTCTCCTGACCTGCGCCCATTAGTGAGGGAGCAGTACCGGGTCACAGCACATGCACGCCCTGCTTCTCCTGACCTGCGCCCATTAGTGAGGGAACAGGACCGGGTCACAGCACATGCACGCCCTGCTTCTCCTGACCTGCGCCCATTAGTGAGAGAGCAGGACGGGGTCACAGCACATGCACGCCCTGCTTCTCCTGACCTGCGCCCATTAGTGGGAGAGCAGGACCGGGTCACAGTACATGCACGCCCTGCTTCTCCTGACCTCCGCCCATTAGTGAGAGAGCAGGACGGGGTCACAGCACATGCACGCCCTGCTTCTCCTGACCTGCGTCCATTAGTGAGGGAGCAGGATAGGGTCACAGCACATGCACGCCCTGCTTCTCCTGACCTGCGCCCATTAGTGAGGGAACAGGACCGCGTCACAGCACATGCACGCCCTGTTTCTCCTGACCTGCACCCATTAGTGAGGGAACAGGACCGGGTCACAGCACTTGCACGCCCTGCTTCTCCTGACCTACGCCCATTAGTGAGGGAGCAGGACCGGGTCACAGCACATGTACGCCCTGCTTCTCCTGACCTGCGCCCATTAGTGAGGGTGCAGGACCGGGTCACAGCACATGCACGCCCTGCTTCTCCTGACCTGCGCCCATTAGTGAGGGAACAGGACCGGGTCACAGCACATGCACGCCCTGCTTCTCCTGACCTGCGCCCATTAGTGAGGGAGCAGTACCGGGTCACAGCACATGCACGCCCTGCTTCTCCTGACCTGCGCCCATTAGTGAGAGAGCAGGACGGGGTCACAGCACATGCACGCCCTGCTTCTCCTGACCTGCGCCCATTAGTGAGAGAGCAGGACCGGGTCACAGTACATGCACGCCCTGCTTCTCCTGACCTCCGCCCATTAGTGAGAGAGCAGGACGGGGTCACAGCACATGCGTGCCCTGCTTCTCCTGACCTGCGCCTATTAGTGAGGGAGCAGGACCGCGTCACAGCACATGCACGCCCTGCTTCTCCTGACCTGCGCCCATTAGTGAGGGAGCAGGACCGGGTCACAGCACATGCACGCCCTGCTTCTCCTGACCTGCGCCCATTAGTGAGGGAGCAGGACCGGGTCACAGCACATGCACGCCCTGCTTCTCCTGACCTGCGCCCATTAGTGAGGGTGCAGGACCGGGTCACAGCACATGCACGCCCTGCTTCTCCTGACCTGCGCCCATTAGTGAGGGACCAGGACCGGGTCACAGCACATGCACGCCCTGCTTCTCCTGACCTGCGCCCATTAGTGAGGGAACAAGACCGGGTCACAGCACATGCACGCCCTGCTTCTCCTGACCTGCGCCCATTAGTGAGAGAGCAGGACCGGGTCACAGTACATGCACGCCCTGCTTCTCCTGACCTGCGCCCATTAGTGAGGGAACAAGACCGGGTCACAGCACATGCACGCCCTGCTTCTCCTGACCTGCACCCATTAGTGAGAGAGCAGGACCGGGTCACAGCACTTGCACGCCCTGCTTCTCCTGACCTGCGCCCATTAGTGAGAGAGCAGGACCGGGTCACAGCACATGCACGCCCTGCTTCTCCTGACCTGCACCCATTAGTGAGAGAGCAGGACCGGGTCACAGCACATGCACGCCCTGCTTCTCCTGACCTCCGCCCATTAGTGAGGGAGCAGGACCGGGTCACAGCACATGCACGCCCTGATTCTCCTGACCTCCGCCCATTAGTGAGAGAGCAGGACCGGGTCACAGCACATGCACGCCCTGATTCTCCTGACCTCCGCCCATTAGTGAGAGAGCAGGACCGGGTCACCGCACATGCACGCCCTGATTCTCCTGACCTGCGCCCATTAGTGAGAGAGCAGGACCGGGTCACAGCACATGCACGCCCTGCTTCTCCTGACTAGCGCCCATTAGTGAGAGAGCAGGACCGGGTCACAGCACATGCACGCCCTGCTTCTCCTGACCTGCGCCCATTAGTGAGAGAGCAGGACCGGGTCACAGCACATGCACGCCCTGCTTCTCCTGACCTGCGCCCATTAGTGAGAGAGCAGGACCGGGTCACAGCACATGCACGCCCTGCTTCTCCTGACCTGCACCCATTAGTGAGAGAGCAGGACCGGGTCACAGCACATGCACGCCCTGCTTCTCCTGACCTCCGCCCATTAGTGAGGGAGCAGGACCGGGTCACAGCACATGTACGCCCTGCTTCTCCTGACCTGCGCCCATTAGTGAGAGAGCAGGATGGGGTCACAGCACATGCACGCCCTGCTTCTCCTGACCTCCGCCCATTAGTGAGAGAGCAGGATGGGGTCACAGCACATGCACGCCCTGCTTCTCCTGACCTGCGCCCATTAGTGAGGGTGCAGGACCGGGTCACAGCACATGCACGCCCTGCTTCTCCTGACCTGCGCCCATTAGTGAGGGAGCAGGACCGGGTCACAGCACATGCACGCCCTGCTTCTCCTGACCTGCGTCCATTAGTGAGGGAGCAGGACCGGGTCACAGCACATGCACGCCCTGCTTCTCCTGACCTGCGCCCATTAGTGAGGGAGCAGGACCGGGTCACAGCACATGCACGCCCTGCTTCTCCTGACCTGCGCCCATTAGTGAGGGAGCAGGACGGGGTCACAGCACATGCACGCCCTGCTTCTCCAGACCTGCGCCCATTAGTGAGAGAGTAGGACCGGGTTACAGTACATGCACGCCCTGCTTCTCCTGACCTGCGCCCATTAGTGAGAGAGCAGGACCGGGTCACAGCACATGCACGCCCTGTTTCTCCTGACCTGCACCCATTAGTGAGGGTGCAGGACCGGGTCACAGCACATGTACGCCCTGCTTCTCCTGACCTGCACCCATTAGTGAGGGAGCAGTACCGGGTCACAGCACATGCACGCCCTGCTTCTCCTGACCTGCGCCCATTAGTGAGGGAGCAGGACGGGGTCACAGCACATGTACGCCCTGCTTCTCCTGACCTGCGCCCATTAGTGAGGGAGCAGGACGGGGTCACAGCACATGTACGCCCTGCTTCTCCTGACCTGCGCCCATTAGTGAGGGAGCAGGACCGGGTCACAGCACATGCACGCCCTGCTTCTCCTGACCTGCGCCCATTAGTGAGGGAGCAGGACGGGGTCACAGCACATGTACGCCCTGCTTCTCCTGACCTGCGCCCATTAGTGAGAGAGCAGGACCGGGTCACAGCACTTGCACGCCCTGCTTCTCCTGACCTGCGCCCATTAGTGAGGGTGCAGGACCGGGTCACAGCACTTGCACGCCCTGCTTCTCCTGACCTGCGCCCATTAGTGAGAGAGCAGGACCGGGTCACAGCACATGCACGCCCTGATTCTCCTGACCTGCGCCCATTAGTGAGAGAGCAGGACCGGGTCACCGCACATGCACGCCCTGATTCTCCTGACCTGCGCCCATTAGTGAGAGAGCAGGACCGGGTCACAGCACATGCACGCCCTGCTTCTCCTGACTAGCGCCCATTAGTGAGAGAGCAGGACCGGGTCACAGCACATGCACGCCCTGCTTCTCCTGACCTGCACCCATTAGTGAGAGAGCAGGACCGGGTCACAGCACATGCACGCCCTGCTTCTCCTGACCTCCGCCCATTAGTGAGGGAGCAGGACCGGGTCACAGCACATGCACGCCCTGATTCTCCTGACCTCCGCCCATTAGTGAGAGAGCAGGACCGGGTCACAGCACATGCACGCCCTGATTCTCCTGACCTCCGCCCATTAGTGAGAGAGCAGGACCGGGTCACCGCACATGCACGCCCTGATTCTCCTGACCTGCGCCCATTAGTGAGAGAGCAGGACCGGGTCACAGCACATGCACGCCCTGCTTCTCCTGACTAGCGCCCATTAGTGAGAGAGCAGGACCGGGTCACAGCACATGCACGCCCTGCTTCTCCTGACCTGCGCCCATTAGTGAGAGAGCAGGACCGGGTCACAGCACATGCACGCCCTGCTTCTCCTGACCTGCGCCCATTAGTGAGAGAGCAGGACCTGGTCACAGCACATGCACGCCCTGCTTCTCCTGACCTGCACCCATTAGTGAGAGAGCAGGACCGGGTCACAGCACATGCACGCCCTGCTTCTCCTGACCTCCGCCCATTAGTGAGGGAGCAGGACCGGGTCACAGCACATGTACGCCCTGCTTCTCCTGACCTGCGCCCATTAGTGAGAGAGCAGGATGGGGTCACAGCACATGCACGCCCTGCTTCTCCTGACCTCCGCCCATTAGTGAGAGAGCAGGATGGGGTCACAGCACATGCACGCCCTGCTTCTCCTGACCTGCGCCCATTAGTGAGGGTGCAGGACCGGGTCACAGCACATGCACGCCCTGCTTCTCCTGACCTGCGCCCATTAGTGAGGGAGCAGGACCGGGTCACAGCACATGCACGCCCTGCTTCTCCTGACCTGCGTCCATTAGTGAGGGAGCAGGACCGGGTCACAGCACATGCACGCCCTGCTTCTCCTGACCTGCGCCCATTAGTGAGGGAGCAGGACCGGGTCACAGCACATGCACGCCCTGCTTCTCCTGACCTGCGCCCATTAGTGAGGGAGCAGGACGGGGTCACAGCACATGCACGCCCTGCTTCTCCAGACCTGCGCCCATTAGTGAGAGAGTAGGACCGGGTTACAGTACATGCACGCCCTGCTTCTCCTGACCTGCGCCCATTAGTGAGAGAGCAGGACCGGGTCACAGCACATGCACGCCCTGTTTCTCCTGACCTGCACCCATTAGTGAGGGTGCAGGACCGGGTCACAGCACATGTACGCCCTGCTTCTCCTGACCTGCACCCATTAGTGAGGGAGCAGTACCGGGTCACAGCACATGCACGCCCTGCTTCTCCTGACCTGCGCCCATTAGTGAGGGAGCAGGACGGGGTCACAGCACATGTACGCCCTGCTTCTCCTGACCTGCGCCCATTAGTGAGGGAGCAGGACGGGGTCACAGCACATGTACGCCCTGCTTCTCCTGACCTGCGCCCATTAGTGAGGGAGCAGGACCGGGTCACAGCACATGCACGCCCTGCTTCTCCTGACCTGCGCCCATTAGTGAGGGAGCAGGACGGGGTCACAGCACATGTACGCCCTGCTTCTCCTGACCTGCGCCCATTAGTGAGAGAGCAGGACCGGGTCACAGCACTTGCACGCCCTGCTTCTCCTGACCTGCGCCCATTAGTGAGGGTGCAGGACCGGGTCACAGCACTTGCACGCCCTGCTTCTCCTGACCTCCGCCCATTAGTGAGAGAGCAGGACCGGGTCACAGCACATGCACGCCCTGCTTCTCCTGACCTGCGCCCATTAGTGAGGGAACAAGACCGGGTCACAGCACATGCACGCCCTGCTTCTCCTGACCTGCACCCATTAGTGAGGGAACAGGACCGGGTCACAGCACTTGCACGCCCTGCTTCTCCTGACCTGCGCCCATTAGTGAGGGAGCAGGACCGGGTCACAGCACATGTACGCCCTGCTTCTCCTGACCTGCGCCCATTAGTGAGGGTGCAGGACCGGGTCACAGCACATGCACGCCCTGCTTCTCCTGACCTGCGCCCATTAGTGAGGGAACAGGACCGGGTCACAGCACATGCACGCCCTGCTTCTCCTGACCTGCGCCCATTAGTGAGGGAGCAGTACCGGGTCACAGCACATGCACGCCCTGCTTCTCCTGACCTGCGCCCATTAGTGAGAGAGCAGGACGGGGTCACAGCACATGCACGCCCTGCTTCTCCTGACCTGCGCCCATTAGTGAGAGAGCAGGACCGGGTCACAGTACATGCACGCCCTGCTTCTCCTGACCTCCGCCCATTAGTGAGAGAGCAGGACGGGGTCACAGCACATGCGTGCCCTGCTTCTCCTGACCTGCGCCTATTAGTGAGGGAGCAGGACCGCGTCACAGCACATGCACGCCCTGCTTCTCCTGACCTGCGCCCATTAGTGAGGGAGCAGGACCGGGTCACAGCACATGCACGCCCTGCTTCTCCTGACCTGCGCCCATTAGTGAGGGAGCAGGACCGGGTCACAGCACATGCACGCCCTGCTTCTCCTGACCTGCGCCCATTAGTGAGGGTGCAGGACCGGGTCACAGCACATGCACGCCCTGCTTCTCCTGACCTGCGCCCATTAGTGAGGGACCAGGACCGGGTCACAGCACATGCACGCCCTGCTTCTCCTGACCTGCGCCCATTAGTGAGGGAACAAGACCGGGTCACAGCACATGCACGCCCTGCTTCTCCTGACCTGCGCCCATTAGTGAGAGAGCAGGACCGGGTCACAGTACATGCACGCCCTGCTTCTCCTGACCTGCGCCCATTAGTGAGGGAACAAGACCGGGTCACAGCACATGCACGCCCTGCTTCTCCTGACCTGCACCCATTAGTGAGAGAGCAGGACCGGGTCACAGCACTTGCACGCCCTGCTTCTCCTGACCTGCGCCCATTAGTGAGAGAGCAGGACCGGGTCACAGCACATGCACGCCCTGCTTCTCCTGACCTGCACCCATTAGTGAGAGAGCAGGACCGGGTCACAGCACATGCACGCCCTGCTTCTCCTGACCTCCGCCCATTAGTGAGGGAGCAGGACCGGGTCACAGCACATGCACGCCCTGATTCTCCTGACCTCCGCCCATTAGTGAGAGAGCAGGACCGGGTCACAGCACATGCACGCCCTGATTCTCCTGACCTCCGCCCATTAGTGAGAGAGCAGGACCGGGTCACCGCACATGCACGCCCTGATTCTCCTGACCTGCGCCCATTAGTGAGAGAGCAGGACCGGGTCACAGCACATGCACGCCCTGCTTCTCCTGACTAGCGCCCATTAGTGAGAGAGCAGGACCGGGTCACAGCACATGCACGCCCTGCTTCTCCTGACCTGCGCCCATTAGTGAGAGAGCAGGACCGGGTCACAGCACATGCACGCCCTGCTTCTCCTGACCTGCGCCCATTAGTGAGAGAGCAGGACCGGGTCACAGCACATGCACGCCCTGCTTCTCCTGACCTGCACCCATTAGTGAGAGAGCAGGACCGGGTCACAGCACATGCACGCCCTGCTTCTCCTGACCTCCGCCCATTAGTGAGGGAGCAGGACCGGGTCACAGCACATGTACGCCCTGCTTCTCCTGACCTGCGCCCATTAGTGAGAGAGCAGGATGGGGTCACAGCACATGCACGCCCTGCTTCTCCTGACCTCCGCCCATTAGTGAGAGAGCAGGATGGGGTCACAGCACATGCACGCCCTGCTTCTCCTGACCTGCGCCCATTAGTGAGGGTGCAGGACCGGGTCACAGCACATGCACGCCCTGCTTCTCCTGACCTGCGCCCATTAGTGAGGGAGCAGGACCGGGTCACAGCACATGCACGCCCTGCTTCTCCTGACCTGCGTCCATTAGTGAGGGAGCAGGACCGGGTCACAGCACATGCACGCCCTGCTTCTCCTGACCTGCGCCCATTAGTGGGGGAGCAGGACCGGGTCACAGCACATGCACGCCCTGCTTCTCCTGACCTGCGCCCATTAGTGAGGGAGCAGGACGGGGTCACAGCACATGCACGCCCTGCTTCTCCAGACCTGCGCCCATTAGTGAGAGAGTAGGACCGGGTTACAGTACATGCACGCCCTGCTTCTCCTGACCTGCGCCCATTAGTGAGAGAGCAGGACCGGGTCACAGCACATGCACGCCCTGTTTCTCCTGACCTGCACCCATTAGTGAGGGTGCAGGACCGGGTCACAGCACATGTACGCCCTGCTTCTCCTGACCTGCACCCATTAGTGAGGGAGCAGTACCGGGTCACAGCACATGCACGCCCTGCTTCTCCTGACCTGCGCCCATTAGTGAGGGAGCAGGACGGGGTCACAGCACATGTACGCCCTGCTTCTCCTGACCTGCGCCCATTAGTGAGGGAGCAGGACGGGGTCACAGCACATGTACGCCCTGCTTCTCCTGACCTGCGCCCATTAGTGAGGGAGCAGGACCGGGTCACAGCACATGCACGCCCTGCTTCTCCTGACCTGCGCCCATTAGTGAGGGAGCAGGACGGGGTCACAGCACATGTACGCCCTGCTTCTCCTGACCTGCGCCCATTAGTGAGAGAGCAGGACCGGGTCACAGCACTTGCACGCCCTGCTTCTCCTGACCTGCGCCCATTAGTGAGGGTGCAGGACCGGGTCACAGCACTTGCACGCCCTGCTTCTCCTGACCTGCGCCCATTAGTGAGAGAGCAGGACCGGGTCACAGCACATGCACGCCCTGATTCTCCTGACCTGCGCCCATTAGTGAGAGAGCAGGACCGGGTCACCGCACATGCACGCCCTGATTCTCCTGACCTGCGCCCATTAGTGAGAGAGCAGGACCGGGTCACAGCACATGCACGCCCTGCTTCTCCTGACTAGCGCCCATTAGTGAGAGAGCAGGACCGGGTCACAGCACATGCACGCCCTGCTTCTCCTGACCTGCACCCATTAGTGAGAGAGCAGGACCGGGTCACAGCACATGCACGCCCTGCTTCTCCTGACCTCCGCCCATTAGTGAGGGAGCAGGACCGGGTCACAGCACATGCACGCCCTGATTCTCCTGACCTCCGCCCATTAGTGAGAGAGCAGGACCGGGTCACAGCACATGCACGCCCTGATTCTCCTGACCTCCGCCCATTAGTGAGAGAGCAGGACCGGGTCACCGCACATGCACGCCCTGATTCTCCTGACCTGCGCCCATTAGTGAGAGAGCAGGACCGGGTCACAGCACATGCACGCCCTGCTTCTCCTGACTAGCGCCCATTAGTGAGAGAGCAGGACCGGGTCACAGCACATGCACGCCCTGCTTCTCCTGACCTGCGCCCATTAGTGAGAGAGCAGGACCGGGTCACAGCACATGCACGCCCTGCTTCTCCTGACCTGCGCCCATTAGTGAGAGAGCAGGACCTGGTCACAGCACATGCACGCCCTGCTTCTCCTGACCTGCACCCATTAGTGAGAGAGCAGGACCGGGTCACAGCACATGCACGCCCTGCTTCTCCTGACCTCCGCCCATTAGTGAGGGAGCAGGACCGGGTCACAGCACATGTACGCCCTGCTTCTCCTGACCTGCGCCCATTAGTGAGAGAGCAGGATGGGGTCACAGCACATGCACGCCCTGCTTCTCCTGACCTCCGCCCATTAGTGAGAGAGCAGGATGGGGTCACAGCACATGCACGCCCTGCTTCTCCTGACCTGCGCCCATTAGTGAGGGTGCAGGACCGGGTCACAGCACATGCACGCCCTGCTTCTCCTGACCTGCGCCCATTAGTGAGGGAGCAGGACCGGGTCACAGCACATGCACGCCCTGCTTCTCCTGACCTGCGTCCATTAGTGAGGGAGCAGGACCGGGTCACAGCACATGCACGCCCTGCTTCTCCTGACCTGCGCCCATTAGTGAGGGAGCAGGACCGGGTCACAGCACATGCACGCCCTGCTTCTCCTGACCTGCGCCCATTAGTGAGGGAGCAGGACGGGGTCACAGCACATGCACGCCCTGCTTCTCCAGACCTGCGCCCATTAGTGAGAGAGTAGGACCGGGTTACAGTACATGCACGCCCTGCTTCTCCTGACCTGCGCCCATTAGTGAGAGAGCAGGACCGGGTCACAGCACATGCACGCCCTGTTTCTCCTGACCTGCACCCATTAGTGAGGGTGCAGGACCGGGTCACAGCACATGTACGCCCTGCTTCTCCTGACCTGCACCCATTAGTGAGGGAGCAGTACCGGGTCACAGCACATGCACGCCCTGCTTCTCCTGACCTGCGCCCATTAGTGAGGGAGCAGGACGGGGTCACAGCACATGTACGCCCTGCTTCTCCTGACCTGCGCCCATTAGTGAGGGAGCAGGACGGGGTCACAGCACATGTACGCCCTGCTTCTCCTGACCTGCGCCCATTAGTGAGGGAGCAGGACCGGGTCACAGCACATGCACGCCCTGCTTCTCCTGACCTGCGCCCATTAGTGAGGGAGCAGGACGGGGTCACAGCACATGTACGCCCTGCTTCTCCTGACCTGCGCCCATTAGTGAGAGAGCAGGACCGGGTCACAGCACTTGCACGCCCTGCTTCTCCTGACCTGCGCCCATTAGTGAGGGTGCAGGACCGGGTCACAGCACTTGCACGCCCTGCTTCTCCTGACCTCCGCCCATTAGTGAGAGAGCAGGACCGGGTCACAGCACATGCACGCCCTGCTTCTCCTGACCTGCGCCCATTAGTGAGGGAACAAGACCGGGTCACAGCACATGCACGCCCTGCTTCTCCTGACCTGCGCCCATTAGTGAGGGAACAGGACCGGGTCACAGCACATGTACGCCCTGCTTCTCCTGACCTGCACCCATTAGGGAGGGAACAGGACCGCGTCACAGCACTTGCACGCCCTGCTTCTCCTGACCTGCGCCCATTAGTGAGGGAACAGTACCGGGTCACAGCACATGCACGCCCTGCTTCTCCTGACCTGCGCCCATTAGTGAGGGTGCAGGACCGGGTCACAGCACATGCACGCCCTGTTTCTCCTGACCTGCGCCCATTAGTGAGGGAGCAGTACCGGGTCACAGCACATGCACGCCCTGCTTCTCCTGACCTGCGCCCATTAGTGAGGGAGCAGGACCGGGTCAAAGTACATGCACGCCCTGCTTCTCCTGACCTCCGCCCATTAGTGAGAGAGCAGGACGGGGTCACAGCACATGCACGCCCTGCTTCTCCTGACCTGCGCCCATTAGTGAGAGAGCAGGACCGGGTCACAGCACATGTACGCCCTGCTTCTCCTGACCTGCGCCCATTAGTGAGAGAGCAGGTGCGGGTCACAGCACATGCACGCCCTGTTTCTCCTGACCTCCGCCCATTAGTGAGGGAACAGGACCGGGTCACAGTACATGCATGCCCTGCTTCTCCTGACCTCCGCCCATTAGTGAGAGAGCAGGACCGGGTCACAGCACATGCACGCCCTGCTTCTCCTGACCTCCGCCCATTAGTGAGAGAGCAGGTGCGGGTCACAGCACATGCACGCCCTGTTTCTCCTGACCTGCGCCCATTAGTGAGGGAGCAGTACCGGGTCACAGCACATGCACGCCCTGCTTTTCCTGACCTGCGCCCATTAGTGAGGGAGCAGGACCGGGTCACAGCACATGCGCGCCCTGCTTCTCCTGACCTGCGCCCATTAGTGAGAGAGCAGGACGGGGTCACAGCACATGCACGCCCTGCTTCTCCTGACCTGCGCCCATTAGTGGGAGAGCAGGACCGGGTCACAGTACATGCACGCCCTGCTTCTCCTGACCTCCGCCCATTAGTGAGAGAGCAGGACGGGGTCACAGCACATGCACGCCCTGCTTCTCCTGACCTGCGTCCATTAGTGAGGGAGCAGGATAGGGTCACAGCACATGCACGCCCTGCTTCTCCTGACCTGCGCCCATTAGTGAGGGAACAGGACCGCGTCACAGCACATGCACGCCCTGTTTCTCCTGACCTGCACCCATTAGTGAGGGAACAGGACCGGGTCACAGCACTTGCACGCCCTGCTTCTCCTGACCTGCGCCCATTAGTGAGGGAGCAGGACCGGGTCACAGCACATGTACGCCCTGCTTCTCCTGACCTGCGCCCATTAGTGAGGGTGCAGGACCGGGTCACAGCACATGCACGCCCTGCTTCTCCTGACCTGCGCCCATTAGTGAGGGAACAGGACCGGGTCACAGCACATGCACGCCCTGCTTCTCCTGACCTGCGCCCATTAGTGAGGGAGCAGTACCGGGTCACAGCACATGCACGCCCTGCTTCTCCTGACCTGCGCCCATTAGTGAGAGAGCAGGACGGGGTCACAGCACATGCACGCCCTGCTTCTCCTGACCTGCGCCCATTAGTGAGAGAGCAGGACCGGGTCACAGTACATGCACGCCCTGCTTCTCCTGACCTCCGCCCATTAGTGAGAGAGCAGGACCGGGTCACAGCACATGCACGCCCTGCTTCTCCTGACCTCCGCCCATTAGTGAGAGAGCAGGTGCGGGTCACAGCACATGCACGCCCTGTTTCTCCTGACCTGCGCCCATTAGTGAGGGAGCAGTACCGGGTCACAGCACATGCACGCCCTGCTTCTCCTGACCTGCGCCCATTAGTGAGGGAACAGGACCGGGTCACAGCACATGCACGCCCTGCTTCTCCTGACCTGCGCCCATTAGTGAGAGAGCAGGACGGGGTCACAGCACATGCACGCCCTGCTTCTCCTGACCTGCGCCCATTAGTGGGAGAGCAGGACCGGGTCACAGTACATGCACGCCCTGCTTCTCCTGACCTCCGCCCATTAGTGAGAGAGCAGGACGGGGTCACAGCACATGCACGCCCTGCTTCTCCTGACCTGCGTCCATTAGTGAGGGAGCAGGATAGGGTCACAGCACATGCACGCCCTGCTTCTCCTGACCTGCGCCCATTAGTGAGGGAACAGGACCGCGTCACAGCACATGCACGCCCTGTTTCTCCTGACCTGCACCCATTAGTGAGGGAACAGGACCGGGTCACAGCACTTGCACGCCCTGCTTCTCCTGACCTGCGCCCATTAGTGAGGGAGCAGGACCGGGTCACAGCACATGTACGCCCTGCTTCTCCTGACCTGCGCCCATTAGTGAGGGTGCAGGACCGGGTCACAGCACATGCACGCCCTGCTTCTCCTGACCTGCGCCCATTAGTGAGGGAACAGGACCGGGTCACAGCACATGCACGCCCTGCTTCTCCTGACCTGCGCCCATTAGTGAGGGAGCAGTACCGGGTCACAGCACATGCACGCCCTGCTTCTCCTGACCTGCGCCCATTAGTGAGAGAGCAGGACGGGGTCACAGCACATGCACGCCCTGCTTCTCCTGACCTGCGCCCATTAGTGAGAGAGCAGGACCGGGTCACAGTACATGCACGCCCTGCTTCTCCTGACCTCCGCCCATTAGTGAGAGAGCAGGACGGGGTCACAGCACATGCGTGCCCTGCTTCTCCTGACCTGCGCCTATTAGTGAGGGAGCAGGACCGCGTCACAGCACATGCACGCCCTGCTTCTCCTGACCTGCGCCCATTAGTGAGGGAGCAGGACCGGGTCACAGCACATGCACGCCCTGCTTCTCCTGACCTGCGCCCATTAGTGAGGGAGCAGGACCGGGTCACAGCACATGCACGCCCTGCTTCTCCTGACCTGCGCCCATTAGTGAGGGTGCAGGACCGGGTCACAGCACATGCACGCCCTGCTTCTCCTGACCTGCGCCCATTAGTGAGGGACCAGGACCGGGTCACAGCACATGCACGCCCTGCTTCTCCTGACCTGCGCCCATTAGTGAGGGAACAAGACCGGGTCACAGCACATGCACGCCCTGCTTCTCCTGACCTGCGCCCATTAGTGAGAGAGCAGGACCGGGTCACAGTACATGCACGCCCTGCTTCTCCTGACCTGCGCCCATTAGTGAGGGAACAAGACCGGGTCACAGCACATGCACGCCCTGCTTCTCCTGACCTGCACCCATTAGTGAGAGAGCAGGACCGGGTCACAGCACTTGCACGCCCTGCTTCTCCTGACCTGCGCCCATTAGTGAGAGAGCAGGACCGGGTCACAGTACATGCACGCCCTGCTTCTCCTGACATGCGCCCATTAGTGAGGGAGCAGGACCGGGTCACAGCACATGCACGCCCTGCTTCTCCTGACCTGCGCCCATTAGTGAGGGTGCAGGACCGGGTCACAGCACATGCACGCCCTGCTTCTCCTGACCTGCGCCCATTAGTGAGGGAGCAGGACCAGGTCACAGCACATGCACGCCCTGCTTCTCCTGACCTGCGCCCATTAGTGAGAGAGCAGGACCGGGTCACAGTACATGCACGCCCTGCTTCTCCTGACATGCGCCCATTAGTGAGAGAGCAGGACCGGGTCACAGTACATGCACGCCCTGCTTCTCCTGACCTGCGCGCATTAGTGAGGGAGCAGGACCGGGTCACAGCACATGAACGCCCTGCTTCTCCTGACCTGCGCCCATTAGTGAGAGAGCAGGACCGGGTCACAGCACATGCACGCCCTGCTTCTCCTGACCTGCGCCCATTAGTGAGAGAGCAGGACCGGGTCACAGCACATGCACGCCCTGATTCTCCTGACCTGCGCCCATTAGTGAGGGAGCAGGACCGGGTCACAGCACATGCACGCCCTGCTTCTCCTGACCTGCGCCCATTAGTGAGGGAACAGGACCGGGTCACAGCACATGCACGCCCTGCTTCTCCTGACCTCCGCCCATTAGTGAGAGAGCAGGACCAGGTCACAGCACATGCACGCCCTGCTTCTCCTGACCTGCGCCCATTAGTGAGAGAGCAGGACCGGGTCACAGCACATGCACGCCCTGCTTCTCCTGACCTGCGCCCATTAGTGAGAGAGCAGGACCGGGTCACAGCACATGCACGCCCTGATTCTCCTGACCTCCGCCCATTAGTGAGAGAGCAGGACCGGGTCACCGCACATGCACGCCCTGATTCTCCTGACCTGCGCCCATTAGTGAGAGAGCAGGACCGGGTCACAGCACATGCACGCCCTGCTTCTCCTGACTAGCGCCCATTAGTGAGAGAGCAGGACCGGGTCACAGCACATGCACGCCCTGCTTCTCCTGACCTGCACCCATTAGTGAGAGAGCAGGACCGGGTCACAGCACATGCACGCCCTGCTTCTCCTGACCTCCGCCCATTAGTGAGGGAGCAGGACCGGGTCACAGCACATGCACGCCCTGATTCTCCTGACCTCCGCCCATTAGTGAGAGAGCAGGACCGGGTCACAGCACATGCACGCCCTGATTCTCCTGACCTCCGCCCATTAGTGAGAGAGCAGGACCGGGTCACCGCACATGCACGCCCTGATTCTCCTGACCTGCGCCCATTAGTGAGAGAGCAGGACCGGGTCACAGCACATGCACGCCCTGCTTCTCCTGACTAGCGCCCATTAGTGAGAGAGCAGGACCGGGTCACAGCACATGCACGCCCTGCTTCTCCTGACCTGCACCCATTAGTGAGAGAGCAGGACCGGGTCACAGCACATGCACGCCCTGCTTCTCCTGACCTCCGCCCATTAGTGAGGGAGCAGGACCGGGTCACAGCACATGTACGCCCTGCTTCTCCTGACCTGCGCCCATTAGTGAGAGAGCAGGATGGGGTCACAGCACATGCACGCCCTGCTTCTCCTGACCTCCGCCCATTAGTGAGAGAGCAGGATGGGGTCACAGCACATGCACGCCCTGCTTCTCCTGACCTGCGTCCATTAGTGAGGGAGCAGGACCGGGTCACAGCACATGCACGCCCTGCTTCTCCTGACTTGCGCCCATTAGTGAGGGAGCAGGACCGGGTCACAGCACATGCACGCCCTGCTTCTCCTGACCTGCGCCCATTAGTGAGGGAGCAGGACGGGGTCACAGCACATGCACGCCCTGCTTCTCCTGACCTGCGCCCATTAGTGAGAGAGCAGGACCGGGTTACAGTACATGCACGCCCTGCTTCTCCTGACCTGCGCCCATTAGTGAGAGAGCAGGACCGGGTCACAGCACATGCACGCCCTGTTTCTCCTGACCTGCGCCCATTAGTGAGGGAGCAGGACCGAGTCACAGCACATGCACGCCCTGTTTCTCCTGACCTGCGCCCATTAGTGAGGGAGCAGGACCGAGTCACAGCACATGCACGCCCTGCTTCTCCTGACCTGCGCCCATTAGTGAGGGTGCAGGACCGGGTCACAGCACATGCACGCCCTGCTTCTCCTGACCTGCGCCCATTAGTGAGGGTGCAGGACCGGGTCACAGCACATGCACGCCCTGCTTCTCCTGACCTGCGCCCATTAGTGAGGGTGCAGGACCGGGTCACAGCACATGCACGCCCTGCTTCTCCTGACCTACGCCCATTAGTGAGGGAGCAGGACCGGGTCACAGCACATGCACGCCCTGCTTCTCCTGACCTGCGCCCATTAGTGAGGGAGCAGGACTGGGTCACAGCACATGCACGCCCTGCTTCTCCTGACCTGCGCCCATTAGTGAGAGAGCAGGACCGGGTCACAGCACATGCACGCCCTGATTCTCCTGACCTCCGCCCATTAGTGAGGGAGCAGGACCGGGTCACAGCACATGCACGCCCTGATTCTCCTGACCTGCGCCCATTAGTGAGGGAGCAGGACCGGGTCACAGCACATGCACGCCCTGCTTCTCCTGACCTGCGCCCATTAGTGAGGGAACAGGACCGGGTCACAGCACATGCACGCCCTGCTTCTCCTGACCTGCGCCCATTAGTGAGAGAGCAGGACCGGGTCACAGCACATGCACGCCCTGATTCTCCTGACCTCCGCCCATTAGTGAGAGAGCAGGACCGGGTCACAGCACATGCACGCCCTGATTCTCCTGACCTCCGCCCATTAGTGAGAGAGCAGGACCGGGTCACCGCACATGCACGCCCTGATTCTCCTGACCTGCGCCCATTAGTGAGAGAGCAGGACCGGGTCACAGCACATGCACGCCCTGCTTCTCCTGACCTGCGCCCATTAGTGAGAGAGCAGGACCGGGTCACAGCACATGCACGCCCTGATTCTCCTGACCTGCGCCCATTAGTGAGAGAGCAGGACCGGGTCACCGCACATGCACGCCCTGATTCTCCTGACCTGCGCCCATTAGTGAGGGAGCAGGACCGGGTCACAGCACATGCACGCCCTGCTTCTCCTGACCTGCGCCCATTAGTGAGGGAGCAGGACTGGGTCACAGCACATGCACGCCCTGCTTCTCCTGACCTGCGCCCATTAGTGAGAGAGCAGGACCGGGTCACAGCACATGCACGCCCTGATTCTCCTGACCTCCGCCCATTAGTGAGGGAGCAGGACCGGGTCACAGCACATGCACGCCCTGATTCACCTGACCTGCGCCCATTAGTGAGGGAGCAGGACCGGGTCACAGCACATGCACGCCCTGCTTCTCCTGACCTGCGCCCATTAGTGAGGGAACAGGACCGGGTCACAGCACATGCACGCCCTGCTTCTCCTGACCTGCGCCCATTAGTGAGAGAGCAGGACCGGGTCACAGCACATGCACGCCCTGATTCTCCTGACCTCCGCCCATTAGTGAGAGAGCAGGACCGGGTCACAGCACATGCACGCCCTGATTCTCCTGACCTCCGCCCATTAGTGAGAGAGCAGGACCGGGTCACCGCACATGCACGCCCTGATTCTCCTGACCTGCGCCCATTAGTGAGAGAGCAGGACCGGGTCACAGCACATGCACGCCCTGCTTCTCCTGACCTGCGCCCATTAGTGAGAGAGCAGGACCGGGTCACAGCACATGCACGCCCTGATTCTCCTGACCTGCGCCCATTAGTGAGAGAGCAGGACCGGGTCACCGCACATGCACGCCCTGATTCTCCTGACCTGCGCCCATTAGTGAGAGAGCAGGACCGGGTCACAGCACATGCACGCCCTGCTTCTCCTGACTAGCGCCCATTAGTGAGAGAGCAGGACCGGGTCACAGCACATGCACGCCCTGCTTCTCCTGACCTGCACCCATTAGTGAGAGAGCAGGACCGGGTCACAGCACATGCACGCCCTGCTTCTCCTGACCTCCGCCCATTAGTGAGGGAGCAGGACCGGGTCACAGCACATGCACGCCCTGATACTCCTGACCTCCGCCCATTAGTGAGAGAGCAGGACCGGGTCACAGCACATGCACGCCCTGATTCTCCTGACCTCCGCCCATTAGTGAGAGAGCAGGACCGGGTCACCGCACATGCACGCCCTGATTCTCCTGACCTGCGCCCATTAGTGAGAGAGCAGGACCGGGTCACAGCACATGCACGCCCTGCTTCTCCTGACTAGCGCCCATTAGTGAGAGAGCAGGACCGGGTCACAGCACATGCACGCCCTGCTTCTCCTGACCTGCGCCCATTAGTGAGAGAGCAGGACCGGGTCACAGCACATGCACGCCCTGCTTCTCCTGACCTGCGCCCATTAGTGAGAGAGCAGGACCGGGTCACAGCACATGCACGCCCTGCTTCTCCTGACCTGCACCCATTAGTGAGAGAGCAGGACCGGGTCACAGCACATGCACGCCCTGCTTCTCCTGACCTCCGCCCATTAGTGAGGGAGCAGGACCGGGTCACAGCACATGTACGCCCTGCTTCTCCTGACCTGCGCCCATTAGTGAGAGAGCAGGATGGGGTCACAGCACATGCACGCCCTGCTTCTCCTGACCTCCGCCCATTAGTGAGAGAGCAGGATGGGGTCACAGCACATGCACGCCCTGCTTCTCCTGACCTGCGCCCATTAGTGAGGGTGCAGGACCGGGTCACAGCACATGCACGCCCTGCTTCTCCTGACCTGCGCCCATTAGTGAGGGAGCAGGACCGGGTCACAGCACATGCACGCCCTGCTTCTCCTGACCTGCGTCCATTAGTGAGGGAGCAGGACCGGGTCACAGCACATGCACGCCCTGCTTCTCCTGACCTGCGCCCATTAGTGAGGGAGCAGGACCGGGTCACAGCACATGCACGCCCTGCTTCTCCTGACCTGCGCCCATTAGTGAGGGAGCAGGACGGGGTCACAGCACATGCACGCCCTGCTTCTCCTGACCTGCGCCCATTAGTGAGAGAGTAGGACCGGGTTACAGTACATGCACGCCCTGCTTCTCCTGACCTGCGCCCATTAGTGAGAGAGCAGGACCGGGTCACAGCACATGCACGCCCTGTTTCTCCTGACCTGCACCCATTAGTGAGGGTGCAGGACCGGGTCACAGCACATGTACGCCCTGCTTCTCCTGACCTGCACCCATTAGTGAGGGAGCAGTACCGGGTCACAGCACATGCACGCCCTGCTTCTCCTGACCTGCGCCCATTAGTGAGGGAGCAGGACGGGGTCACAGCACATGTACGCCCTGCTTCTCCTGACCTGCGCCCATTAGTGAGGGAGCAGGACGGGGTCACAGCGCATGTACGCCCTGCTTCTCCTGACCTGCGCCCATTAGTGAGGGAGCAGGACCGGGTCACAGCACATGCACGCCCTGCTTCTCCTGACCTGCGCCCATTAGTGAGGGAGCAGGACGGGGTCACAGCACTTGTACGCCCTGCTTCTCCTGACCTGCGCCCATTAGTGAGAGAGCAGGACCGGGTCATAGCACTTGCACGCCCTGCTTCTCCTGACCTGCGCCCATTAGTGAGGGTGCAGGACCGGGTCACAGCACTTGCACGCCCTGCTTCTCCTGACCTCCGCCCATTAGTGAGAGAGCAGGACCGGGTCACAGCACATGCACGCCCTGCTTCTCCTGACCTGCGCCCATTAGTGAGGGAACAAGACCGGGTCACAGC
This sequence comes from Pseudophryne corroboree, assembly GCF_028390025.1. Taxonomy (NCBI): domain Eukaryota; kingdom Metazoa; phylum Chordata; class Amphibia; order Anura; family Myobatrachidae; genus Pseudophryne; species Pseudophryne corroboree. Next base: position 5,355,359 of record NC_086452.1, read on the forward strand.
ACATGCACGCCCTGCTTCTCCTGACCTGCGCCCATTAGTGAGGGAACAGGACCGGGTCACAGCACATGTACGCCCTGCTTCTCCTGACCTGCACCCATTAGGGAGGGAACAGGACCGCGTCACAGCACTTGCACGCCCTGCTTCTCCTGACCTGCGCCCATTAGTGAGGGAACAGGACCGGGTCACAGCACATGCACGCCCTGCTTCTCCTGACCTGCGCCCATTAGTGAGGGTGCAGGACCGGGTCACAGCACATGCACGCCCTGTTTCTCCTGACCTGCGCCCATTAGTGAGGGAGCAGTACCGGGTAACAGCACATGCACGCCCTGCTTCTCCTGACCTGCGCCCATTAGTGAGGGAGCAGGACCGGGTCAAAGTACATGCACGCCCTGCTTCTCCTGACCTCCGCCCATTAGTGAGAGAGCAGGACGGGGTCACAGCACATGCACGCCCTGCTTCTCCTGACCTGCGCCCATTAGTGAGAGAGCAGGACCGGGTCACAGCACATGTACGCCCTGCTTCTCCTGACCTGCGCCCATTAGTGAGAGAGCAGGTGCGGGTCACAGCACATGCACGCCCTGTTTCTCCTGACCTCCGCCCATTAGTGAGGGAACAGGACCGGGTCACAGTACATGCATGCCCTGCTTCTCCTGACCTCCGCCCATTAGTGAGAGAGCAGGACCGGGTCACAGCACATGCACGCCCTGCTTCTCCTGACCTCCGCCCATTAGTGAGAGAGCAGGTGCGGGTCACAGCACATGCACGCCCTGTTTCTCCTGACCTGCGCCCATTAGTGAGGGAGCAGTACCGGGTCACAGCACATGCACGCCCTGCTTCTCCTGACCTGCGCCCATTAGTGAGGGAACAGGACCGGGTCACAGCACATGCACGCCCTGCTTCTCCTGACCTGCGCCCATTGGTGAGAGAGCAGGACGGGGTCACAGCACATGCACGCCCTGCTTCTCCTGACCTGCGCCCATTAGTGGGAGAGCAGGACCGGGTCACAGTACATGCACGCCCTGCTTCTCCTGACCTCCGCCCATTAGTGAGAGAGCAGGACGGGGTCACAGCACATGCACGCCCTGCTTCTCCTGACCTGCGTCCATTAGTGAGGGAGCAGGATAGGGTCACAGCACATGCACGCCCTGCTTCTCCTGACCTGCGCCCATTAGTGAGGGAACAGGACCGCGTCACAGCACATGCACGCCCTGTTTCTCCTGACCTGCACCCATTAGTGAGGGAACAGGACCGGGTCACAGCACTTGCACGCCCTGCTTCTCCTGACCTGCGCCCATTAGTGAGGGAGCAGGACCGGGTCACAGCACATGTACGCCCTGCTTCTCCTGACCTGCGCCCATTAGTGAGGGTGCAGGACCGGGTCACAGCACATGCACGCCCTGCTTCTCCTGACCTGCGCCCATTAGTGAGGGAACAGGACCGGGTCACAGCACATGCACGCCCTGCTTCTCCTGACCTGCGCCCATTAGTGAGAGAGCAGGACCGGGTCACAGCACATGCACGCCCTGATTCTCCTGACCTCCGCCCATTAGTGAGAGAGCAGGACCGGGTCACAGCACATGCACGCCCTGATTCTCCTGACCTCCGCCCATTAGTGAGAGAGCAGGACCGGGTCACCGCACATGCACGCCCTGATTCTCCTGACCTGCGCCCATTAGTGAGAGAGCAGGACCGGGTCACAGCACATGCACGCCCTGCTTCTCCTGACCTGCGCCCATTAGTGAGAGAGCAGGACCGGGTCACAGCACATGCACGCCCTGATTCTCCTGACCTGCGCCCATTAGTGAGAGAGCAGGACCGGGTCACCGCACATGCACGCCCTGCTTCTCCTGACTAGCGCCCATTAGTGAGAGAGCAGGACCGGGTCACAGCACATGCACGCCCTGCTTCTCCTGACCTGCACCCATTAGTGAGAGAGCAGGACCGGGTCACAGCACATGCACGCCCTGCTTCTCCTGACCTCCGCCCATTAGTGAGGGAGCAGGACCGGGTCACAGCACATGCACGCCCTGATACTCCTGACCTCCGCCCATTAGTGAGAGAGCAGGACCGGGTCACAGCACATGCACGCCCTGATTCTCCTGACCTCCGCCCATTCGTGAGAGAGCAGGACCGGGTCACCGCACATGCACGCCCTGATTCTCCTGACCTGCGCCCATTAGTGAGAGAGCAGGACCGGGTCACAGCACATGCACGCCCTGCTTCTCCTGACTAGCGCCCATTAGTGAGAGAGCAGGACCGGGTCACAGCACATGCACGCCCTGCTTCTCCTGACCTGCGCCCATTAGTGAGAGAGCAGGACCGGGTCACAGCACATGCACGCCCTGCTTCTCCTGACCTGCGCCCATTAGTGAGAGAGCAGGACCGGGTCACAGCACATGCACGCCCTGCTTCTCCTGACCTGCACCCATTAGTGAGAGAGCAGGACCGGGTCACAGCACATGCACGCCCTGCTTCTCCTGACCTCCGCCCATTAGTGAGGGAGCAGGACCGGGTCACAGCACATGTACGCCCTGCTTCTCCTGACCTGCGCCCATTAGTGAGAGAGCAGGATGGGGTCACAGCACATGCACGCCCTGCTTCTCCTGACCTCCGCCCATTAGTGAGAGAGCAGGATGGGGTCACAGCACATGCACGCCCTGCTTCTCCTGACCTGCGCCCATTAGTGAGGGTGCAGGACCGGGTCACAGCACATGCACGCCCTGCTTCTCCTGACCTGCGCCCATTAGTGAGGGAGCAGGACCGGGTCACAGCACATGCACGCCCTGCTTCTCCTGACCTGCGTCCATTAGTGAGGGAGCAGGACCGGGTCACAGCACATGCACGCCCTGCTTCTCCTGACCTGCGCCCATTAGTGAGGGAGCAGGACCGGGTCACAGCACATGCACGCCCTGCTTCTCCTGACCTGCGCCCATTAGTGAGGGAGCAGGACGGGGTCACAGCACATGCACGCCCTGCTTCTCCTGACCTGCGCCCATTAGTGAGAGAGTAGGACCGGGTTACAGTACATGCACGCCCTGCTTCTCCTGACCTGCGCCCATTAGTGAGAGAGCAGGACCGGGTCACAGCACATGCACGCCCTGTTTCTCCTGACCTGCACCCATTAGTGAGGGTGCAGGACCGGGTCACAGCACATGTACGCCCTGCTTCTCCTGACCTGCACCCATTAGTGAGGGAGCAGTACCGGGTCACAGCACATGCACGCCCTGCTTCTCCTGACCTGCGCCCATTAGTGAGGGAGCAGGACGGGGTCACAGCACATGTACGCCCTGCTTCTCCTGACCTGCGCCCATTAGTGAGGGAGCAGGACGGGGTCACAGCACATGTACGCCCTGCTTTTCCTGACCTGCGCCCATTAGTGAGGGAGCAGGACCGGGTCACAGCACATGCACGCCCTGCTTCTCCTGACCTGCGCCCATTAGTGAGGGAGCAGGACGGGGTCACAGCACATGTACGCCCTGCTTCTCCTGACCTGCGCCCATTAGTGAGAGAGCAGGACCGGGTCACAGCACTTGCACGCCCTGCTTCTCCTGACCTCCGCCCATTAGTGAGAGAGCAGGACCGGGTCACAGCACATGCACGCCCTGCTTCTCCTGACCTGCGCCCATTAGTGAGGGAACAAGACCGGGTCACAGCACATGCACGCCCTGCTTCTCCTGACCTGCGCCCATTAGTGAGGGAACAGGACCGGGTCACAGCACATGTACGCCCTGCTTCTCCTGACCTGCACCCATTAGGGAGGGAACAGGACCGCGTCACAGCACTTGCACGCCCTGCTTCTCCTGACCTGCGCCCATTAGTGAGGGAACAGGACCGGGTCACAGCACATGCACGCCCTGCTTCTCCTGACCTGCGCCCATTAGTGAGGGTGCAGGACCGGGTCACAGCACATGCACGCCCTGTTTCTCCTGACCTGCGCCCATTAGTGAGGGAGCAGTACCGGGTCACAGCACATGCACGCCCTGCTTCTCCTGACCTGCGCCCATTAGTGAGGGAGCAGGACCGGGTCAAAGTACATGCACGCCCTGCTTCTCCTGACCTCCGCCCATTAGTGAGAGAGCAGGACGGGGTCACAGCACATGCACGCCCTGCTTCTCCTGACCTGCGCCCATTAGTGAGAGAGCAGGACCGGGTCACAGCACATGTACGCCCTGCTTCTCCTGACCTGCGCCCATTAGTGAGGGAGCAGGACCGGGTCAAAGTACATGCACGCCCTGCTTCTCCTGACCTCCGCCCATTAGTGAGAGAGCAGGACGGGGTCACAGCACATGCACGCCCTGCTTCTCCTGACCTGCGCCCATTAGTGAGAGAGCAGGACCGGGTCACAGCACATGCACGCCCTGCTTCTCCTGACCTGCGCCCATTAGTGAGAGAGCAGGACCGGGTCACAGCACATGCATGCCCTGCTTCTCCTGACCTGCGCCCATTAGTGAGAGAGCAGGTGCGGGTCACAGCACATGCACGCCCTGTTTCTCCTGACCTCCGCCCATTAGTGAGGGAACAGGACCGGGTCACAGTACATGCATGCCCTGCTTCCCCTGACCTCCGCCCATTAGTGAGAGAGCAGGACCGGGTCACAGCACATGCACGCCCTGCTTCTCCTGACCTCCGCCCATTAGTGAGAGAGCAGGTGCGGGTCACAGCACATGCACGCCCTGTTTCTCCTGACCTGCGCCCATTAGTGAGGGAGCAGTACCGGGTCACAGCACATGCACGCCCTGCTTCTCCTGACCTGCGCCCATTAGTGAGGGAACAGGACCGGGTCACAGCACATGCACGCCCTGCTTCTCCTGACCTGCGCCCATTAGTGAGAGAGCAGGACGGGGTCACAGCACATGCACGCCCTGCTTCTCCTGACCTGCGTCCATTAGTGAGGGAGCAGGATAGGGTCACAGCACATGCACGCCCTGCTTCTCCTGACCTGCGCCCATTAGTGAGGGAACAGGACCGCGTCACAGCACATGCACGCCCTGTTTCTCCTGACCTGCACCCATTAGTGAGGGAACAGGACCGGGTCACAGCACTTGCACGCCCTGCTTCTCCTGACCTGCGCCCATTAGTGAGGGAGCAGGACCGGGTCACAGCACATGTACGCCCTGCTTCTCCTGACCTGCGCCCATTAGTGAGGGTGCAGGACCGGGTCACAGCACATGCACGCCCTGCTTCTCCTGACCTGCGCCCATTAGTGAGGGAACAGGACCGGGTCACAGCACATGCACGCCCTGCTTCTCCTGACCTGCGCCCATTAGTGAGGGAGCAGTACCGGGTCACAGCACATGCACGCCCTGCTTCTCCTGACCTGCGCCCATTAGTGAGAGAGCAGGACGGGGTCACAGCACATGCACGCCCTGCTTCTCCTGACCTGCGCCCATTAGTGAGAGAGCAGGACCGGGTCACAGTACATGCACGCCCTGCTTCTCCTGACCTCCGCCCATTAGTGAGAGAGCAGGACGGGGTCACAGCACATGCGCGCCCTGCTTCTCCTGACCTGCGCCTATTAGTGAGGGAGCAGGACCGCGTCACAGCACATGCACGCCCTGCTTCTCCTGACCTGCGCCCATTAGTGAGGGAGCAGGACCGGGTCACAGCACATGCACGCCCTGCTTCTCCTGACCTGCGCCCATTAGTGAGGGAGCAGGACCGGGTCACAGCACATGCACGCCCTGCTTCTCCTGACCTGCGCCCATTAGTGAGGGTGCAGGACCGGGTCACAGCACATGCACGCCCTGCTTCTCCTGACCTGCGCCCATTAGTGAGGGACCAGGACCGGGTCACAGCACATGCACGCCCTGCTTCTCCTGACCTGCGCCCATTAGTGAGGGAACAAGACCGGGTCACAGCACATGCACACCCTGCTTCTCCTGACCTGCGCCCATTAGTGAGAGAGCAGGACCGGGTCACAGTACATGCACGCCCTGCTTCTCCTGACCTGCGCCCATTAGTGAGGGAACAAGACCGGGTCACAGCACATGCACGCCCTGCTTCTCCTGACCTGCACCCATTAGTGAGAGAGCAGGACCGGGTCACAGCACTTGCACGCCCTGCTTCTCCTGACCTGCGCCCATTAGTGAGAGAGCAGGACCGGGTCACAGTACATGCACGCCCTGCTTCTCCTGACATGCGCCCATTAGTGAGGGAGCAGGACCGGGTCACAGCACATGCACGCCCTGCTTCTCCTGACCTGCGCCCATTAGTGAGGGTGCAGGACCGGGTCACAGCACATGCACGCCCTGCTTCTCCTGACCTGCGCCCATTAGTGAGGGAACAGGACCGTGTCACAGCACATGTACGCCCTGCTTCTCCTGACCTGCGCCCATTAGTGAGAGAGCAGGACCAGGTCACAGCACATGCACGCCCTGCTTCTCCTGACCTGCACCCATTAGTGAGAGAGCAGGACCGGGTCACAGCACTTGCACGCCCTGCTTCTCCTGACCTGCACCCATTAGTGAGAGAGCAGGACCGGGTCACAGCACATGCACGCCCTGCTTCTCCTGACCTGCGCCCATTAGTGAGAGAGCAGGACCGGGTCACAGCACATGCACGCCCTGCTTCTCCTAAACTGCGCCCATTAGTGAGGGAGCAGGACCGGGTCACAGTACATGCACGCCCTGCTTCTCCTGACCTCCGCCCATTAGTGAGGGAGCAGGACGGGGTCACAGCACATGTACGCCCTGCTTCTCCTGACCTGCGCCCATTAGTGAGAGAGCAGGACCGGGTCACAGTACATGCACGCCCTGCTTCTCCTGACCTGCGCCCATTAGTGAGGGTGCAGGACCGGGTCACAGCACATGCACGCCCTGCTTCTCCTGACCTGCGCCCATTAGTGAGAGAGCAGGACCGGGTCACAGTACATGCACGCCCTGCTTCTCCTGACCTGCGCCCATTAGTGAGAGAGCAGGACCGGGTCACAGTACATGCACGCCCTGCTTCTCCTGACCTGCGCCCATTAGTGAGAGAGCAGGACCGGGTCACAGCACATGCACGCCCTGCTTCTCCTGACCTGCGCCCATTAGTGAGAGAGCAGGACCGGGTCACAGTACATGCACGCCCTGCTTCTCCTGACCTGCGCCCATTAGTGAGGGTGCAGGACCGGGTCACAGCACATGCACGCCCTGCTTCTCCTGACCTGTGCCCATTAGTGAGAGAGCAGGACCGGGTCACAGCACATGCACGCCCTGCTTCTCCTGACCTGCGCCCATTAGTGAGGGTGCAGGACCGGGTCACAGCACATGCACGCCCTGCTTCTCCTGACCTGCGCCCATTAGTGAGAGAGCAGGACCGGGTCACAGTACATGCACGCCCTGCTTCTCCTGACCTGCGCCCATTAGTGAGAGAGCAGGACCGGGTCACAGCACATGTACGCCCTGCTTCTCCTGACCTGCGCCCATTAGTGAGGGAGCAGGACCGGGTCACAGCACATGCACGCCCTGCTTCTCCTGACCTGCGCCCATTAGTGAGAGAGCAGGACCGGGTCACAGCACATGCACGCCCTGATTCTCCTGACCTGCGCCCATTAGTGAGGGTGCAGGACCGGGTCACAGCACATGCACGCCCTGCTTCTCCTGACCTGCGCCCATTAGTGAGGGAGCAGGACCGAGTCACAGCACTTGCACGCCCTGCTTCTCCTGACCTGCGCCCATTAGTGAGGGTGCAGGACCGGGTCACAGCACATGCACGCCCTGCTTCTTCTGACCTGCGCCCATTAGTGAGGGTGCAGGACCGGGTCACAGCACATGCACGCCCTGCTTCTCCTGACCTGCGCCCATTAGTGAGGGTGCAGGACCGGGTCACAGCACATGCACGCCCTGCTTCTCCTGACCTGCGCCCATTAGTGAGGGTGCAGGACCGGGTCACAGCACATGCACGCCCTGCTTCTTCTGACCTGCGCCCATTAGTGAGGGTGCAGGACCGGGTCACAGCACATGCACGCCCTGCTTCTCCTGACCTGCGCCCATTAGTGAGGGTGCAGGACCGGGTCACAGCACATGCACGCCCTGCTTCTTCCGACCTGCGCCCATTAGTGAGAGAGCAGGACCGGGTCACAGCACATGTACGCCCTGCTTCTCCTGACCTGCGCCCATTAGTGAGGGTGCAGGACCGGGTCACAGCACATGCACGCCCTGCTTCTTCTGACCTGCGCCCATTAGTGAGGGTGCAGGACCGGGTCACAGCACATGCACGCCCTGCTTCTCCTGACCTGCGCCCATTAGTGAGGGTGCAGGACCGGGTCACAGCACATGTACGCCCTGCTTCTCCTGACCTGCGCCCATTAGTGAGGGTGCAGGACCGGGTCACAGCACATGCACGCCCAGCTTCTCCTGACCTGCGCCCATTAGTGAGGGTGCAGGACCGGGTCACAGCACATGCACGCCCTGCTTCTCCTGACCTGCGCCCATTAGTGAGAGAGCAGGACCGGGTCACAGCACATGCACGCCCTGCTTCTCCTGACCTCCGCCCATTAGTGAGAGAGCAGGACCGGGTCACAGCACATGCACGCCCTGCTTCTCCTGACCTGCGCCCATTAGTGAGGGTGCAGGACCGGGTCACAGCACATGTACGCCCTGCTTCTCCTGACCTGCGCCCATTAGTGAGGGAGCAGGACCGGGTCACAGCACATGCACGCCCTGCTTCTCCTGACCTGCGCCCATTAGTGAGGGAGCAGGACCGAGTCACAGCACATGCACGCCCTGCTTCTTCTGACCTGCGCCCATTAGTGAGAGAGCAGGACCGGGTCACAGCACATGCACGCCCTGATTCTCCTGACCTGCGCCCATTAGTGAGGGAACAGGACGGGGTCACAGCACATGCACGCCCTGCTTCTCCTGACCTGCGCCCATTAGTGAGAGAGCAGGACCGGGTCACAGCACATGCACGCCCTGATTCTCCTGACCTCCGCCCATTAGTGAGAGAGCAGGACCGGGTCACCGCACATGCACGCCCTGATTCTCCTGACCTCCGCCCATTAGGGAGAGAGCAGGACCGGGTCACCGCACATGCACGCCCTGATTCTCCTGACCTGTGCCCATTAGTGAGAGAGCTGGACCGGGTCACAGCACATGCACGCCCTGCTTCTCCTGACCTGCGCCCATTAGTGAGAGAGCAGGACCGGGTCACCGCACATGCACGCCCTGATTCTCCTGACCTCCGCCCATTAGTGAGAGAGCAGGACCGGGTCACCGCACATGCACGCCCTGATTCTCCTGACCTCCGCCCATTAGTGAGAGAGCAGGACCGGGTCACCGCACATGCACGCCCTGATTCTCCTGACCTGTGCCCATTAGTGAGGGAGCAGGACCGGGTCACAGCACATGCACGCCCTGCTTCTCCTGACCTGCGCCCATTAGTGAGAGAGCAGGACCGGGTCACAGCACATGCACGCCCTGCTTCTCCTGACCTGCGCCCATTAGTGAGGGAACAGGACCGGGTCACAGCACATGCACGCCCTGCTTCTCCTGACCTGCACCCATTAGTGAGAGAGCAGGACCGGGTCACAGCACATGCACGCCCTGCTTCTCCTGACCTGCGCCCATTAGTGAGAGAGCAGGATGGGGTCACAGCACAAGCACGCCCTGCTTCTCCTGACCTCCGCCCATTAGTGAGAGAGCAGGATGGGGTCACAGCACATGCACGCCCTGCTTCTCCTGACCTGCGCCCATTAGTGAGGGAGCAGGACCGGGTCACAGCACATGTACGCCCTGCTTCTCCTGACCTGCGCCCATTAGTGAGGGTGCAGGACCGGGTCACAGCACATGAACGCCCTGCTTCTCCTGACCTGCGCCCATTAGTGAGGGAGCAGGACCGGGTCACAGCACATGCACGCTCTGCTTCTCCTGACCTGCGCCCATTAGTGAGGGAACAGGACCGGGTCACAGCACATGCACGCCCTGCTTCTCCTGACCTGCGTCCATTAGTGAGGTAGCAGTACCGGGTCACAGCACATGCACGCCCTGCTTCTCCTGACCTGCGCCCATTAGTGAGGGAGCAGGACCGGGTCACAGCACTTGCACGCCCTGCTTCTCCTGACTAGCGCCCATTAGTGAGGGAACAGGACCGGGTCACAGCACATGCACGCCCTGATTCTCCTGACCTGCGCCCATTAGTGAGAGAGCAGGACCGAGTCACAGCACATGCACGCCCTGCTTCTCCTGACCTGCGCCCATTAGTGAGGGAACAGGACCGAGTCACAGCACATGCACGCCCTGCTTCTCCTGACCTGCGCCCATTAGTGAGGGAACAGGACCGAGTCACAGCACATGCACGCCCTGCTTCTCCTGACCTGCGCCCATTAGTGAGGGAGCAGGACGGGGTCACAGCACATGTACGCCCTGCTTCTCCTGACCTGCGCCCATTAGTGAGGGAACAGGACCGAGTCACAGCACATGCACGCCCTGCTTCTCCTGACCTGCGCCCATTAGTGAGGGAGCAGGACGGGGTCACAGCACATGTACGCCCTGCTTCTCCTGACCTGCGCCCATTAGTGAGGGAGCAGGACCGGGTCACAGCACTTGCACGCCCTGCTTCTCCTGACTAGCGCCCATTAGTGAGGGAACAGGACCGGGTCACAGCACTTGCACGCTCTGCTTCTCCTGACCTGCGCCCATTAGTGAGGGAACAGGACCGGTTCACAGCACATGCACGCCCTGCTTCTCCTGACCTGCGCCCATTAGTGAGGGAGCAGTACCGGGTCACAGCACATGCACGCCCTGCTTCTCCTGACCTGCGCCCATTAGTGAGGGAGCAGGACGGGGTCACAGCACATGTACGCCCTGCTTCTCCTGACCTGCGCCCATTAGTGAGGGAGCAGGACCGGGTCACAGCACTTGCACGCCCTGCTTCTCCTGACTAGCGCCCATTAGTGAGGGTGCAGGACCGGGTCACAGCACTTGCACGCCCTGCTTCTCCTAACCTCCGCCCATTAGTGAGAGAGCAGGACCGGGTCACAGCACATGCACGCCCTGCTTCTCCTGACCTGCGCCCATTAGTGAGGGAACAAGACCGGGTCACAGCACTTGCACGCCCTGCTTCTCCTGACCTGCGCCCATTAGTGAGGGAACAGGACCGGGTCACAGCACATGCACGCCCTGCTTCTCCTGACCTGCGCCCATTAGTGAGGGTGCAGGACCGGGTCACAGCACATGCACGCCCTGTTTCTCCTGACCTGCGCCCATTAGTGAGGGAGCAGTACCGGGTCACAGCACATGCACGCCCTGCTTCTCCTGACCTGCGCCCATTAGTGAGGGAGCAGGACCGGGTCAAAGTACATGCACGCCCTGCTTCTCCTGACCTCCGCCCATTAGTGAGAGAGCAGGACGGGGTCACAGCACATGCACGCCCTGCTTCTCCTGACCTGCGCCCATTAGTGAGAGAGCAGGACCGGGTCACAGCACATGTACGCCCTGCTTCTCCTGACCTGCGCCCATTAGTGAGAGAGCAGGCCCGGGTCACAGTACATGTACGCCCTGCTTCTCCTGACCTGCGCCCATTAGTGAGAGAGCAGGACCGGGTCACAGTACATGCACGCCCTGTTTCTCCTGACCTGCACCCATTAGTGATGGAGCAGTACCGGGTCACAGCACATGCACGCCCTGCTTCTCCTGACCTGCGCCCATTAGTGAGGGAACAGGACCGGGTCACAGCACATGCACGCCCTGCTTCTCCTGACCTGCGCCCATTAGTGAGAGAGCAGGCCCGGGTCACAGTACATGTACGCCCTGCTTCTCCTGACCTGCGCCCATTAGTGAGAGAGCAGGACCGGGTCACAGTACATGCACGCCCTGTTTCTCCTGACCTGCACCCATTAGTGATGGAGCAGTACCGGGTCACAGCACATGCACGCCCTGCTTCTCCTGACCTGCGCCCATTAGTGAGGGAACAGGACCGGGTCACAGCACATGCACGCCCTGCTTCTCCTGACCTGCGCCCATTAGTGAGAGAGCAGGACGGGGTCACAGCACATGCACGCCCTGCTTCTCCTGACCTGCGCCCATTAGTGGGAGAGCAGGACCGGGTCACAGTACATGCACGCCCTGCTTCTCCTGACCTCCGCCCATTAGTGAGAGAGCAGGACGGGGTCACAGCACATGCACGCCCTGCTTCTCCTGACCTGCGTCCATTAATGAGGGAGCAGGATAGGGTCACAGCACATGCACGCCCTGCTTCTCCTGACCTGCGCCCATTAGTGAGGGAACAGGACCGCGTCACAGCACATGCACGCCCTGTTTCTCCTGACCTGCACCCATTAGTGAGGGAACAGGACCGGGTCACAGCACTTGCACGCCCTGCTTCTCCTGACCTGCGCCCATTAGTGAGGGAGCAGGACCGGGTCACAGCACATGTACGCCCTGCTTCTCCTGACCTGCGCCCATTAGTGAGGGTGCAGGACCGGGTCACAGCACATGCACACCCTGCTTCTCCTGACCTGCGCCCATTAGTGAGGGAACAGGACCGCGTCACAGCACATGCACGCCCTGTTTCTCCTGACCTGCACCCATTAGTGAGGGAACAGGACCGGGTCACAGCACTTGCACGCCCTGCTTCTCCTGACCTGCGCCCATTAGTGAGAGAGCAGGACGGGGTCACAGCACATGCACGCCCTGCTTCTCCTGACCTGCGCCCATTAGTGAGAGAGCAGGACCGGGTCACAGTACATGCACGCCCTGCTTCTCCTGACCTCCGCCCATTAGTGAGAGAGCAGGACCGGGTCACAGCACATGCACGCCCTGCTTCTCCTGACCTGCGCCCATTAGTGGGAGAGCAGGACCGGGTCACAGCACATGTACGCCCTGCTTCTCCTGACCTGCGCCCATTAGTGAGAGAGCAGGCCCGGGTCACAGTACATGTACGCCCTGCTTCTCCTGACCTGCGCCCATTAGTGAGAGAGCAGGACCGGGTCACAGTACATGCACGCCCTGTTTCTCCTGACCTGCGCCCATTAGTGAGGGAACAGGACCGGGTCACAGCACATGCACGCCCTGCTTCTCCTGACCTGCGCCCATTAGTGAGGGTGCAGGACCGGGTCACAGCACATGCACGCCCTGTTTCTCCTGACCTGCGCCCATTAGTGAGGGAGCAGTACCGGGTCACAGCACATGCACGCCCTGCTTCTCCTGACCTGCGCCCATTAGTGAGGGAGCAGGACCGGGTCAAAGTACATGCACGCCCTGCTTCTCCTGACCTCCGCCCATTAGTGAGAGAGCAGGACCGGGTCACAGCACATGCACGCCCTGCTTCTCCTGACCTGCGCCCATTAGTGAGAGAGCAGGACCGGGTCACAGCACATGTACGCCCTGCTTCTCCTGACCTGCGCCCATTAGTGAGAGAGCAGGCCCGGGTCACAGTACATGTACGCCCTGCTTCTCCTGACCTGCGCCCATTAGTGAGAGAGCAGGACCGGGTCACAGTACATGCACGCCCTGTTTCTCCTGACCTGCACCCATTAGTGATGGAGCAGTACCGGGTCACAGCACATGCACGCCCTGCTTCTCCTGACCTGCGCCCATTAGTGAGGGAACAGGACCGGGTCACAGCACATGCACGCCCTGCTTCTCCTGACCTGCGCCCATTAGTGAGAGAGCAGGCCCGGGTCACAGTACATGTACGCCCTGCTTCTCCTGACCTGCGCCCATTAGTGAGAGAGCAGGACCGGGTCACAGTACATGCACGCCCTGTTTCTCCTGACCTGCACCCATTAGTGATGGAGCAGTACCGGGTCACAGCACATGCACGCCCTGCTTCTCCTGACCTGCGCCCATTAGTGAGGGAACAGGACCGGGTCACAGCACATGCACGCCCTGCTTCTCCTGACCTGCGCCCATTAGTGAGAGAGCAGGACGGGGTCACAGCACATGCACGCCCTGCTTCTCCTGACCTGCGCCCATTAGTGGGAGAGCAGGACCGGGTCACAGTACATGCACGCCCTGCTTCTCCTGACCTCCGCCCATTAGTGAGAGAGCAGGACGGGGTCACAGCACATGCACGCCCTGCTTCTCCTGACCTGCGTCCATTAATGAGGGAGCAGGATAGGGTCACAGCACATGCACGCCCTGCTTCTCCTGACCTGCGCCCATTAGTGAGGGAACAGGACCGCGTCACAGCACATGCACGCCCTGTTTCTCCTGACCTGCACCCATTAGTGAGGGAACAGGACCGGGTCACAGCACTTGCACGCCCTGCTTCTCCTGACCTGCGCCCATTAGTGAGGGAGCAGGACCGGGTCACAGCACATGTACGCCCTGCTTCTCCTGACCTGCGCCCATTAGTGAGGGTGCAGGACCGGGTCACAGCACATGCACACCCTGCTTCTCCTGACCTGCGCCCATTAGTGAGGGAACAGGACCGCGTCACAGCACATGCACGCCCTGTTTCTCCTGACCTGCACCCATTAGTGAGGGAACAGGACCGGGTCACAGCACTTGCACGCCCTGCTTCTCCTGACCTGCGCCCATTAGTGAGAGAGCAGGACGGGGTCACAGCACATGCACGCCCTGCTTCTCCTGACCTGCGCCCATTAGTGAGAGAGCAGGACCGGGTCACAGTACATGCACGCCCTGCTTCTCCTGACCTCCGCCCATTAGTGAGAGAGCAGGACGGGGTCACAGCACATGCGCGCCCTGCTTCTCCTGACCTGCGCCTATTAGTGAGGGAGCAGGACCGCGTCACAGCACATGCACGCCCTGCTTCTCCTGACCTGCGCCCATTAGTGAGGGACCAGGACCGGGTCACAGCACATGCACGCCCTGCTTCTCCTGACCTGCGCCCATTAGTGAGAGAGCAGGACCGGGTCACAGCACTTGCACGCCCTGCTTCTCCTGACCTGCACCCATTAGTGAGAGAGCAGGACGGGGTCACAGCACATGCACGCCCTGCTTCTCCTGACCTGCGCCCATTAGTGAGAGAGCAGGACGGGGTCACAGCACATGCACGCCCTGCTTCTCCTGACCTGCGCCCATTAGTGAGAGAGCAGGACCGGGTCACAGCACATGCACGCCCTGCTTCTCCTGACCTGCGCCCATTAGTGAGAGAGCAGGACCGGGTCACAGCACATGCACGCCCTGCTTCTCCTGACCTGCGCCCATTAGTGAGAGAGCAGGACCGGGTCACAGCACATGCACGCCCTGCTTCTCCTGACCTGCGCCCATTAGTGAGGGTGCAGGACCGGGTCACAGCACATGCACGCCCTGCTTCTCCTGACCTGCGCCCATTAGTGAGAGAGCAGGACCGGGTCACAGCACATGCACGCCCTGCTTCTCCTGACCTGCGCCCATTAGTGAGGGAACAGGACCGGGTCACAGCACATGCACGCCCTGCTTCTCCTGACCTGCGCCCATTAGTGAGAGAGCAGGACCGGGTCACAGCACTTGCACGCCCTGCTTCTCCTGACCTGCACCCATTAGTGAGAGAGCAGGACGGGGTCACAGCACATGCACGCCCTGCTTCTCCTGACCTGCGCCCATTAGTGAGAGAGCAGGACG
Organism: Pseudophryne corroboree; assembly: GCF_028390025.1. Lineage (NCBI taxonomy): Eukaryota > Metazoa > Chordata > Amphibia > Anura > Myobatrachidae > Pseudophryne > Pseudophryne corroboree. The sequence continues at coordinate 5,370,847 of NC_086452.1, forward strand.
GGGTCACAGCACATGCACGCCCTGCTTCTCCTGACCTGCGCCCATTAGTGAGAGAGCAGGACCGGGTCACAGCACATGCACGCCCTGCTTCTCCTGACCTGCGCCCATTAGTGAGAGAGCAGGACCGGGTCACAGCACATGTACGCCCTGCTTCTCCTGACCTGCGCCCATTAGTGAGAGAGCAGGACCGGGTCACAGTACATGCACGCCCTGCTTCTCCTGACCTGCGCCCATTAGTGAGGGTGCAGGACCGGGTCACAGCACATGCACGCCCTGCTTCTCCTGACCTGCGCCCATTAGTGAGAGAGCAGGACCGGGTCACAGTACATGCACGCCCTGCTTCTCCTGACCTGCGCCCATTAGTGAGGGTGCAGGACCGGGTCACAGCACATGCACGCCCTGCTTCTCCTGACCTGCGCCCATTAGTGAGAGAGCAGGACCGGGTCACAGTACATGCACGCCCTGCTTCTCCTGACCTGCGCCCATTAGTGAGGGAACAGGACCGGGTCACAGCACATGCACGCCCTGCTTCTCCTGACCTGCGCCCATTAGTGATGGAGCAGGACCGGGTCACAGCACATGTACGCCCTGCTTCTCCTGACCTGCGCCCATTAGTGAGAGAGCAGGACCGGGTCACAGCACATGCACGCCCTGCTTCTCCTGACCTGCGCCCATTAGTGAGGGAACAGGACCGGGTCACAGCACATGCACGCCCTGCTTCTCCTGACCTGCGCCCATTAGTGAGGGAGCAGGACCGGGTCACAGCACATGTACGCCCTGCTTCTCCTGACCTGCGCCCATTAGTGAGAGAGCAGGACCGGGTCACAGTACATGCACGCCCTGCTTCTCCTGACCTGCGCCCATTAGTGAGGGTGCAGGACCGGGTCACAGCACATGCACGCCCTGCTTCTCCTGACCTGCGCCCATTAGTGAGAGAGCAGGACCGGGTCACAGCACATGCACGCCCTGCTTCTCCTGACCTGCGCCCATTAGTGAGGGTGCAGGACCGGGTCACAGCACATGCACGCCCTGCTTCTCCTGACCTGCGCCCATTAGTGAGGGTGCAGGACCGGGTCACAGCACATGCACGCCCTGCTTCTCCTGACCTGCGCCCATTAGTGAGGGTGCAGGACCGGGTCACAGCACATGCACGCCCTGCTTCTCCTGACCTGCGCCCATTAGTGAGGGTGCAGGACCGGGTCACAGCACATGCACGCCCTGCTTCTCCTGACCTGCGCCCATTAGTGAGGGAGCAGGACCGGGTCACAGCACATGCACGCCCTGCTTCTCCTGACCTGCGCCCATTACTGAGGGAGCAGGACCGGGTCACAGCACATGCACGCCCTGCTTCTCCTGACCTGCGCCCATTAGTGAGAGAGCAGGACCGGGTCACAGCACATGCACGCCCTGCTTCTCCTGACCTGCGCCCATTACTGAGGGAGCAGGACCGAGTCACAGCACTTGCACGCCCTGCTTCTCCTGACCTGCGCCCATTAGTGAGAGAGCAGGACCGGGTCACAGCACATGCACGCCCTGCTTCTCCTGACCTGCGCCCATTAGTGAGGGAACAGGACCGGGTCACAGCACATGCACGCCCTGCTTCTCCTGACCTGCGCCCATTAGTGAGGGTGCAGGACCGGGTCACAGCACATGTACGCCCTGCTTCTCCTGACCTGCGCCCATTAGTGAGGGAACAGGACCGGGTCACAGCACATGCACGCCCTGCTTCTCCTGACCTGCGCCCATTAGTGAGGGAGCAGGACCGCGTCACAGCACATGCACGCCCTGTTTCTCCTGACCTGCACCCATTAGTGAGGGAGCAGGACCGGGTCACAGCACATGCACGCCCTGCTTCTCCTGACCTGCGCCCATTAGTGAGAGAGCAGGACCGGGTCACAGTACATGCACGCCCTGCTTCTCCTGACCTCCGCCCATTAGTGAGAGAGCAGGACGGGGTCACAGCACATTCACGCCCTGCTTCTCCTGAGCTGCGCCCATTAGTGAGGGAGCAGGACCGGGTCACAGCACATGCACGCCCTGCTTCTCCTGACCTGCGCCCATTAGTGAGGGTGCAGGACCGGGTCACAGCACATGCACGCCCTGCTTCTCCTGACCTGCGCCCATTAGTGAGGGAGCAGGACCGAGTCACAGCACATGCACGCCCTGCTTCTCCTGACCTGCGCCCATTAGTGAGAGAGCAGGATGGGGTCACAGCACATGCACGCCCTGCTTCTCCTGACCTGCGCCCATTAGTGAGAGAGCAGGACCGGGTCACAGCACATACACACCCTGCTTCTCCTGACCTGCGCCCATTAGTAAGGGTGCAGGACCGGGTCACAGTACATGCACGCCCTGCTTCTCCTGACCTCCGCCCATTAGTGAGAGAGCAGGACGGGGTCACAGCACATGCACGCCCTGCTTCTCCTGACCTGCACCCATTAGTGAGAGAGCAGGACCGGGTCACAGCACATGCACGCCCTGCTTCTCCTGACCTGCGCCTATTAGTGAGAGAGCAGGACCGGGTCACAGCACATGCACGCCCTGCTTCTCCTGACCTGCGCCCATTAGTGAGAGAGCAGGACCGGGTCACAGTACATGCACGCCCTGCTTCTCCTGACCTGCGCCCATTAGTGAGAGAGCAGGACCGGGTCACAGCACATGCACGCCCTGCTTCTCCTGACCTGCGCCCATTAGTGAGGGAACAAGACCGGGTCACAGCACATGCACGCCCTGCTTCTCCTGACCTGCGCCCATTAGTGAGGGAACAGGACCGGGTCACAGCACATGTACGCCCTGCTTCTCCTGACCTGCACCCATTAGGGAGGGAACAGGACCGCGTCACAGCACTTGCACGCCCTGCTTCTCCTGACCTGCGCCCATTAGTGAGGGAACAGGACCGGGTCACAGCACATGCACGCCCTGCTTCTCCTGACCTGCGCCCATTAGTGAGGGTGCAGGACCGGGTCACAGCACATGCACGCCCTGTTTCTCCTGACCTGCGCCCATTAGTGAGGGAGCAGTACCGGGTCACAGCACATGCACGCCCTGCTTCTCCTGACCTGCGCCCATTAGTGAGGGAGCAGGACCGGGTCAAAGTACATGCACGCCCTGCTTCTCCTGACCTCCGCCCTTTAGTGAGAGAGCAGGACGGGGTCACAGCACATGCACGCCCTGCTTCTCCTGACCTGCGCCCATTAGTGAGAGAGCAGGACCGGGTCACAGCACATGTACGCCCTGCTTCTCCTGACCTGCGCCCATTAGTGAGAGAGCAGGACCGGGTCACAGTACATGTACGCCCTGCTTCTCCTGACCTGCGCCCATTAGTGAGAGAGCAGGACCGGGTCACAGTACATGCACGCCCTGTTTCTCCTGACCTGCGCCCATTAGTGAGAGAGCAGGACCGGGTCACAGTACATGCACGCCCTGTTTCTCCTGACCTGCGCCCATTAGTGAGGGAGCAGTACCGGGTCACAGCACATGCACGCCCTGCTTCTCCTGACCTGCGCCCATTAGTGAGGGAACAGGACCGGGTCACAGCACATGCACGCCCTGCTTCTCCTGACCTGCGCCCATTAGTGAGAGAGCAGGACGGGGTCACAGCACATGCACGCCCTGCTTCTCCTGACCTGCGCCCATTAGTGGGAGAGCAGGACCGGGTCACAGTACATGCACGCCCTGCTTCTCCTGACCTCCGCCCATTAGTGAGAGAGCAGGACGGGGTCACAGCACATGCACGCCCTGCTTCTCCTGACCTGCGTCCATTAGTGAGGGAGCAGGATAGGGTCATAGCACATGCACGCCCTGCTTCTCCTGACCTGCGCCCATTAGTGAGGGAACAGGACCGCGTCACAGCACATGCACGCCCTGTTTCTCCTGACCTGCACCCATTAGTGAGGGAACAGGACCGGGTCACAGCACTTGCACGCCCTGCTTCTCCTGACCTGCGCCCATTAGTGAGGGAGCAGGACCGGGTCACAGCACATGTACGCCCTGCTTCTCCTGACCTGCGCCCATTAGTGAGGGTGCAGGACCGGGTCACAGCACATACACGCCCTGCTTCTCCTGACCTGCGCCCATTAGTGAGGGAACAGGACCGGGTCACAGCACATGCACGCCCTGCTTCTCCTGACCTGCGCCCATTAGTGAGGGAGCAGTACCGGGTCACAGCACATGCACGCCCTGCTTGTCCTGACCTGCGCCCATTAGTGAGAGAGCAGGACGGGGTCACAGCACATGCACGCCCTGCTTCTCCTGACCTGCGCCCATTAGTGAGAGAGCAGGACCGGGTCACAGTACATGCACGCCCTGCTTCTCCTGACCTCCGCCCATTAGTGAGAGAGCAGGACGGGGTCACAGCACATGCGCGCCCTGCTTCTCCTGACCTGCGCCTATTAGTGAGGGAGCAGGACCGCGTCACAGCACATGCACGCCCTGCTTCTCCTGACCTCCGCCCATTAGTGAGAGAGCAGGACGGGGTCACAGCACATGCACGCCCTGCTTCTCCTGACCTGCGCCCATTAGTGAGGGTGCAGGACCGGGTCACAGCACATGCACGCCCTGCTTCTCCTGACCTGCGCCCATTAGTGAGGGACCAGGACCGGGTCACAGCACATGCACGCCCTGCTTCTCCTGACCTGCGCCCATTAGTGAGAGAGCAGGACCGGGTCACAGCACTTGCACGCCCTGCTTCTCCTGACCTGCACCCATTAGTGAGAGAGCAGGACGGGGTCACAGCACATACACGCCCTGCTTCTCCTGACCTGCGCCCATTAGTGAGAGAGCAGGACGGGGTCACAGCACATGCACGCCCTGCTTCTCCTGACCTGCGCCCATTAGTGAGAGAGCAGGACCGGGTCACAGCACATGCACGCCCTGCTTCTCCTGACCTGCGCCCATTAGTGAGAGAGCAGGACCGGGTCACAGCACATGTACGCCCTGCTTCTCCTGACCTGCGCCCATTAGTGAGAGAGCAGGACCGGGTCACAGTACATGCACGCCCTGCTTCTCCTGACCTGCGCCCATTAGTGAGGGTGCAGGACCGGGTCACAGCACATGCACGCCCTGCTTCTCCTGACCTGCGCCCATTAGTGAGAGAGCAGGACCGGGTCACAGTACATGCACGCCCTGCTTCTCCTGACCTGCGCCCATTAGTGAGGGAACAGGACCGGGTCACAGCACATGCACGCCCTGCTTCTCCTGACCTGCGCCCATTAGTGAGAGAGCAGGACCAGGTCACAGCACTTGCACGCCCTGCTTCTCCTGACCTGCACCCATTAGTGAGAGAGCAGGACGGGGTCACAGCACATGCACGCCCTGCTTCTCCTGACCTGCGCCCATTAGTGAGAGAGCAGGACGGGGTCACAGCACATGCACGCCCTGCTTCTCCTGACCTGCGCCCATTAGTGAGAGAGCAGGACCGGGTCACAGCACATGCACGCCCTGCTTCTCCTGACCTGCGCCCATTAGTGAGAGAGCAGGACCGGGTCACAGCACATGTACGCCCTGCTTCTCCTGACCTGCGCCCATTAGTGAGAGAGCAGGACCGGGTCACAGTACATGCACGCCCTGCTTCTCCTGACCTGCGCCCATTAGTGAGGGTGCAGGACCGGGTCACAGCACATGCACGCCCTGCTTCTCCTGACCTGCGCCCATTAGTGAGAGAGCAGGACCGGGTCACAGTACATGCACGCCCTGCTTCTCCTGACCTGCGCCCATTAGTGAGGGTGCAGGACCGGGTCACAGCACATGCACGCCCTGCTTCTCCTGACCTGCGCCCATTAGTGAGAGAGCAGGACCGGGTCACAGTACATGCACGCCCTGCTTCTCCTGACCTGCGCCCATTAGTGAGGGATCAGGACCGGGTCACAGCACATGCACGCCCTGCTTCTCCTGACCTGCGCCCATTAGTGAGGGAGCAGGACCGGGTCACAGCACATGTACGCCCTGCTTCTCCTGACCTGCGCCCATTAGTGAGAGAGCAGGACCGGGTCACAGCACATGCACGCCCTGCTTCTCCTGACCTGCGCCCATTAGTGAGGGAACAGGACCGGGTCACAGCACATGCACGCCCTGCTTCTCCTGACCTGCGCCCATTAGTGAGGGAGCAGGACCGGGTCACAGCACATGTACGCCCTGCTTCTCCTGACCTGCGCCCATTAGTGAGAGAGCAGGACCGGGTCACAGTACATGCACGCCCTGCTTCTCCTGACCTGCGCCCATTAGTGAGGGTGCAGGACCGGGTCACAGCACATGCACGCCCTGCTTCTCCTGACCTGCGCCCATTAGTGAGAGAGCAGGACCGGGTCACAGCACATGCACGCCCTGCTTCTCCTGACCTGCGCCCATTAGTGAGGGTGCAGGACCGAGTCACAGCACATGCACGCCCTGCTTCTCCTGACCTGCGCCCATTAGTGAGGGTGCAGGACCGGGTCACAGCACATGCACGCCCTGCTTCTCCTGACCTGCGCCCATTAGTGAGGGTGCAGGACCGGGTCACAGCACATGCACGCCCTGCTTCTCCTGACCTGCGCCCATTAGTGAGGGTGCAGGACCGGGTCACAGCACATGCACGCCCTGCTTCTCCTGACCTGCGCCCATTAGTGAGGGAGCAGGACCGGGTCACAGCACATGCACGCCCTGCTTCTCCTGACCTGCGCCCATTACTGAGGGAGCAGGACCGGGTCACAGCACATGCACGCCCTGCTTCTCCTGACCTGCGCCCATTAGTGAGAGAGCAGGACCGGGTCACAGCACATGCACGCCCTGCTTCTCCTGACCTGCGCCCATTACTGAGGGAGCAGGACCGGGTCACAGCACATGCACGCCCTGCTTCTCCTGACCTGCGCCCATTAGTGAGAGAGCAGGACCGGGTCACAGCACATGCACGCCCTGCTTCTCCTGACCTGCGCCCATTAGTGAGGGAACAGGACCGGGTCACAGCACATGCACGCCCTGCTTCTCCTGACCTGCGCCCATTAGTGAGGGTGCAGGACCGGGTCACAGCACATGTACGCCCTGCTTCTCCTGACCTGCGCCCATTAGTGAGGGAACAGGACCGGGTCACAGCACATGCACGCCCTGCTTCTCCTGACCTGCGCCCATTAGTGAGGGAGCAGGACCGCGTCACAGCACATGCACGCCCTGTTTCTCCTGACCTGCACCCATTAGTGAGGGAGCAGGACCGGGTCACAGCACATGCACGCCCTGCTTCTCCTGACCTGCGCCCATTAGTGAGAGAGCAGGACCGGGTCACAGTACATGCACGCCCTGCTTCTCCTGACCTCCGCCAATTAGTGAGAGAGCAGGACGGGGTCACAGCACATTCACGCCCTGCTTCTCCTGAGCTGCGCCCATTAGTGAGGGAGCAGGACCGGGTCACAGCACATGCACGCCCTGCTTCTCCTGACCTGCGCCCATTAGTGAGGGTGCAGGACCGGGTCACAGCACATGCACGCCCTGCTTCTCCTGACCTGCGCCCATTAGTGAGGGAGCAGGACCGAGTCACAGCACATGCACGCCCTGCTTCTCCTGACCTGCGCCCATTAGTGAGAGAGCAGGATGGGGTCACAGCACATGCACGCCCTGCTTCTCCTGACCTGCGCCCATTAGTGAGAGAGCAGGACCGGGTCACAGCACATGCACACCCTGCTTCTCCTGACCTGCGCCCATTAGTAAGGGTGCAGGACCGGGTCACAGTACATGCACGCCCTGCTTCTCCTGACCTCCGCCCATTAGTGAGAGAGCAGGACGGGGTCACAGCACATGCACGCCCTGCTTCTCCTGACCTGCACCCATTAGTGAGAGAGCAGGACCGGGTCACAGCACATGCACGCCCTGCTTCTCCTGACCTGCGCCTATTAGTGAGAGAGCAGGACCGGGTCACAGCACATGCACGCCCTGCTTCTCCTGACCTGCGCCCATTAGTGAGAGAGCAGGACCGGGTCACAGTACATGCACGCCCTGCTTCTCCTGACCTGCGCCCATTAGTGAGAGAGCAGGACCGGGTCACAGCACATGCACGCCCTGCTTCTCCTGACCTGCGCCCATTAGTGAGGGTGCAGGACCGGGTCACAGCACATGCACGCCCTGCTTCTCCTGACCTGCGCCCATTAGTGAGGGTGCAGGACCGCGTCACAGCACATGCACGCCCTGCTTCTCCTGACCTGCGCCCATTAGTGAGGGAGCAGGACCGAGTCACAGCACATGCACGCCCTGCTTCTCCTGACCTGCGCCCATTAGTGAGAGAGCAGGACCGGGTCACAGCACATGCACGCCCTGCTTCTCCTGACCTGCGCCCATTAGTGAGAGAGCAGGACCGGGTCACAGCACATGCACGCCCTGATTCTCCTGACCTCCGCCCATTAGTGAGAGAGCAGGACCGGGTCACAGCACATGCACGCCCTGCTTCTCCTGACCTGCGCCCATTAGTGAGAGAGCAGGATGGGGTCACAGCACATGCACGCTCTGCTTCTCCTGACCTGCGCCCATTAGTGAGGGAGCAGGACCGAGTCACAGCACTTGCACGCCCTGCTTCTCCTGACCTGCGCCCATTAGTGAGGGAGCAGGACCGGGTCACAGCACATGCACGCCCTGCTTCTTCTGACCTGTGCCCATTAGTGAGGGAGCAGGACCGGGTCACAGCACATGCACGCCCTGCTTCTCCTGACCTGCACCCATTAGTGAGGGAGCAGGACCGAGTCACAGCACATGCACGCCCTGCTTCTCCTGACCTGCGCCCATTAGTGAGGGAGCAGGATAGGGTCATAGCACATGCACGCCCTGCTTCTCCTGACCTGCGCCCATTAGTGAGATAGCAGGATGGGGTCACAGCACATGTACGCCCTGCTTCTCCTGACCTGCGCCCATTAGTGAGATAGCAGGATGGGGTCACAGCACATGTACGCCCTGCTTCTCCTGACCTGCGCCCATTAGTGAGGGAACAGGACCGCGTCACAGCACATGCACGCCCTGCTTCTCCTGACCTGCGCCCATTAGTGAGAGAGCAGGACCGGGTCACAGTACATGCACGCCCTGCTTCTCCTGACCAGCGCCCATTAGTGAGGGTGCAGGACCGGGTCACAGCACATGCACGCCCTGCTTCTCCTGACCTGCGCCCATTAGTGAGGGAGCAGGAACGGGTCACAGCACATGCACGCCCTGCTTCTCCTGACCTGCACCCATTAGTGAGGGAACAGGACCGAGTCACAGCACATGCACGCCCTGCTTCTCCTGACCTGCGCCCATTAGTGAGGGAACAGGACCGAGTCACAGCACATGCACGCCCTGCTTCTCCTGACCTGCGCCCATTAGTGAGGGAGCAGGACCGAGTCACAGCACATGCACGCCCTGCTTCTCCTGACCTGCGCCCATTAGTGAGGGTGCAGGACCGGGTCACAGCACATGCGCGCCCTGCTTCTCCTGACCTGCGCCCATTAGTGAGGGAGCAGGACCGAGTCACAGCACTTGCACGCCCTGCTTCTCCTGACCTGCGCCCATTAGTGAGGGAGCAGGACCGAGTCACAGCACTTGCACGCCCTGCTTCTCCTGACCTGCGCCCATTAGTGAGGGTGCAGGACGGGGTCACAGCACATGCACGCCCTGCTTCTCCTGACCTGCGCCCATTAGTGAGGGTGCAGGACCGGGTCACAGCACATGTACGCCCTGCTTCTCCTGACCTGCGCCCATTAGTGAGAGAGCAGGACGGGGTCACAGCACATGCACGCCCTGCTTCTCCTGACCTGCGCCCATTAGTGAGGGTGCAGGACCGGGTCACAGCACATGCACGCCCTGCTTCTCCTGACCTGCGCCCATTAGTGAGGGTGCAGGACGGGGTCACAGCACATGCACGCCCTGCTTCTCCTGACCTGCGCCCATTAGTGAGGGTGCAGGACCGGGTCACAGCACATGCACGCCCTGCTTCTCCTGACCTGCGCCCATTAGTGAGGGAGCAGTACCGGGTCACAGCACATGCACGCCCTGCTTCTCCTGACCTGCGCCCATTAGTGAGGGAACAGGACCGGGTCACAGCACATGCACGCCCTGATTCTCCTGACCTGCGCCCATTAGTGAGGGAGCAGGACGGGGTCACAGCACATGCACGCCCTGCTTCTCCTGACCTGCGCCCATTAGTGAGGTTGCAGGACCGGGTCACAGCACATGCACGCCCTGCTTCTCCTGACCTGCACCCATTAGTGAGGGAACAGGACCGAGTCACAGCACATGCACGCCCTGCTTCTCCTGACCTGCACCCATTAGTGAGGGAACAGGACCGGGTCACAGCACATGCACGCCCTGATTCTCCTGACCTGCGCCCATTAGTGAGGGAGCAGGACGGGGTCACAGCACATGCACGCCCTGCTTCTCCTGACCTGCACCCATTAGTGAGGGAACAGGACCGGGTCACAGCACATGCACGCACTGATTCTCCTGACCTGCGCCCATTAGTGAGGGAGCAGGACGGGGTCACAGCACATGCACGCCCTGCTTCTCCTGACCTGCGCCCATTAGTGAGGTTGCAGGACCGGGTCACAGCACATGCATGCCCTGCTTCTCCTGACCTGCACCCATTAGTGAGGGAACAGGACCGAGTCACAGCACATGCACGCTCTGCTTCTCCTGACCTGCACCCATTAGTGAGGGAACAGGACCGAGTCACAGCACATGCACGCTCTGCTTCTCCTGACCTGCGCCCATTAGTGAGGGTGCAGGACCGGGTCACAGCACGTGCACGCCCTGCTTCTCCTGACCTGCGCCCATTAGTGAGGGAACAGGACCGAGTCACAGCACATGCACGCCCTGATTCTCCTGACCTGCGCCCATTAGTGAGGGAGCAGGACCGAGTCACAGCACATGCACGCCCTGCTTCTCCTGACCTGCGCCCATTAGTGAGGGTGCAGGACCGGGTCACAGCACATGCGCGCCCTGCTTCTCCTGACCTGCGCCCATTAGTGAGGGAGCAGGACCGAGTCACAGCACATGCACGCTCTGCTTCTCCTGACCTGCGCCCATTAGTGAGGGTGCAGGACCGGGTCACAGCACATGCACGCCCTGCTTCTCCTGACCTGCGCCCATTAGTGAGGGAACAGGACCGAGTCACAGCACATGCACGCCCTGATTCTCCTGACCTGCGCCCATTAGTGAGGGAGCAGGACCGAGTCACAGCACATGCACGCCCTGCTTCTCCTGACCTGCGCCCATTAGTGAGGGTGCAGGACCGGGTCACAGCACATGCACGCCCTGCTTCTCCTGACCTGCGCCCATTAGTGAGGGAACAGGACCGAGTCACAGCACATGCACGCCCTGATTCTCCTGACCTGCGCCCATTAGTGAGGGAGCAGGACCGAGTCACAGCACATGCACGCCCTGCTTCTCCTGACCTGCGCCCATTAGTGAGGGTGCAGGACCGGGTCACAGCACATGCGCGCCCTGCTTCTCCTGACCTGCGCCCATTAGTGAGGGAGCAGGACCGAGTCACAGCACTTGCACGCCCTGCTTCTCCTGACCTGCGCCCATTAGTGAGGGAGCAGGACCGAGTCACAGCACATGCACGCCCTGCTTCTCCTGACCTGCGCCCATTAGTGAGGGAGCAGGACCGAGTCACAGCACTTGCACGCCCTGCTTCTCCTGACCTGCGCCCATTAGTGAGGGTGCAGGACGGGGTCACAGCACATGCACGCCCTGCTTCTCCTGACCTGCGCCCATTAGTGAGGGTGCAGGACCGGGTCACAGCACATGTACGCCCTGCTTCTCCTGACCTGCGCCCATTAGTGAGAGAGCAGGACCGGGTCACAGCACATGCACGCCCTGCTTCTCCTGACCTGCGCCCATTAGTGAGGGAGCAGTACCGGGTCACAGCACATGCACGCCCTGCTTCTCCTGACCTGCGCCCATTAGTGAGGGAGCAGGACCGGGTCACAGCACATGCACGCCCTGCTTCTCCTGACCTGCACCCATTAGTGAGGGAGCAGTACCGGGTCACAGCACATGCACGCCCTGCTTCTCCTGACCTGCGCCCATTAGTGAGGGAGCAGGACCGAGTCACAGCACATGCACGCCCTGCTTCTCCTGACCTGCGCCCATTAGTGAGGGTGCAGGACCGGGTCACAGCACATGCGCGCCCTGCTTCTCCTGACCTGCGCCCATTAGTGAGGGTGCAGGACGGGGTCACAGCACATGCACGCCCTGCTTCTCCTGACCTGCGCCCATTAGTGAGGGTGCAGGACGGGGTCACAGCACATGCACACCCTGCTTCTCCTGACCTGCGCCCATTAGTGAGGGTGCAGGACCGGGTCACAGCACATGTACGCCCTGCTTCTCCTGACCTGCGCCCATTAGTGAGAGAGCAGGACCGGGACACAGCACATGCACGCCCTGCTTCTCCTGACCTGCGCCCATTAGTGAGGGTGCAGGACCGGGTCACAGCACATGCACGCCCTGCTTCTCCTGACCTGCGCCCATTAGTGAGGGAGCAGGACCGGGTCACAGCACTTGCACGCCCTGCTTCTCCTGACCTGCGCCCATTAGTGAGAGAGCAGTACCGGGTCACAGCACATGCACGCCCTGCTTCTCCTGACCTGCGCCCATTAGTGAGGGAGCAGGACCAGGTCACAGCACATGCACGCCCTGCTTCTCCTGACCTGCGCCCATTAGTGAGGGTGCAGGACCGGGTCACAGCACATGCACGCCCTGCTTCTCCTGACCTGCGCCCATTAGTGAGGGAGCAGGACCGGGTCACAGCACTTGCACGCCCTGCTTCTCCTGACCTGCGCCCATTAGTGAGAGAGCAGTACCGGGTCACAGCACATGCACGCCCTGCTTCTCCTGACCTGCGCCCATTAGTGAGAGAGCAGGACCGGGTCACAGCACATGCACGCCCTGATTCTCCTGACCTGCGCCCATTAGTGAGAGAGCAGGACGGGGTCACAGCACATGCACGCCCTGCTTCTCCTGACCTGCGCCCATTAGTGAGGGAGCAGGACCGGGTCACAGCACTTGCACGCCCTGCTTCTCCTGACCTGCGCCCATTAGTGAGGTTGCAGGACCGGGTCACAGCACATGCACGCCCTGCTTCTCCTGACCTGCGTCCATTAGTGAGAGAGCAGGACCGGGTCACAGCACATGCACGCCCTGCTTCTCCTGACCTGCGTCCATTAGTGAGAGAGCAGGACGGGGTCACAGCACATGCACGCCCTGCTTCTCCTGACCTGCGCCCATTAGTGAGGGAGCAGGACCGGGTCACAGCACATGCACGCCCTGCTTCTCCTGAGCTGCGTCCATTAGTGAGAGAGCAGGACCGGGTCACAGCACATGCACGCCCTGCTTCTCCTGACCTGCGCCCATTAGTGAGGTTGCAGGACCGGGTCACAGCACATGCACGCCCTGATTCTCCTGACCTCCGCCCATTAGTGAGGGAACAGGACCGGGTCACAGCACATGCACGCCCTGCTTCTCCTGACCTGCGCCCATTAGTGAGGGAACAGGACCGGGTCACAGCACATGCACGCCCTGCTTCTCCTGACCTGCGCCCATTAGTGAGAGAGCAGGACCGGGTCACAGCACATTAACGCCCTGCTTCTCCTGACCTGCGCCCATTAGTGAGAGAGCAGGACCGGGTCACAGCACATGCACGCCCTGCTTCTCCTGACCTGCGCCCATTAGTGAGAGAGCAGGACCGGGTCACAGCACATGCACGCCCTGCTTCTCCTGACCTGCGCCCATTAGTGAGAGAGCAGGACGGGGTCACAGCACATGCACGCCCTGCTTCTCCTGACCTGCACCCATTAGTGAGAGAGCAGGACCGGGTCACAGCACATGCACGCCCTGATTCTCCTGACCTGCGCCCATTAGTGAGGGAGCAGGACCGGGTCACAGCACATGCACGCCCTGATTCTCCTGACCTGCACCCATTAGTGAGGGAGCAGGACCGGGTCACAGCACATGCACGCCCTGATTCTCCTGACCTGCGCCCATTAGTGAGAGAGCAGGACGGGGTCACAGCACATGCACGCCCTGCTTCTCCTGACCTGCACCCATTAGTGAGAGAGCAGGACCGGGTCACAGCACATGCACGCCCTGATTCTCCTGACCTGCGCCCATTAGTGAGAGAGCAGGACGGGGTCACAGCACATGCACGCCCTGCTTCTCCTGACCTGCGCCCATTAGTGAGAGAGCAGGACCGGGTCACAGCACATGCACGCCCTGCTTCTCCTGACCTGCACCCATTAGTGAGAGAGCAGGACCGGGTCACAGCACATGCACGCCCTGCTTCTCCTGACCTGCACCCATTAGTGAGGGAGCAGGACCGGGTCACAGCACATGCACGCCCTGCTTCTCCTGACCTGCGCCCATTAGTGAGAGAGCAGGACCGGGTCACAGCACATGCACGCCCTGCTTCTCCTGACCTGCGCCCATTAGTGAGAGAGCAGGACCGGGTCACAGCACATGCACGCCCTGCTTCTCCTGACCTGCGCCCATTAGTGAGGGAACAGGACCGGGTCACAGCACATGCACGCCCTGCTTCTCCTGACCTGCGCCCATTAGTGAGGGAACAGGACCGGGTCACAGCACATGCACGCCCTGCTTCTCCTGACCTGCGCCCATTAGTGAGGGAGCAGTACCGGGTCACAGCACATGCACGCCCTGATTCTCCTGACCTGCACCCATTAGTGAGGGTGCAGGACCGGGTCACAGCACATGCACGCCCTGCTTCTCCTGACCTGCACCCATTAGTGAGGGAACAGGACCGGGTCACAGCACATGCACGCCCTGCTTCTCCTGACCTGCGCCCATTAGTGAGGGTGCAGGACCGGGTCACAGCACATGCACGCCCTGCTTCTCCTGACCTGCGCCCATTAGTGAGGGAACAGGACCGAGTCACAGCACATGCACGCCCTGCTTCTCCTGACCTGCGCCCATTAGTGAGGGAACAGGACCGGGTCACAGCACATGCACGCCCTGCTTCTCCTGACCTGCGCCCATTAGTGAGAGAGCAGGACCAGGTCACAGCACATGCACGCCCTGCTTCTCCTGACCTGCGCCCATTAGTAAGAGAGCAGGACCGGGTCACAGCACATGCACGCCCTGCTTCTCCTGACCTGCGCCCATTAGTGAGAGAGCAGGACCGGGTCACAGCACTTGCACGCCCTGCTTTTCTTGGTCACTTCTCTGCAGGGATAGAGCCAGGACATGTTGCTGTTCTGATATTTTCACCCCCACATATGTCGCTGCCTATAGACATTGTCAGCTTCCGCCCCCTCCCCACACCCCCCCACACCCCTAACCTTGGTGGCCATGCGCTACACCTCACACTCATCCTCCCTGTTCTCCTAGTCACTATACACCGCTTCCATCATGGCAGCTGCGTCTCCTGCATCTTTCACACCACGGCTGAGTACTGGACGCACTATGGTGCACGTGGAGACAGGAACGTGGATTCCTTTTCTATAATAAAACCTGAGTAGATTGAGGTGTAAGAAAAGGATCAGAAATGCACTTTCAGCCGCCCCTGTCGCTAGATTATCTCAGGTGGGTGGGGGAGGGTGCCCCTCGTTATACACGCTGCATATAGCATCTGTCAGTATACATTTCCATGGACATTTTATACTGCTGAAATACTTTGATGATGTTTTGTTCGCACAGATGGATAGAGGTGATGATTGCACTGATCGCTGGGTCCGTGGGATGGGAGGACAGAGGATCTGCGGAAACCTTGGGGGTAATTCAGATCTGATCGCTGCTGGGCGTTTTCGTGCAGCGGACGATCAGATCTAAACTGCGCATGTGCATGCACCGCACTGCGTCGGCACATCGCACGGCTGCAACGGGCATCGGCGCTCTGTGATGGGATGGTGCGAAGAATCCATTCGCGCGGGCGTTCACAAGGTGATTGACAGGAAGAGGCCGTTTGTGGGTGGCAACTGACCACTTACAGGGAGTGTCCGGAAAAACGCAGGCGTGTCCAAGTGTTTTCATTGAGGGTGTCTGACGTCAGCTCCGGCCCCGATCAGCCGGTTCTCATCGCACTGTAAAAGTAAGTCCTGGACTGCGCACACACTGCACAAAATCAGTTTGTGCAGCACTGCGTTCACATGCGACTGCACACTTGCACAGCTGAAATACACTCCCCCTGTAGGCGGCGACTATCTGATCGCAGGGCCGCAAAAATCTCTGCCCGGCGATCAGATCTGAATTAGACTCTGTGACACTTGTGGGATCAGGTGCATAGCCGCTCCCATAAAGACATCAGTAAGAGGTGGAGCAAGGGCCACTACACCCACAGAGGAGGCTGTGCTGGAGAGAAGAGGCTGTGCTGCAGAGAGGAGGCTGTGCTGCAGAGAGGAGGCTGTGCCGGAGAGAGGAGGCTGTGCCGGAGAGAGGATGCTGTGCTGCAGAGAGGAGGCTGTGCCGGAGAGAGGAGGCTGTGCCGGAGAGAGGAGGCTGTGCCGGAGAGAGCAGGCTGTGCCGGGGAGAGCAGGCTGTGCCGGAGAGAGGAGGCTGTGCTGCAGAGAGGAGGCTGTGCCGGAGAGAGGAGGCTGTGCTGGAGAGAGGAGGCTGTGCTGGAGAGAGGAGGCTGTGCTGCAGAGAGGAGATGGTGCTGGAGAGAGGAGGCTGTGCCGGAGAGAGGAGGCTGTGCTGCAGAGAGGAGGCTGTGCCAGAGAGAGGAGGCTGTGCCGGAGAGAGGAGGCTGTGCCGCAGAGAGGAGTCTGTGCCGGAGAGGGGAGGCTGTGCCGGAGAGGGGAGGCTGTGCCGGAGAGAGGAGGCTGTGCCGGAGAGAGGAGGCTGTGCCGCAGAGAGGAGGCTGTGCCGGAGAGAGGAGGCTGTGCCGCAGAGAGGAGGCTGTGCCGGAGAGAGGAGGCTGTGCCGGAGGAGAGCAGGCTGTGCCGGGGAGAGCAGGCTGTGCCGGAGAGAGGAGGCTGTGCTGCAGAGAGGAGGCTGTGCCGGAGAGAGGAGGCTGTGCCGGAGAGAGGAGGCTGTGCTGCAGAGAGGAGGCTGTGCTGGAGAGAGGAGGCTGTGCCGGAGAGAGGAGGCTGTGCTGCAGAGAGGAGGCTGTGCCGGAGAGAGGAGGCTGTGCCGGAGAGAGGAGGCTGTGCTGCAGAAAGGAGGCTGTGCCGGAGAGAGGAGGCTGTGCCGCAGAGAGGAGGCTGTGCCAGAGAGAGGAGGCTGTGCCGGAGAGAGGAGGCTGTGCCGCAGAGAGGAGGCTGTGCCGGAGAGAGAAAGCTGTGCTGCAGAGAGGAGGCTGTGCTGGAGAGAGGAGGCTGTGCCGGAGAGAGGAGGCTGTGCTGCAGAGAGGAGGCTGTGCTGGAGAGAGGAGGCTGTGCCGGAGAGAGGAGGCTGTGCCGCAGAGAGGAGGCTGTACCGAAGAGAGGAGGCTGTGCTGGAGAGAGGAGGCTGTACCGGAGAGAGGAGGCTGTGCCGCAGAGAGGAGGCTGTGCCGCAGAGAGGAGGCTGTGCCGCAGAGAGGAGGCTGTGCCGGAGAGAGGAGGCTGTGCCGGAGAGAGGAGGCTGTACCGCAGAGAGGAGGCTGTACCGCAGAGAGGAGGCTGTGCTGCAGAGAGGAGGCTGTGCCGGAGAGAGGAGGTGTTAAAATACCATTATGATATTTCTGCTGCAGGAGTATGGCACAGGGTGGAAACAGCTTTTCTTATGCAATCACCAAGCTTTGTGCTGAAGGGGTATGCCGTGGAAGTGTGAATAGTTTTCTTATGCAACCATCAAGATTTGTGTTGCAGGACTTTGGTGTGGAAGTGTGAATAGCTTTTATATGCACCCCCCAAGATTTGTATTGGAGGAGTATGGAGTGGAAGCGTAAATAGCTTTTCTTATGCAACCATCTAGATTTGTGAGCTGCAGAAAAAGTTGTTTAAAAAAAAAAAGTTACCCATATTTTTGCAAGGGATGGTCTGGCACCCAGTATTTATATCACTATTTGCACTGCACCACATGTCTTACGCTGGATACACACTGTAAGATAATCTGTCCAATCTTTCTGGTCTGAGCAAAAATCTGTCAATGTCTGTCTTATGGTGCCCATACACCATGCTTACCTACTTTCTAGCAGCTCTCTCCAGGAGAGAGCTGCCAGGACGGCTCAATGGAGGGGCTGGGCTGGAAAATGACGAGAGGAGGGGGCGTGGAGGAGGCGGAACGGGGCGTGGCAGAGGAGGGGCAGAGGCGGAACGAGGGCGGGGTTACACCGTTAAACCACGCACCCCGCTCTGTAATGCCGCTATAACCGGCATTTTACAGCTGGGGGCGTGACTATGATGACGCGATTCAACAAGATTCGCGTCATCTACTGTCCGGACCGCCCACTTTACTCTCAAAGTGGGCGGCCGGGCAGGGGGTAACTTAAAAACCGGGAGACTTGTCTGCTCTTCCGTGGGGCCGGGAGGGTCACCCGATTTTCGGGAGCCTCCCGGCCATTCCGGGAGAGTAGGCAAGTATGCCATACACTTGTGAGATAATCGGTGCTAACCTTCGATTTCGACCGTATCTGTGAGAGAAATCGAAGGATTGTATGCACATTTTCGATACCTTTCGACGCGATGCGCGGGCACGCCGGTCGACTCTCGCGTCTCAAGATAGTATGTGCTACACTTAATATTTATCGAATTGCAGTGCGATCGCATGTGCTTTTAAAAACACATGCTATATATCGAACTGCGATGGGCACCCGCCGGGAGCGGACGGAGGCCGCTCCCACTCGGCAGTGACATGCCCATCACGTGATTACCATGCAATCTACCGCATGATCGCATGGTAATCACTTTGGCAGTTCAGGTGCGATCTCATTGCACCTGAACTGCTGGTGTGATGTGGGCATCGCACAAGTGTATGGGCACCATAACACACCAGGGTTGGCGGGTATGTCTAAGTGGTTGAGGTGGCTATGTGATGGACCTTTCCCCCGGAATGTTTCTCCATGTTGTGTATCCAGCAATTCCAACAAAATGTCTTTTTATTGAGCCGCAGTGAACTCTGGATTGAGGATGATGATTGGTTAATTGGCACAAAATATTAAATAATCACAAGAAGAATTAGGCATCAAAGAAGAATAAATAAAAGACAACTGGCTACATTTTACATTTGACAACTGGCTACATTTTACATCACAATGGATCATTCAAAAATGCAAAAGACAATCTATTAAATCTCATATACTGGTGTATTATAATCACAATTTATAATGTGGTAATGAGAAGAGTAATGTATAACACACTTTTTCAATAACTGTAACTAAATTTCTATCTTTCTCTAACCAAGGTATGATGATCTTCACAAGCAAATAACGTTGGAGCTCTTTTAGAATCCTATGGTGCCACAGCATTGCAATGGTGGAAATGGTACACAGATATATAAGTAATCTTGGGTTATAATAATGTCAATATATCTCAGTCTTTTTTCAAAAGAAGATGTAGCTTAGCGAAGTGATAGTAGTGTCTCTGAACAAATGCAGCTCACTTGGTAATAAGGGTTTCTTGGGCAATTAAACTCAGTCTCTGGCTCCAGATAAAGTAATTCGCTTCCACTTGCATAAATAACTCAGTCTCTTATTTCCATTGTTTCTCAACAGTGCTTTAAACAGTAGCGAAGCAAGAGCCATGTATTTGTATGTACGAGCTCGCAGCCGTTAATAGATACACGCCAAAGAATGGCCATGACAGGAATTTCCCTGAAAACAGGTGTTACCAGCAAACATTTAGTATCCCCTGTATGTATTATATGGTCAGCAGCAGAAATTAGGGACATCTGCTGTGATTCCTGGTTGCCTATCCCCTGCAGCTTTCTATGGGGGCTGCTTATTGCGGAATTTATTGTCCCCAATAGGCTACAGTCCTCAGAGTGTGGCGGCATTCTCCACTCGCACATTCCCAATCTCTAGACCACACATGCGCAGAACAGCGCTAGGGCCCTAACGTGATAGTTAAGCAGCAATATGGAAGTATGATTACCGGGTCTAGGACCCAATAATGAATAAACATGCCTCACATGCCCCACTCCACCAGTGGTGAGGCCCTTCAGATCTCCCGTGGTGCTGCGTACAGCCGTACACCCCCTGTCTCTGTAGGCAACCAGTTAGTCATCACTAACAAAAGGGGGAAAAGGGGGGGGGGGTCAGTACCCGCAAATATTAAGTATCCCCCAGATGTACTGTCACGGACGGATTGCAGCAGATATCATGTATATATGTGCTGCTAATTTTTTTAAATGTTAATGTCACAAAAATCTCTGTCATCATGAAGCCATTTCTGTGTTTCCCATACAGAGTCATTACATACAGTACAGAGTCATTATATACAGAGTCATCACATACAGTACAGAGTCATCACATACAGAGTCATTACATACAGTACAGAGTCATTACATACAGAGTCATTACACAGAGTACAGAGTTATTACATACAGTACAGTCATTACATACAGTACAGAGTCATTATATACAGAGTCATCACATACAGTACAGAGTCATCACATACAGAGTCATTACATACAGCACAGAGTCATCACATACAGAGTCATTACACAGAGTACAGAGTCATTACATACAGTACAGAGTCATTATATACAGAGTCATCACATACAGTACAGAGTCATTACATACAGAGTCATCACATACAGTACAGAGTCATCACATACAGAGTCATTACACAGAGTACAGAGTCATTACATACAGAACAGTCATTACATACAGAGTCATTACATACAGAGTCATTACATACAGTACAGAGTCATTACATACAGAGTCATTACACAGAGTACAGAGTTATTACATACAGTACAGTCATTACATACAGTACAGAGTCATTATATACAGAGTCATCACATACAGTACAGAGTCATCACATACAGAGTCATTACACAGAGTACAGAGTCATCACATACAGTACAGAGTCATTATATACAGAGTCATCACATACAGTACAGAGTCATTACATACAGAGTCATCACATACAGTACAGAGTCATCACATACAGAGTCATTACACAGAGTACAGAGTCATTACATACAGAACAGTCATTACATACAGAGTCATTACATACAGAGTCATTACATACAGAGTCATTACATACAGTACAGAGTCATTATATACAGAGTCATCACACACAGTACGGAGTCATCACATACAGAGCCATTACATACAGCACAGAGTCATCACATACAGAGTCATTACATACAGTACAGAGTCATCACATACAGAGTCATTACATACAGTACAGAGTCATCACATACAGAGTCATTATATACAGAGTCATCACATACAGTACAGAGTCATCACATACAGAGTCATTACATACAGTACAGAGTCATTACATACAGAGTCATTACACAGAGTACAGAGTTATTACATACAGTACAGTCATTACATACAGTACAGAGTCATTATATACAGAGTCATCACATACAGCACAGAGTCATCACATACAGAGTCATTACATACAGCACAGAGTCATCACATACAGAGTCATTACATACAGCACAGAGTCATCACATACAGAGTCATTACATACAGTACAGAGTCATTACATACAGAGTCATCACATACAGAGTCATTACATACAGTACAGAGTCATCACATACAGAGTCATTACATACAGTACAGAGTCATTACACAGAGTACAGAGTCATTACACACAGAGTCATTACATACAGTACAGTCATTACATACAGTACAGAGTCATTACATACAGAGTCATCACATACAGTACAGAGTCATCACATACAGAGTCATCACATACAGTACAGAGTCATTACATACAGAGTCATTACATAGAGTACAGAGTCATTACACACAGAGTCATTACATACAGTACAGAGTCATTACATACAGTACAGAGTCATTACATACAGAGTCTTCACATACAGTACAGAGTCATCACATACAGAGTCATCACATACAGTACAGAGTCATCACATACAGAGTCATCACATACAGTACAGAGTCATCACATACAGAGTCATCACATACAGTACAGAGTCATCACATACAGAGTCATCACATACAGTACAGAGTCATCACATACAGAGTCATTACACAGAGTACAGAGTCATTACATACAGAACAGTCATTACATACAGAGTCATTACATACAGAGTCATTACATACAGAGTCATTACATACAGTACAGAGTCATTATATACAGAGTCATCACACACAGTACGGAGTCATCACATACAGAGCCATTACATACAGCACAGAGTCATCACATACAGAGTCATTACATACAGTACAGAGTCATCACATACAGAGTCATTACATACAGTACAGAGTCATCACATACAGAGTCATTATATACAGAGTCATCACATACAGTACAGAGTCATCACATACAGAGTCATTACATACAGTACAGAGTCATTACATACAGAGTCATTACACAGAGTACAGAGTTATTACATACAGTACAGTCATTACATACAGTACAGAGTCATTATATACAGAGTCATCACATACAGCACAGAGTCATCACATACAGAGTCATTACATACAGCACAGAGTCATCACATACAGAGTCATTACATACAGCACAGAGTCATCACATACAGAGTCATTACATACAGTACAGAGTCATTACATACAGAGTCATCACATACAGAGTCATTACATACAGTACAGAGTCATCACATACAGAGTCATTACATACAGTACAGAGTCATTACACAGAGTACAGAGTCATTACACACAGAGTCATTACATACAGTACAGTCATTACATACAGTACAGAGTCATTACATACAGAGTCATCACATACAGTACAGAGTCATCACATACAGAGTAATCACATACAGTACAGAGTCATTACATACAGAGTCATTACATAGAGTACAGAGTCATTACACACAGAGTCATTACATACAGTACAGAGTCATTACATACAGTACAGAGTCATTACATACAGAGTCTTCACATACAGTACAGAGTCATCACATACAGAGTCATCACATACAGTACAGAGTCATCACATACAGAGTCATCACATACAGTACAGAGTCATCACATACAGTCATCACATACAGTACAGAGTCATCACATACAGAGTCATCACATACAGTACAGAGTCATTACATACAGAGTCATCACATACAGTACAGAGTCATCACATACAGAGTCATCACATACAGTACAGAGTCATCACATACAGAGTCATCACATACAGTACAGAGTCATTACATACAGAGTCATTACATAGAGTACAGAGTCATTACACAGATTCATTACATACAGTACAGTCATTACATACAGTACAGAGTCATCACATACAGAGTCATTACATACAGTACAGAGTCATCACATACAGAGTCATTACATACAGAGTCATTACATACAGTACAGAGTCATCACATACAGAGTCATTACATACAGAGTCATTACATAGAGTACAGAGTCATTACACACAGCGTCATTACATACAGTACAGTCATTACATACAGTACAGAGTCATCACATACAGTACAGAGTCATTACATACAGAGTGATTACACACAGTCATTACATAGAGTACAGAGTCATTACACACAGAGTCATTACATACAGTACAGAGTCATTACATACAGAGTCGTCACATAGAGTATAGAGTAATTACATACAGAGTCATTACATACAGTACAAAGTCATTACATACAGTACAGAGTCCTTACACACAGATTCATAACATAGTCATTACATACACAGTCATTACACAGATTCATTGCACGCAGATTCATTACATACACAGTCATTACATGCAGTACAGAGTCACTACATACAGTACAGAATCATTACATACAGAGTCATCACATACAGTACAGAGTCATCACATACAGAGTCATTACACACAGAGTCATTACATAGAGTACAGAGTCATTACATACAGTACAGAGTCATTACATACAGAGTCGTCACACAGAGTACAGAGTCATTACATACAGAGTCATTACATACAGTACAAAGTCATTAAATACAGTACAGTCATTACATACAGAGTCATTACATACAGTACAGAGTCATTACACAGATTAATTACATACACAGTCATTACATGCAGTACAGAGTTATTACATACAGTACAGAGTCATTACATACAGAGTCATTACACACAGAGTCATTACATACAGATTCATTACATAGAGTCATTACATACAGTACAGAGTCATTACACAGATTCATTACATACAGAGTCATTACATGCAGTACAGAGTCATTACATACAGTACAGTCATTACACAGATTCATTACATACAGAGTCATTACATGCAGTACAGAGTCATTACATACAGAGTCATTACATACAGCACAGAGTCATTGCATAGATTCATTACATACAATACAGAGCCAATACACGCAGAGTCATTACACACAGTCATTACATACAGAGTCATTACATAACTTACAGAGTCACTACACGCAGAGTCATTATACACAGAGTCATTACATGCAGAGCCATTACATGCAGAGTCTTTATACGCAGTCATTACATACAGAGTCATTACATACCGAGCCATTACATACAGAGTTATTACATACAGAGTCATTACACACAGAGTCATTACACGCAGTCATTACATGCAGAGTTATTACACGCAGAGTCATTACACGCAGAGTCATTACACGCAGAGCCATTACATACAGAGACATTTCAAACAGAGTCATTACACACAGTCATTACATACAGTACAGAGTCACTACATGCAGAGTCATTAAACGCAGAGTCATTACATACATTACAGAGTTACTACACGCAGAGTCATTAAAAGCAGTGTCATTACACACATAGTCATTACATACAGAGCCATTACATACAGAGACATTTCATACAGAATCAGAGTCATTACATAGAGAGCCATTGCATACAGAGTCATTACATACAGAGTCAGAGTCATTACATACAGAGTCATTACATATAGAGCCATTACATACAGAGTCAGAGTCATTACATACAGAGCCATTACATACAGAGTCATTACATACAGAGTCAGAGTCATTACATACAGAGTCATTACATACAGAGCCATTACATACAGAGTCAGAGTCATTACATACAGAGTCATTACATACAGAGTCATCACATACAGTACAGAGTCATTACATACAGAGTCATTACATACAGTACAGAGCCATTACATACAGAGTCAGAGTCATTACATACAGAGTCATTACATACAGAGTCATCACATACAGTACAGAGTCATTACATACAGAGTCATTACATACAGTGCAGAGTCATTACATACAGAGCCATTACATACAGAGTAATTACATACAGAATCATTACATACAGAGTCATTACACGCAGCGCCATTACATACAGAGTCATTACACACAGTCATTACACGCAGCGCCATTACATACAGAGTCATTACATGCAGTTATTACACACAGCGACATTACATACAGTTATTACACACAGCGCCATTACATACAGAGTCATTACACGCAGTCATCACACGCAGAGTCATTACATACAGAGTAATTACATACAGAGTCATTACACGCAGTCATCACACGCAGAGTCATTACATACAGAGTAATTACATACAGAGTCATTACACGCAGTCATCACACACAGCACCATTACATACAGAGTCATTACAATCTGGGCGTCTAAATGGAAAATGAGGTTCAATATAGACAAATGCAAGGTTATGCATTTCGGGACTAAAAACAAACTTGCATCCTACATATTAAATGGGGAAAGTCTAGGGGTAACAGTTTTGGAAAAAGATTTGGGGTACTCATTGATAATAAACTTAATAACCGTATACAATGTGAAAGCGCAGTAAAGAAGGCAAGCAAGGTGTTAGCGTGCATAAAACGGGGAATTGAGACAAGGGACTAGGATGTAATCATGCCGTTGTACAAATCATTGGTACGTCCGCACCTGGAATATTGTCTTCAGTTTTGGGCACCACTGTATAAAAAAGATATCGGGGAACTCGAAAGTGTGCAAAGGCGAGCTACTAAAAAGGCCTAGAAGGACTGGACTATAAGGAAAGACTTACTAGGCTGAATATGTATAGACTAGAAAAGAGGCGCCTAAGAGGAGATATTATTAATATCTACAAATATGTAAAGAGACATCACAAAGAGTTATCAGAGGAATTATTTATTAAAATAACTCTGTTTAGGACACGTGGGCACTCGTTGAGGCTGGGGGGAAATAAATTCCGTACACAACGGAGGAAAGGGTTCTTTACTGTTAGGGCAATCAGGATTTGGAATTCCTTGCCAGAGAAAGTGGTAATGGTGGACTCTGTAAATGCATTTAAAAAAGGATTGGATGAATTTCTGATTGAAAAGGATATCCAAGGTTACAACATTTAAAATATTGACGTTGTTAATCCAGGTGTAACATGATTTATAGTTGTTAACGAGTCATAAAAACATTCTTTAGCAGGTACAGTAAAATCAACTCAACTTAATACAGAATACAGGTGGAACACGATGGGCATTTTGTCTCTTTTCAACCTCAATTACTGTGTTACTGTGTTACATGCAGTCATTACACGCAGCGCCATCACATACGTTGTACATTGTATCACTGACTCCCTAGAAGTAAACCTGCCTATATAACACCAGATTCTTCCAGGATTCACATAAAAGCAAAAATGTCCCCTGCATAGAAAAATGTATGGATTGTGTTCCCCATTCATCTGGGTGCATTATGTGTGCCAGGGTCACCATGGGAACATCCGGACATGCCGGCCTGCCAGCCACAGGAAAGCCTTTCCATTTCACTTAATTCCCTTTTCATTAAAATAAATAGGTTTCACTTTTTTGTGCTGGACATCATTAACTTTCACACGTACAATTCTAATGTCAAGATTAGGGGGGATTACCATTAGTACAATAAGAGCTGCACAAAGGCCACAGAGGCCTATTTACCACCATTGTCGTGTGGCAAACACCTGACGCCACCTACTGACCGGTGCCCTCAGTGTATCCGCTGCTGTTATACTTACCTGTCGCTGATGGCGTCTGCGGCCCTGGGTGCTAATTACAGCCTGACGCAGGGGGCTTTATGTGTATTTATTCTTGTGTCTAACAGCGGCTGTTATACAGTATCCGGATTGCTACACCGTTATATACTGGTCTTACATCACTTATATCTGGATATTATATAGGAAGTATTGCATTAAGCCTGGGGTTTGGATGACTGCTTTCACTATCAAAGATCAAGGGGGACATTTACTAAGCAGTGATAAGAGTGGAGAAGTGAGCCAGTGGAGAAGTGCCCCTGGCAACCAATCGGCACTGAAGAAAAGAAACATCTATAATTTGCATACTATAAAATTATACAGAGCTACTAATTGGTTGCCATGGGCAACTTCTCCACTGACTCACTTCTCCGCTCTTATCACTGCTTAGTAAATGTCCCCCTTAGTGACTTACTGGCAGGAAACGGGAAACATTTTCCAAATATATGACGTACATCACTACTACATACTGTATAGTAACAACATCCACTGGAGGCAAATCGTGACCCTGAAAAGGGGGCGTGACCTGTGACTTAAATGGGAGGCGTGGCCCGCAATCGCAGCATCCCCACGAAGCCACGCCCCGGGTAGGACAGCGGGACAGTCCCAAAGAAATGGGACTGTCCCGCGAAACTCGGGACAGTTGGGAGGTATGCTGTGTGGACTAGAGATGTGCGGCGGGCACTTTTTTGGTTTTGGTTCTGGTTCCATACTCGTGTTTTGGATCTGGATTGTTTTTGACAAAATCACCCTTTCGGGTATTGGATCTGAATGATTTAAAAAGAAAACATAAAAATGGCTAAAATAACAGAATTTGGGGGTAGTTTTGAGTTCCACCTCGTTACCACCTTTTGCTTCAGATGATGGCAGGGCAGGTTCAGGAGTGTTTGCTGGTGCTCCAGTCTTCGGCACGCGGTGGCTGAATGCCGAAAGTGGCCCGCAATTCTTCGGGCCACCGACAGCATCTCTTGCACGCCCCTGTCATTTAAAAAAAAAAATCTACACCACCAAATTCAATGTATGTGCAAAACATGGGACGTGCTGGAATTTGCCCACATGTAATGCACGCACAATATTGGTGGCGTTGTCCGATGTCACAAATCCCCAGGAGAGTCCAATTGGGGTAAGCCAATCTGCGATGATGTTCCTCAGTTTCCGTAAGAGGTTGTCAGCTGTGTGCCTCTTCTGGAAAGCGGTGATACAAAGCGTAGCCTGCCTAGGAACGAGTTGGCGTTTGCGAGATGCTGCTACTGGTGCCGCCGCCGCTGTTCTTGCTGCGGGAGGCAATACATCTACCCAGTGGGCTGTCACAGTCATATAGTCCTTAGTCTGCCCTGCTCCACTTGTCCACATGTCCGTGGTTAAGTGGACATTGGGTACAACTGCATTTTTTAGGACACTGAGGACACTTTTTCTGACGTCTGTGTACATTCTCGGTATCGCCTGCCTAGAGAAGTGGAACCTAGATGGTATTTGATACCGGGGACACAGTACCTCAAGAAATTCTCTAAGTCCCTGTGAACTAACGGCGGATACCGGACGCACATCTAACACCACCGCAGCTGTCAAGGCCTCAGTTATCTGCTTTGCAGCAGGATGACTGCTGTCATATTTCATCTTCCTCACAAAGGACTGTTGGACAGTCAATCGCTTACTGGAAGTAGTACAAGTGGTCTTCCGACTTCCCCTCTGGGATAATGATCGACTTCCAGCAGCAACAACAGCAGCGCCAGCAGCAGTAGGCGTTACACTCAAGGATCCTACGGAGGAATCCCGGTTAGGAGAGGACTCGTCAGTCATGCCAGTGACATGGGGGGTCATTCCGAGTTGATCGCTCACTGGCGTTTTTCGCAGCGCAGCAAACAGGTTACTACTGTGCATGCGTATGCACCGCAATGTGCAGGCGTGTCGTACGAGTACAAAGCGGATCGTTGCTGGGCGATGGATTTAATGAAGAATCCATTCGCACAGCCAATCGCAAGGAGATTGACAGGAAGAGGGCGTTTGTGGGTGGCAACTGACCGTTTTCAGGGAGTGTTTGGAAAAACGCAGCCATGTCCAAGCGTTTGCAGGGCGGGTGTCTGACATCAATTCCGGGACCAAAAAGACTGAAGTGATCGCAGCGGCTGAGTAAGTCCAGCACTACTCAGAAACTGCAAAAAACTTTTTCGTCCCACTCGCCTGCACACACGTTCGCACACTTGCAAAGCAAAAATACACTCCTCCGTGGGCGGCGACTATGGGTCTGCACGGCTGCTAAAAGTAGCTAGCGAGCTATCAACTCGGAATGACCCCCCATGGCCTGCAGGACTACGGACATTGCTGAGGAGGAAGTTGACGTTGAGGGAGTTGGTGGTGCATCTTGCAGAAGCTTGGGTACAAGAGGAAGAAGGGATTTAGGTGTCAGTGGACTGCTTACGCTCTTACTTAAAGTTTCACAACTTGACACTGACTTATTATGAATGCGCTCCAAGTGACGTATAAGGGAGGATGTTCCTAGGTGGTTAATATCCTTACCCCTACTTATTACAGATTGACAAAGGCAACAGATGGCTTGACACCTGTTGTCCGGATTTGTGGAGAAATAATTCCACCCAGAAGAGGTGGCTTTTATGGTAGTTTGCCCAGGCATCACAATGGGCTTCTTCGTCCCAAGGACAACAGGAGTCTCCCCCGGTGCCTGACTTAAACCACCTCACCATCAAAATCCTCATCGTCCACTTCATCCTCAGCGCCAGCAACACCCATATCCTCATCCTGGTGTACTTCAACAGTGACATCTTCAATATGAATATCAGGAACTGGACTGTGGGTGCTCCTTCCAGCACTTGCAGGGGGCGTGCAAATGGTGGAAGGAGCCACCTCTTCCCGTCCAGTGTTGGGAAGGTCAGGCATCGCAACTGCCGACACAATTGGACTCTCCTTGGGGTTTTGTGATACCATCTCAGAACGCACAGTTCTTTTCTGTGCTTTTTCCAGCTTAACTCTTTTCATTTTTCTAGTGAGAGGATGAGTGCTTCCTAGTGAGAGGATGAGTGCTTCCATCGTCATGTGAAGCTGAACCACTAGCCATGAACATAGGCCAGGGCCTCAGCCGTTCCTTGCCACTCCGTGTCGTAAATGGCATATTGGCAAGTTTACGTTTCTCCTCAGACCATTTAAATTTATTTTTGGGGGTCATTTTACTGAACTTTGGCTTTTTGTGTTTTACATGCCCTCTACTATGACATTGGGCATCGGCCTTGGCAGATGACGTTGATGGCATTTCATCGTCTATGTCATGACTAGTGGCAGCAGCTTCAGCAGGAGGAGGAAGTGGTTCTTGATCTTTCCCTATTTTATCCTCCAAATTTTTGTTCTTCATTATTTTGCTGCCATTATATAAATACTAGGCGCTTCATCGCGCCCTACGGGCGCTCTTCACACCGTCGAAAGGGGCTACGCCCCCTTAACTCCTGCACGCCTTGCTGGGGTTCAATATTTGTATTATATGGAGTATTACCTGCATTCCTAGGTTTGTAAGTGGTTTAATATTTTGCAAGACGAAAGTGCTTCTGATGGTGAAGGGGGCGTAGCCCCTTGCGACGGCGTGAACAGTGCCTGCAGGGCACGATGTACAGAATGTAGCGGGTGCGGGGGGGGGGGGGGGCAGGGAGTATGTAGATGCTGCCGGTGGAGGGGGTGGTGGATTCAGGTGGGGGGGGGGGGTGCGGGACCTATAACTATGTGATGTTATGTGTAACAATATATAGGACACGGATCAGGATGTATGTAATATAGACATATCCGCATGAAGAGGTATATGGTGTCATTAGACACAGAGGGGAGTGCTGGTACAATGCGGAACAGGGGCAGCTGTGTCCTCTCTCTACACCGTACCATCCTTCAGGTGTAGCAACGCTGACATGTTGCGCACGCAATGTCTCCACGCGGCCGCAGGTGCACCAGTCCCCTCTGCATGCGCTATGTGCGCGCCCCCCTCAGGTGCTGTGTGAGGGATAGGGAGGAGGCGGCACAGCGAAGCATCACCGATATACCGGTAGCTACGGGGGGCACCGCAGGGGGTTATGGCTCCTGTCCTCCTGGTGAGGGTTTGTCAGGGAGTTATCCAGGAGCCGGTGGTATGGACCCTGTATGGGACACAGGGGGGTAGGGAGGGGACGCAGAGATGCGGGCGGTCTGGAGGGGATGCAGAGACGCGGGCCGGTAGGGAGGGGATAGAGAGACGCGGGGCGGCAGGGAGGGGATAGAGAGACGCGGGGCGGCAGGGAGGGGATAGAGAGACGCGGGCGGTAGGGAGGGGCTAGAGAGAGACAGGGCGGTAGGGAGGGGATGCAGAGACGCAGGGGGCGGTAGGGAGGGGATAGAGAGATGCGGGGAGGTAGGGAGGGGATAGAGAGACGTGGGTCGGTAGGGAGGGGATACAGCGGCACAGGGCGGTAGGGCAGTGACGTGCGGTGGGGTGAGGCAGGTGAGGCAGATCCTTTCCTGTCATACTTACATTTGTACCAGAGTTTTGATTGTATAAAGTATATGACATATACAAAGAATATGTTTGAAATATCTTTTTTGCATTATTCTAACCATTTTTATAGCCAAATCTCTGGAGTAAAAAGTCTATGGCAGGTGAGGCAGTGCCTCACCTGTGTATCTTTTTAGCACATCTCTGATCAAAACTCACCAAATTTCCAGGAGTTTATACTGCTGCACCTGTGTATAATGCCCAGATGTAGCCTTTGGCTCATATTTTGTGTGTAAATCTGGCTCTGGTGCTAGCTAGTGCCGCCTTAGCCTTTTAGCTCACTGCACGTCCCTGTGGTAGGGAGGGGATACAGAGAGGCAGGGCGGTACGGAGGGGACACAGAGACGCGGGGCGGTAGGGAGGGGATAGAGACACGTGGGGCGGTAGGGAGGGGATACAGAGACACAGGGCGGTAGGGAGGGGATACAGAGAGGCAGGGCGGTAGGGAGGGGATACAGATACGCGGGTCGGTAGGGAGGGGATAGAGAGAAGCGGGCGGTAGGGTGGGGATACAGAGGCGTAGGGAGGAGGGGATACAGAGACGTGGGGCGGTAGGGAGGGGACACAGAGACGCGGGGCGGTAGGGAGGGGATAGAGAGACGTGGGGCGGTAGGGAGGGGACACAGAGACGCGGGGCGGTAGGGAGGGGATAGAGAGACGTGGGGCAGTAGGGAGGGGACGCAGAGACGCAGAGCGGTAGGGAGGGGATAGAGAGACGCAGGGCGGTAGGGAGGGGACAGAGAGATGTGGGGCGGTAGGGAGGGGATACAGAGACGTGGGGCGGTAGGGAGGGGACGCAGAGACGCGGGGCGGTACGGAGGGAATAGAGAGACGCAGGGCGGTAGGGAGGGGATATAGAGAGGCAGGGCGGTAGGGAGGGGATACAGAGACGTGGGTCGGTAGCGAGGGGATAGAGAGAAGCGGGGCGGTAGGGTGGGGATACAGAGGCGTAGGGAGGAGGGGATACAGAGACGTGGGGCAGTAGGGAGGGGACACAGAGAGACGCGGGGTGGTACGGAGGGGATAGAGAGACGTGGGGCGGTAGGGAGGGGATACAGAGATGTGGGGCGGTAGGGAGGGGATAGAGAGAAGCGGGGCGGTAGGGTGGAGATACAGAGGCATAGGGAGGAGGGGATACAGAGACGTGGGTCGGTAGGGAGGGGACACAGAGACGCGGGGCGGTACGGAGGGGATAGAGAGACGTGGGGCGGTAGGGAGGGGATATAGAGACGTGGTGCGGTAGGGAGGGGATAGAGAGAAGCGGGCGGTAGGGTGGGGATAGAGAGATGTGGGGCGGTAGGGAGGGGACAGAGAGATGCGGGGCGGTAGGGTGGGGATACAGAGGCGTAGGGAGGAGGGGATACAGAGATGCGGGGCGGTACGGAGGGGACGCAGAGACGCGGGGCGGTATGGAGGGGATAGAGAGACGCGAGGCGGCAGGAAGGGGATAGAGAGACGCGGGCGGTAGGGAGGGGACAGAGAGATGTGGGGCGGTAGGGAGGGGATAGAGAGATGCGGGGCGGTAGGGAGGGGATACAGAGGCGTAGGGAGGAGGGGATACAGAGACGCTGGGCGGTACGGAGGGGATACAGAGACGCTGGGCGGTATGGAGGGGATACAGAGACGCAGGGCGGTAGGGAGGGAATAGAGAGACGCGGGGCGGTATGGAGGGGATAGAGAGATGTGGGGCGGTAGGGAGAGGACAGAGAGATGCGGGGCGGTAGGGAGGGGACAGAGAGATGAGGGGCAGTAGGGAGGGGATACAGAGACGCGGGGCGGTAGGGAGGGGATAGAGAGATGTGGGGCGGTAGGGAGGGGACAGAGAGATGCGGGCGGTAGGGAGGGGATACAGAGACGCGGGGCGGTAGGGAGGGGATAGAGAGATGTGGGGCGGTAGGGAGGGGACAGAAAGATGTGGGGCGGTAGGGAGGGGACAGAGAGATGCGGGGCGGTAGGGAGGGGATACAGAGATGCGGGGCGGTAGGGAGGGGATAGAGAGATGTGGGGCGGTAGGGAGGGGATAGAGAGATGTGGGGCGGTAGGGAGGGGATAGAGAGATGTGGGGCGGTAGGGAGGGGATAGAGAGATGTGGGGCGGTAGGGAGGGGACAGAGAGATGTGGGGCGGTAGGGAGGGGACAGAAAGATGCCGGGCGGTAGGGAGGGGATACAGAGGCGCGGGGCGGTAGGGAGGGGATAGAGAGATGTGGGGCGGTAGGGAGGGGACAGAGAGATGCGGGGCGGTAGGGAGGGGATAGAGAGATGTGGGGCGGTAGGGAGGGGATACAGAGACGCGGGGCGGTAGGGAGGGAATAGAGAGACGCGGGGCGGTATGGAGGGGATAGAGAGATGTGGGGCGGTAGGGAGGGGACAGAGAGATGTGGGGCGGTAGGGAGGGGACAGAGAGATGCGGGGCGGTAGGGAGGGAATAGAGAGACGCGGGGCGGTATGGAGGGGATAGAGAGATGTGGGGCGGTAGGGAGGGGACAGAGAGATGCGGGGCGGTAGGGAGGGGACAGAGAGATGTGGGGCGGTAGGGAGGGGACAGAGAGATGTGGGGCGGTAGGGAGGGGATAGAGAGACGCAGGGCGGTAGGGAGGGGATAGAGAGACGCGGGGCGGTAGGGAGGGGACAGAGAGATGTGGGGCGGTAGGGAGGGGACAGAGAGATGCGGGGAGGTAGGGAGGGAATAGAGAGACGCGGGGCGGTATGGAGGGGATAGAGAGATGTGGGGCGGTAGGGAGGGGACAGAGAGATGCGGGGCGGTAGGGAGGGGACAGAGAGATGTGGGGCGGTAGGGAGGGGACAGAGAGATGTGGGGCGGTAGGGAGGGGATAGAGAGACGCAGGGCGGTAGGGAGGGGATAGAGAGACGCGGGGCGGTAGGGAGGGGACAGAGAGATGTGGGGCGGTAGGGAGGGGACAGAGAGATGTGGGGCGGTAGGGAGGGGACAGAGAGATGTGGGGCGGTAGGGAGGGGACAGAGAGATGTGGGGCGGTAGGGAGGGGATAGAGAGACGCAGGGCGGTAGGGAGGGGATAGAGAGACGCGGGGCGGTAGGGAGGGGACAGAGAGATGTGGGGCGGTAGGGAGGGGACAGAGAGATGTGGGGCAGTAGGGAGGGGATAGAGAGACGCAGGGCGGTAGGGAGGGGATAGAGAGACGCGGGGCGGTAGGGAGGGGACAGAGAGATGTGGGGCGGTAGGGAGGGGACAGAGAGATGTGGGGCGGTAGGGAGGGTCCCCAGTGAGGAAGCTGATGAAGAAAGGGGGGGAAGTAGTGGAGGGGGTGGACTTGTGTAAAGTGGTGACCAGACATAGATACAGTGGGTAGGATGGCCGGAGGGACTCACCGTTGGGGCTGTGGGCGGCTGCTGCAGGCTGGCATATAGTACAGTGTTCAGAGGCGGTCTGTGCTACTATTACACACATTCCCCCCCTGCTCATGTTGCGCGGTGGATGAAAAGGGGCGTGGCCTAATGCAAAAGGGGCGTGGCCTCGCTGGGCTTTTTCTCTCTCGATCCGGGGGTGTTTCCAGCTTGCCTGTAGATGCTGGCAGCCCCCGGAGAGTGTGTGTACCGGCTCTTCTCTGTGACAGGAGATGACGTCACTGCAGCACTCGCCTCCTGTCACAGCAGGAGAGCTGACGGCTGGATGTGTGCGGAGGAGGCGGCGGGTCTGTGTACATGGCGCAGGGAGGGCTATGAAAGCCTTCTCCTGCGCCACCCGTCCCTCCTAATGTCTATGCCTGTGGCAGCAGCAGCAGTTGTTGTTCGCTCTGCACCGCGGCCGGGGAGTCGGAGTGGCTGATGGGGGGGGGGGGGAGCAGAGACTTGCTACACATGTGGTGGGCGGGCTCTGTGACTCCGCCCACCACTGTGACTCCACCCAGCGTTAGAAATGCAGGCACAGAGTCACAGGGCTAATATATAGGAGATATGCAGCACAGGAGAGCGCACCCCTACACCTCACAGGGCAAACCCTGTAAAAATTATTTGTATTAAATATTAATAACCCCTTTATTTGGAGTAAATAATATACAGCACAGGACAGCACCACTGGATTTATACGGCAGTACCCCTGGACTGGACTTATACGGCAACACCACTGGACTTATACGGCAGTACCACTGGACTGACTTACACGGCAGTACCCCTGGACTTATACAGCAGTGCCACTGGACTGGACTTAAAACGGCAGCACCACTGGACTTATATGACAGTACCACTGGACTGGGCTTATACAACAGTACCACTGGACTGGACTTATACGGCAGTACCCCTGGACTTATACGGCAGTACCTCTGGACTTATATGGCAGCACGACTGGACTTATACGACAGTACCACTGGACTTATACGACAGTACCCCATGACTTATATGGCAGAGCCACTGGACTTTGACGGCAGTACCCCTGGACTGGACTTTTAGGGCAGTACCCCTGGACTTATACGGCAGTACCCCTGAACTTATACGGCAGTACCCCTGGACTTATACGGCAGTACCCCTGGACTTTTACGGCAGCACCACTGGACTGGACCTATATGGCAGTACCACTGGACTGGACTTATATGGCAGTACCCCTGGACTTATATGGCAGCACCACTGGACTTATACGGCAGTACCACTGGACTGGACTTATACGGCAGTACCCCTGGACTTATATGGCAGCACCACTGGACTGGACTTATATGGCAGTACAACTGGACTTATATGGCAGTACCCCTGGACTTATATGGCAGCACCGCTGGACTGGACTTATACGGCAGCACCACTGTACTGGACTTATACGGCAGCACCACTGGACTGGACTTATACGGCAGTACCACTGGACTTATATGACAGTACCACTGGACTGGGCTTATACAACAGTACCACTGGACTGGACTTATACAGCAGTACCCCTGGACTTATACGGCAGTACCTCTGGACTTATATGGCAGCACGACTGGACTTATACGACAGTACCACTGGACTTATACGACAGTACCCCATGACTTATATGGCAGAGCCACTGGACTTTGACGGCAGTACCCCTGGACTGGACTTTTAGGGCAGTACCCCTGGACTTATACGGCAGTACCCCTGAACTTATACGGCAGTACCCCTGGACTTATACGGCAGTACCCCTGGACTTTTACGGCAGCACCACTGGACTGGACCTATATGGCAGTACCACTGGACTGGACTTATATGGCAGTACCCCTGGACTTATATGGCAGCACCACTGGACTTATACGGCAGTACCACTGGACTGGACTTATACGGCAGTACCCCTGGACTTATATGGCAGCACCACTGGACTGGACTTATATGGCAGTACAACTGGACTTATATGGCAGTACCCCTGGACTTATATGGCAGCACCGCTGGACTGGACTTATACGGCAGCACCACTGTACTGGACTTATACGGCAGCACCACTGGACTGGACTTATACGGCAGTACCACTGGACTGGACTTATACGGCAGTACCCCTGGACTTATACGGCAGCACCACTGGACTGGACTTATACGGCAGTACCACTGGACTGGACTTATACGGCAGTACCCCTGGACTTATACGGCAGTACCCCTGGACTTATACAACAGCATCACTGGACTGGACTTATACGGCAGCACCGCTGGACTGGACTGATATGGCAGCACAGGACACCACCACTGGACTTATGGCAGCACAGGACACCACCACTGGACTTATGGCAGCACAGGACACCACCACTGGACTTATGGCAGCACAGGACACCACCACTGGACTTATGGCAGCACAGGACACCACCACTGGACTGATTTATTTATTTATTAACAGTTTCTTATATAGCGCAGCAAATTCCGGTGACCTTTACAATTGGAAATAACAATGATATAACAAAACTGGGTGATAACAGTCAGTTATAGAGGTAGGAAGGTCCTGCTCGCAAGCTTACAATCTATAACTGATGCAGCACAACACAGCACCACTGGTCTGAACTTACACAGCAGCACTGGACTTATGGCAGCACAGGACACCACCACTGCACTGG
The DNA here is from genome assembly GCF_028390025.1 of Pseudophryne corroboree. Lineage (NCBI taxonomy): Eukaryota > Metazoa > Chordata > Amphibia > Anura > Myobatrachidae > Pseudophryne > Pseudophryne corroboree. Next base: position 5,408,336 of record NC_086452.1, read on the forward strand.
ACTGGTGCAGCACAAGACAGCACTGGAATGAAACAAAAGAACAGGTCGCCACCCCACGCACCACACCACTTTCCCATACAGACACTGAGGAGACACGTCCTCTCGCTACACTCTCCAGGACTGGAGTAAAAATGGCGGCGACGCGCTGCTCCTTATATGGAATCCAAATCCCGCGAGAATCTGACAGCGGGATGATGAGGTTTTGCCTCGTTCTGGTTTCTGAGTCCGGCGGGAAAAACCCGAGCCGAACTCGGATCCGGGCCCGGTTCGTGATGTTCGGGAAGGGGGGGGGGGGTGTTTAGATTCTCAGGGAACCGAACCCGCTTATCAGTAGTGTGGACTGTACAGAGAGGATGTAATTAGGAGACATTGAAGGTTATGTGAGTGGTTCCGGAATGTGATAGCTGCCTGAAGAGGTGAGTTTTCAGGGAACGCTTGAAGACTAGAGGTAAGTCTTATTGTGCGTGGGAGGGCATTCCACAGAGTGGGTGCAGCCTGAAGAAAGTCCTGCAATCCTGCATGGGAGCGAGTAATGAGTGTGGATGAGAGACGTAGATCTTGTGCAGAGCGGAGAGGTCGGGTTGGGAGATATTATGAGATAAGAGAAGTGATGTACGTTGGTGCAGTTTGGTTAATGGCCTTGTGTGTGAGTAAAAGTATTTTATATTGAATACGGTAGAATACCGGTAACCAATGGAGGGACTGACAGAGCGGATCTGCAAACGATGAACGTCTAGCGAGGAAGATTAGCCTCGCAGCTGCATTCAGAATGGATTGTACTGGGGAGAGTCACTTCGCCTAGTGTGAGCATGCACCTATGGTAAATATACAAAGCCTTATATATAATACAGAAAGTAACACTAGACGCCTCCTGGACGGACCTGCGACCTCACTTACAGGATCCAATTTCCAGCAATGTGTTCATGGGGCGGAACAGAACCAGCAGTTTCCTCTATCAGCTGCTTACCGAGAACAATGCGTGCAGTGTCTGTGTCACAATGTGCGTCTCAGCGCTGTCTGCTTATCATCATCTAAGGCTTTGATTAATCCCCCTAATAACGGGATAAATCTCTGGATATGGCAAATACACAAAGCTGACCTCAGGTATATAATACGTGATATGTGCAGGCTATGTGATATGTGCATGCTATGTGATATGTGCATGCTATGTGATATGTACAGTCTATGTGATATGTACAGTCTATGTGATATGTACAGTCTATGTGATATGTGCATGCTATGTGATATGTACAGCATACTTACCTACTCTCCCGGAAGCTGCGGGAGGCTCCCGTTTTTTTGGGGTAGCCCCCCGCACCCCCGGAAGAGTGGGCAGGTCTCCCACATCCTGCTCGCACCCTAGTGATGCGAGCAGGATTGAGAGAAAACCTCCCGCATTAGCGGGTCCGTCGGGTGGAGAAGGGGTTAAAATGACGCAAACCGGAGAGGAGACTTACAATGTAGGTAAATATGATTTACAGTCTATGTGATATGTACAGGCTATGTGATATGTGCATGCTATGTGGTATGTACATGCTATGTGATATGTGCATCATACTTACCTACATTGTAAGTCTCCTCTCCGGTAGAAGCCCGGAGAGGAGACGCTGCATGTGTCTAAGGGGGGCGGGGCCGGACTGTGACATCCCTAAGCCCCGCCCCCGCATCGGGAAATGCCGCGATTCGCGGGTCCGCGGAAAGGGGGCTGGGCTAAAATGACGCAATTTGCGTCATTTTAACCCCTTCTCCACCCGACGGACCCGCGAATGCGGGAGGTTATCTCTCTATCCTGCTCGCATCACTAGGGTGCGAGCAGGATGCGGGAGACCTGCCCACTCTTCCAGGGGTGTGGGGGGCTACCCCAAAAAACGTGAGCCTCCCGCAGCTTCCGGGAGAGTAGGTAAGTATGATGTGCATGCTATGTGATATGTACAGGCTATGTGATATGTGCATGCTATGTGGTATGTACATGCTATGTGATATGTGCATGCTATGTGATATGTACAGGCTATGTGATATGTACATGCTATGTGATATGTACAGGCTATGTGATATGTGCATGCTATGTGATATGTACAGGCTATGTGATATGTGCATGCTATGTGATATGTACAGTCTATGTGATATGTGCATGCTATGTGGTATGTACATGCTATGTGATATGTGCATGCTATGTGATATGTACAGGCTATGTGATATGTACATGCTATGTGATATGTACAGGCTATGTGATATGTGCATGCTATGTGATATGTACAGGCTATGTGATATGTGCATGCTATGTGATATGTACAGTCTATGTGATATGTGCATGCTATGTGGTATGTACATGCTATGTGATATGTGCATGCTATGTGATATGTACAGGCTATGTGATATGTGCATGCTATGTGATATGTACAGGCTATGTGATATGTGCATGCTATGTGGTATGTACATGCTATGTGATATGTGCATGCTATGTGATATGTACAGGCTATGTGATATGTACATGCTATGTGATATGTACAGGCTATGTGATATGTGCATGCTATGTGATATGTACAGGCTATGTGATATGTGCATGCTATGTGATATGTACAGTCTATGTGATATGTGCATGCTATGTGGTATGTACATGCTATGTGATATGTGCATGCTATGTGATATGTACAGGCTATGTGATATGTACATGCTATGTGATATGTACAGGCTATGTGATATGTGCATGCTATGTGATATGTACAGGCTATGTGATATGTGCATGCTATGTGATATGTACAGTCTATGTGATATGTGCATGCTATGTGGTATGTACATGCTATGTGATATGTGCATGTTATGTGATATGTACAGTCTATGTGATATGTGCATGCTATGTGGTATGTACATGCTATGTGATATGTGCATGCTATGTGATATGTACAGGCTATGTGATATGTGCATGCTATGTGATATGTACAGGCTATGTGATATGTACATGCTACAGTATGTCACTCGTAGAAAGCCGTGCCTGCGGTCACTCATAGACAGCTGTGCCTGCGGTTACTCGTAGACAGCCACGTACTTGGCACAGTGGAGAGTATGACACTAACTGAACTAACAATTGGCAACAAACACTCATTGTTATACTCTCCCATGCGCCCAACCATGGACAACACTGCCACCTAATGGGGAAGGGCTATTATTACAAACTAATAGAAGTGTCTGATTAGGTAGATCAGTGATTTTCAACCTTTTTCAACTCGCGGCACATTGGCAAGACTTTAAAATTGGCATGGCACACCATCAGTGCCCCACGGAGGAAAAAAAACATTGGCCCCCATAGTAATTAAACAAACACATTGGCCCCCAAAGTAAGACAAACACATTGGGCCCTGCGGTAATAAAAAAAAAAAAAAATGCTTTCACACCCACAGATTTATAATAATGGGATGCAGTTAAAATACCGGCTGTTGGGATTCCGGCATTCAGGAGAAAGACGCCGCAATCCTGACAGCCAGTGAAAGTGGAAAAAGTTGAATCTCAACCTCTGCAGGGTATTCCCACCATACTTGCCTACTCTCCCGGAATTGCCGGGAGGATCCCAAAAATCGGGTGACCCTCCCGGCCCCCCGGAAGAGCAGTCAAGTCTCCCGATTTCCGGGGTCCCCCCCTGCCCAGCCGCCCACTTAGAGAGTAAAGTGGGCGGTCTGGGCAGGCGATGATGCGATTCTTGTTGAATCGCGTCATCATAGCCACGCACCCTGCTGGACAATACCTGTAATCGTGGCATTACACAGCGGGGGGGGGGGGGGGGCGTGGCTTACATGACGCGTCCCGCCGCCACGCCCCCGTTCCGCCTCCGTCACACCCTAACCACGCCTCTGGCCCACCCCCCTCTGCACTGCTCGTCGGAGCCCGCCCCCCTGCTGAGCCGACCTGGCTGCTCTCTCCCGGAGAGAGCAGCCAAAAAGTCGGCAAGTATGATTCCCACTCGGTTGGTGGGTCCACGCCACAAACTGAGTGGGAATATAACCTGTGGCGAGCTAAGCAAGCCACCGGGCTCGAAGTGTGGTGAGCGCAGCAAGCCCGCATGGGGACTCGCTGCTGGGATTCTGACAGATGGGATGCCGTTGTCGGTATACTGACAGCCAGCATCCCGTTTGTCGGTAATACATATCAATTTTATAATAATGGCACACACTTTTCCCCCAGTAATTCCACTCACTGCCACCATAATAATTCCACTCTCTGCCCCCCATAATAATTCCACTCACTGCCACCATAGTAATTCCACTCCCTGCCCCCCATAATAATTCCACTCTCTGCCCCCCATAATAATTCCACTCTCTGCCGCCATAATAATTCCACTCACTGCCACCATAGTAATTCCACTCCCTGCTCCCCATAATAATTCCACTCCCTGCCCCCCATAATAATTCCACTCACTGCCACCATAGTAATTCCACTCCCTGCCCCCCATAATAATTCCACTCCCTGCCCCCATAATAATTCCACTCACTGCCACCATAGTAATTCCACTCCCTGCCCCCATTATAATTCATCTCCATGCCCCCCATAATAATTCCACTCACTGTCACCATAGTAATTCCACTCCCTGCCCCATAATAATTCCACTCACTGCCACCATAGAAATTCCACTCCCTGCCCCCCATAATAATTCCACTCACTGCCACCATAGTAATTCCACTCCCTGCCCCCCATAATAATTCCACTCACTGCCACCATAGTAATTCCACTCCCTGCCCCCCTTAATAATTCCACTCACTGCCACCATAGTAATTCCACTCCCTGCCCCCCATAATAATTCCACTCTCTGCCCCCCATAATAATTCCACTCACTGCCACCATAGTAATTCCACTCCCTGCCCCCCATAATATTTCCACTCACTGCCACCATAGTAATTCCACTCCCTGCCCCCCATAATAATTCCACTCACTGCCACCATAGTAATTCCACTCACTGCCACCATAGTTATTCCACTCTCTGCCCCCCATAATAATTCCACTCTCTGCCCCCCATATTAATTCCACTCACTGCCACTATAGTAATTCCACTCCCTGCCCCCCTTAATAATTCCACTCACTGCCACCATATTAATTCCACTCACTGCCACCATAATAATTCCACTCTCTGCCCCCCATAATAATTCCACTCACTGCCACCATAGTAATTCCACTCCCTGCCCCCCATAATAATTCCACTCTCTGCCCCCCATAATAATTCCACTCTCTGCCCCCATAATAATTCCACTCACTGCCACCATAGTAATTCCACTCCCTGCCCCCCATAATAATTCCACTCCCTGCCCCCCATAATAATTCCACTCACTGCCACCATAGTAATTCCACTCCCTGCCCCCCATAATAATTCCACTCCCTGCCCCCATAATAATTCCACTCACTGCCACCATAGTAATCCCACTCCCTGCCCCCATTATAATTCCACTCCATGCCCCCCATAATAATTCCACTCACTGTCACCATAGTAATTCCACTCCCTGCCCCATAATAATTCCACTCACTGCCACCATAGAAATTCCACTCCCTGCCCCCCATAATAATTCCACTCACTGCCACCATAGTAATTTCACTCCCTGCCCCCCATAATAATTCCACTCACTGCCACCATAGTAATTCCACTCCCTGCCCCCCTTAATAATTCCACTCACTGCCACCATAGTAATTCCACTCCCTGCCCCCCATAATAATTCCACTCTCTGCCCCCCATAATAATTCCACTCACTGCCACCATAGTAATTCCACTCCCTGCCCCCCATAATATTTCCACTCACTGCCACCATAGTAATTCCACTCCCTGCCCCCCATAATAATTCCACTCACTGCCACCATAGTAATTCCACTCCCTGCCCCCCCATAATAATTCCACTCACTGCCACCATAGTAATTCCACTCCCTGCCCCCCATAATAATTCCACTCTCTGCCCCCCATAATAATTCCACTCTCTGCCCCCATAATAATTCCACTCACTGCCACCATAGTAATTCCACTCCCTGCCCCCCATAATAATTCCACTCCCTGCCCCCCATAATAATTCCACTCACTGCCACCATAGTAATTCCACTCCCTGCCCCCCATAATAATTCCACTCCCTGCCCCCTGTCAAAGTCAGAAAAATATCTCTATACACACTGCCATATTTGCACCTCATTCAGGTCCGTGCTGCGCATGCGTACGCTCTCCCGTACGTGCGCATACTCACAGTCGCGGGCACCCGCAGGCGCACGGTATGCGTATTTACGGTAGAGTTTATGTGATCGTAGCGTGCGACTCAATCATTACATATTTTCAGTAATAATGTATTTTGTAGATCATGGTCCCTTTGATAGATTCTGAAAGTTTAGTTAATATAGCATGTTCCTGAACAGAGGGATCCCTCTTTGTATTGTACGAAGGGTCTAACAGGGGTCATACAGTGGTGTTTGGTACCCATCGGAAGAGTATTTAAATAGCAATATTCCGGTGTTGGTTTGGAGCGGATTAATCGCTCATGCGAATAGTTATGGACATAAGAAGTTTATGTCCATTTACTATTATTTGTTCTTAGTTAGTCATGCGGCGGGAAACTCAGTATCCCACCCACCTGAACAGTTGGAAGCAGTCACAGCCCACCTGTATGAATCAACCTATGACCTTTTGTTATAATGCGAAGCCGAATTCCTGTGTCCAATGAACAATGAGATTGTAGGGACCATTGAATTGTATTGTGTGTGGGGCATAAATAGGCAGGCCGACCATATCCAGTGCACTCTCTTCAACGGTTCTCATTGCTGATAATCGGGAGCTGGATATCGAGGCGCATGCGATCGTTTCCCCTTGTGCGTAAGTGTTTCTCCGCAATCATATTGATCTTCTTGTTATTCCGAGCCAATCTCTCTAAATCTCTCTCTCTCTCTCTCTCCTTCTCTTTCTCTCTCATTTTCCCTTAAATTGTATTATATTGTATTTCCTGTGTAGTTATCTGGTTAGGTAGTCTATGTTATATTGTAGTGTATGACTTGTATTGTGTTTAACTCTTTTGCAAGTATAGCATTCATAATATATATTTTAGGCGTTGGACCCTGAGCACGGTATCTGTGTGTTTCTTATAGTATTAAGTATTCTCAGAGCGTCGGTGACGCTCAAACAGCTTTTAAGGTAATAAGGTTATACTGTGTTGCATTTACACTCTAACATTACACTAAGGTTTTACTGTACAATACACTGTTTATGGTTTAGATACAAAGGTTTAATATAGTGAGCGTCAGCGCCGCTGGTGATCTCCTCGTGGTCCCGAGCGTCCGCTACGCTATAGCGAATCATTACGTTAGTCAACAGCCAATAACGTGCCTGCCTGTGATCTCTTGGCCGTGAGTGAACTTGACGCTTGAGCGTCTCGATCACGGCAAAGCGATTGTTACGCAACTAGCGTACCCTTACGGTACTTCATACGTAGATAGCGTACAGTGTTCTTAGACCTCATAAAGGGTATTATATACGATAAATATTTAGCTTTATCAATTGCGGGCTCGCCCTGTCCTTCACATATCTACACTAGGTAATTTCAGCAGACATTATCCAGCAGCAAAGGGCGGGAGATCATATTCCTCGTAGTGCTGTTTGGATAAGCGTCTGCTTCTCTTAGTGAAGGGTGCTGAAGGAATCCGGGAACCGGAGGTAAGAACAAAACAATAGTGTCTTTTTAAAACTGTTTATTTTTCTGTCTTGCGTACACACGCACGCACACATATATATCTGCATTTCCTTTTCATTGGTGTATTTTCGTATATCACTCTTCTGTTTGCCAGTTTTATAGTTGATAAACGTGCTTAGAGAGAGTTGTCACTAATACTATTTCATAGTTTAAGAGTAAAGATAATATAGTTAAAGTATAGACAAACACACAGCTGTGCCTGAGAGACAAGGCGAAGTCAGTGTGGTGCGTGGTAGATGATAAAGGATCATCTACATTGATAAACGTATAAATTGTGTTACGGTGGATTTTTGCTTTGCGTACACGTGTCTCTAACAAAAGACTGAGACTTGCGTACGCAATCCAAGGGCCGACGCACGCAGCGTATATTACGCAACGGAGCGTACGGGTACGCCCACGTAACTCAAATCACAAGTTTTTTTTCTCTCCTCTCAACGCGATGAGTAGCGCCACGCGGTAAATAACGCCAGGCGATAAATCGCGCAAATCTATTTTTTTTTAATTCGAAATTTAAATTAATAGATCCTTCTCCTAATTTGTAACACATCTGGTCTAAAGAGAAATTTCTGCGCAGAAATAGAAATAGAAACAAAAGTGTACATGTGGTGAGTGAGTGTGTTGTATACAATTTTACAGGTTGAACCACAAGAAAAGTCGAGTTCTCGTGAGGTACATGCGTGTAAGTGACGTACATGGTGGCTAGGGAGGCATCCCTGGTTAAAACATACAATTGAGCATTAGAGTGTAGCAGACCAGGAGGTCATACTGTAACAGACCAGGAGGTCATAGCAGACCAACAGGTTCAGGTACAGCAGACAAGGAAGTCCGCTATACAGTCCACAGGCACAACACCAAGAAAGGGTTGGTGCAACACCCATATAGGCCATACAAGCTCTTGCTGAAGGAATTCGCAGCCGCAATTTTCGATTCCACTGGTCGCTCCGTACATAAGATTAGTTGCTTATGTGCTGAACGACTGTACCGCACGTAATTGTGTACATTAGTAAACCTGACCGGTACTATTTGTGTACGAAGGTCATAAACGCTATTTGTACATTCTAACGTGATTTGTGTAACTTTTTTTTATTTTAAGGGAAGTTCGCTGCTCACTCAGGAACTATCCAGCAACCAATAGTTACTGGAAAGAGTAAGTGTTCTTCGGAGCACCCTCACAGGTTCCAGTAAATAGAGGTTCAGGTCGCAGGGGCCCTAGGTCGAGTACGCCAGCACCATATCGGTGTGATCAGGTCGTATTGGTCGGCGTGGGCGAGTGAGTGGGGTACTCGGTAAACCGCCACCGTCAGCCTATTTTGGACATTTGGTTTGCGTAAGGGTTGGTTGAATAAAGCAACACCTTCGAACTATGGGGGCCACTTGTTCAGGTAGGGGGCGATCAACCTCGGTTCGGGTTGATTCAGTGAACCGACCAATTGGGTCGGCAAGGTATGTAATGTGTGAGAAATACGGAAGTCACACAGAAGCTTTATGTGATGAATGGGAGAGAATGACAGTACATGACGGGGAGAAATTCCCAAGAGTAGGTAGCTTCAGCACAGAAGTGTTAACGAATTTAAGGAGAAGGATATGTCTCATTAAATCAGCAAAGAGACGAATCAAGCATTATGATTATTTGCAGTTGTGGCAACAGGAGGGTGACATACAGAGAGGATTGGCTCAGGCGGCGGGATCTGGCTCAATCAGAAAACTGATAGCCACGGCCCCACCGCCACCATACATATCAGGAGAGAAATTGGTTGCGGAGAATGACGCACTAAGGTGTAACACACAAACACTTAGCAACTGTGTAAATGTTAAAGATAATGTTAACCAATTAACCAATGCAAGTATTAACCCGTGCAAGTTGTACCCTGTTTTGAACTTTCCTCAGGAGTGTGATCAAGAAGACGAATCGGCAACAATTTCAGCGCTCTCTCTAGCAGCCACCATAGCAGAGACCACAGTAGGCACAGCTCCACCCACGAGATTAGTAACAAAGGCCCCTAGCGGAGGGATAGGTGAGGTCGAATCTACAGGTAAGTACGGCACCATACACTATGCTGAAGCCATTTCACCACAGGCTGTAGAACCCACACAGAGTGATGTTGTTAGAGTTACTCCTGTTAGGGTAATAGCTGTTCCAAATGGGAAAACTGACACATCAGGAGTCACCCCTGTGAGGAACATTGCCATGTATAGCCCATTTTCCAGAATGGAATTAAGGACCATAGTGTCTGAATTCCCTGACCCTAGAAAAGACTTAGTTGCCAGTCAAAAATACATCAGAGACTTAGGTAACACTGTAGAGCCCAACAATAAAGACTGGCAGATATTGCTGAGAGCATGTTTACCCTCCAATGTTGACGCAACTCAATTTTTAGCTGATTGCGGATTAGATCAGGATGTACCTCTTACAGATGTGTACAACAAAGATAATGTAAAAAGAATAAACTTACAGTTAAAAGAGTATTTCCCAGCGGTAGTCAGATGGAACAAGATATTCTCCATTAAACAGAAGGAGTCAGAGACAGCTGCAGAGTATTTTCACAGAGCATTATCAGAAATGGCAAAATACACAGGCATAGAGGACATTAAAACAAACATAAACCATCGAGAAGTAGCAGTATCGGTACTGATGGATGGTTTAAAAGAATCATTAAAGACTAGGGTACAGACCACACAACCATGTTGGCGAGGTCTGTCTGTGGCTACTTTGAGAGAGGCTGCTATTGATCACGATAGGAACATCACCAGACACAGGGAACAACAAAGTGATAAGTTAATGGCAGTAAGTATACAGGCCCTGACCACAAAACAGCCTGTGTTAACATCACCAAACCCTGTGGGTAAGTCAAATGTGGTAACATGTTATTTTTGTCACAGACAGGGACACTTTGCACGAGACTGTAGATCGAGAAATGTACAAAAATCTTATCAACCCCCTAGACAACGACACGACACACGACATTGGGAGCAAGGTCCGCAGAAACGGAGTTATGAGCCACATGCAGGGGAAACAAAAAGATACCCCCAAACAGAGATTGGCAAAACTCTGGTAGTTCCCAGCTAACTCCCTCACAAGTAGTTGCTGCCAGCGGGATTCAGGGAGGTCACCATACCCAATAGGGGTGTGGCCATACCTGTAATCTGCAGCCAGTAAAATTGATTGCAAGTCTTGGAAGTGAACCAGAAATTGCAATCAATGTAGCTGGTAAATCATTAAACTTTCTTGTAGACACAGGGGCGGTCAAATCAGTGATAAATTCGACAGTGGGCATGAGGACCACTGGTAGGACAATTCCAGCCGTGGGAGTAACAGGAGTAGTCCAGCATTACCCTGTTAGCAAACCAGCAGAGATTACAATAGGGCCTTTACATACCAAGCATTCCTTTTTGCTGGCTGCATCGGCACCGACCAATCTCCTGGGAAGAGACTTACTGTGTAAAATGGGGTGCGTCATTTATTGTACTCCTGAAGGTGTATTCTTGGACATACCTGAGAATCACGCTCAGGAAGTACGAGACATGTTAGACTCCCCGTCAAAATTAATGTCACATACCATTATGACAAATAGGACTCCCTCCCAAGTAGAAGAAATGACATCTCAGATACCAGAGTCACTTTGGACAAAAGATGGACAGGACACTGGATTAATGGCAAACATAGCTCCGGTAGTTGTACAAGTAAAAGATGGTAGGATAGCTCCAAAAATCCCACAGTACCCTCTGAAGCCAGAGGTGGAGTTAGGAGTTTACCCAGTAATAGAGCGCTTGCTACAACAGGGCATTCTGGTAAGAACGTCCAGCACTGCTAATAGTCCCATCTTCCCTGTGAAAAAGAGTGGGGGGAGGGGTTACCGGCTAGTGCAGGATCTAAGGGGGATTAACAAAATAGTTGAGAGTCAGTTCCCCGTAGTGCCAAATCCAGCTGTCATCCTAATGCAAATCCCTCCCACTGCGAAATTTTTCACTGTTATTGACCTCTGCTCCGCTTTCTTTTCGGTACCTCTGCACCCTGACAGTCAATATTTGTTTGCATTTACATACAGAGGAGTCCAATACACATGGACTCGATTACCACAAGGATTCATAGATAGCCCAAGTATATTTTCTCAGGCTTTGCATGATTGTTTACAGTCTTTCCAACCAGTGAGTGGATCAGTATTAATACAGTACGTGGATGATCTACTACTGTGTTCTGATTCATTGGAGGCATCCCTGAAGGATACGAAACAGCTCCTGTTTCATCTTTCAGACACAGGACACAAGGTTTCCAAAGACAAGTTGCAATTATGCCAAACTAAGGTAAAATATTTGGGACACTGTTTAACACAAGGACTGAGACACCTGACCGCTGATGGAATTCAAGCAATTAGAGACATGACTCTGCCACAAACCCAGCAACAGATCAGAACATTTTTAGGAATGTGTGGGTATTGCCGTAACTGGATCCCAGGGTTTTCCATCCTAGCGTTACCCTTGCAGGAAATGGTCTCCTCAAACAAACCTGATCGGATTTCGCATACAGACGAGTCTGAGGCAGCATTTGAGAGACTTAAACAGTGCCTAACGCAGGCACCAGCATTAGGTATGCCAGACTATGGGAAACCCTTTGAACTATACGGAACAGAAAGTGCTGGTTGCGCGGCAGGCGTACTAACCCAAAAGCACGGTGATGCCAGCAGGCCAGTAGCATATTACAGCGCTCAGCTAGACACGGTAGCGCGATCCCTCCCCACATGCTTGCGAAGCGTTGCTGCGATAGCATTGCTAGTAACGAAAAGCGAAGACGTCGTGCTAGGTCACAACCTCACAATTCATACACCACATGCAGTGTCAGCCTTGTTAAATTCTGCCCAAACCAGGCACGTCTCATCAGCGCGGTTTACAAGATGGGAATTGGCACTAATGGCCCCCGTAAACATCACCATAAGGAGATGCAGTGCATTAAATCCTGCAACATATCTCCCAAGTGTGTCTGGACAGACCCAAAGGGTGGAGGATGAGAGTACTGGGGAAAGAGGATTTAATACAAAGGAAGACACTCATGATTGTATGGAATATTTGACCCAAAATTTTACCGCAAGGCCTGACATCAGTGACAACCCACTGAAAGATGCAGAACTTACGTTCTACACGGACGGTAGTTGTCATAGACAGTCAGACTCGGGAGACTTGTGTACTGGATACGCAGTCGTAGATGACCAAGGCACCATAGAAGCGGAACCGCTAGGCCCACCTCACTCAGCCCAGGTTGCTGAACTGGTCGCCCTAACCAGAGCATGTGAATTGGCTAAGGGCAAATCAGCCAATATCTACACCGATTCTAGATACGCATTCGGGGTAGTCCATGATTTCGGAGCCCTATGGCGCCTCAGAAATTTCATGACGGCAGCTGGTACACCGGTAGCGCATGCAGCTCACATAAAAAGGCTTCTAACAGCGATACAGGAACCCGACAGAGTGGCTGTTATCAAATGTAAAGCACATACATATAGCCAAGACCCAGTATCGCTTGGTAACAGCCGAGCAGACGAAGCGGCTAAATTAGCAGCTGCTACCCCCAGACAGACAGACACCACACAATTGATGGTATTTCATACCATCAACACACAGAAGTTGTGTGAAATGCAAAATTTGTGTTCCACACAGGAAAAGGCAGTCTGGAAGGCAAAGGGATATGGCCAGGAGTCCTCAGGACTCTGGACGGATGGACATGGTAAACCAGTGGCCCCCAGAGCATATCTTCCGTGTTTGGCTGAAGCAGCTCACGGGCTGACTCATCTAGGCAAGGAAGGGATGTGCAAGTTGGTAAGAGCATATTGGTGCGCCCCAGGATTCTCCTCTCATGCGAGTAAAAGAGCCATGTCATGCCTTACCTGTTTGAGAAAGAATATTGGAAAGGCAATACCTACAGAACCATCCCATATCCCACCTGCCGGCGGCCCTTTCCAGGTAATACAGATTGACTTCATTCAATTACCCCCTTGTCGAAATTTGAAATATGTACTTGTTTGTATAGATGTTTTCTCAAATTGGGTCGAAGCATTTCCGGCGGCTACAAATACCGCTATGTTTACTGCTAAGAAAATTGTGCAGGAATTTGTATGTAGATATGGTATCCCTAGAATTATCGAAAGTGATAGGGGTACCCATTTTACAGGTGATGTCTTTCAAGGAATGTGTAAATTGATGGGAATTGATAGCAAGCTGCACACTCCATACCGTCCACAGGCGAGTGCGAAAGTGGAAAGAGTGAACAGCACTATTAAAAATAAACTGAGTAAAGTGATGGCAGAGACAGGATTGACATGGCCAGAAGCTTTACCCATTGTACTGTACAGCATCAGAACCACTCCCAGGTCCCCTCTTAATCTGTCTCCCTTTGAAATCTTGTTTGGTCGACAACCGCATGTTATGATTAACCCTCAGGATGATTTGAAGTGTAACAATGAAGTGACTGTAAAATACTTGATTAACATGAGTAAACAGTTAAGGAATCAAAATGATAATCTGAAGTTAGTGATTCCTGATTTACCAGATAGTAATTGTCATGACATTGAACCTGGGGATTATGTAATGATACGGAATTTTCTACGCTCAGGTTGCCTTATTGACAGATGGGAAGGACCATACCAGGTCTTATTGACTAGCACTACAGCATTGAAGGTTGCTGAGAGAGAGACTTGGGTTCATTCGTCCCACTGTAAGAAGGTCGTTGATCCAGAGAAGTCCTGTGATAAGGAACAGACGGTAGAGGTTGTATCACTAGAGTGTCTGTTCCAGGAGGACTAAGGCGGCACCTGAGCATCGAGAACCACAAGATCAAAAGCAGTTGTCGATCCCCTGTTCCCTTTTATTGTTTTTCTCCAACTTCCCATCCCATCTCCCTCAATTATTTTTTTTCCCCTTCTCATTCTTCTTCGTCTCCTCCTATAAGATGGACTTGCCCCAAGAGACTGTGATCCGGATTTTCCTGTTGACCATGATGTTGACCAGAGCAGTCTGTTCCGGCGAGAGTACCATGGAGGTCCAGAGAGGTTCTGGAATGGGTTCTGATGATAAAGATGGAGGCGTAGTTTTCCAAGAACAACTTAACCAACAAGTAAAGGCGAGTATCAGAAAACGATCCGATAGCATTGACCATAGAAGGAATTGTGAAGGATTGTTAGCTGAAGAAAACTGTATCTGTAGGCTCTGTAACAATGTCATTGAGGATGGGTGCATTAAGAAATGCCAATCCAGTTTTAATATCCATATGGACCGGCATCCATTGAGTGACTATCACTCCTTAGTGGGTAATGTGTTAAACAAAACAGATTGTTGGGTATGCTCTCAAGTACCTCAGGGTCATAGCAAATCAGGGCTAGTACCATTTCCTTTAACGATAGAGGAGGTACTTGAGTTAAATGGTGGGAGACCGGTGGACCGGAGGTTTAATATCTCCAGCCCTCCTAGTTTGAAGCTCCACCAATACCATGTGGATAGGTCCCTATTATGTTTCAACATCTCCAATCCCCGAAAGCCGGGAAATTGGGAAGTGTCATGGAGTAACCAAACCATGACCTTTTCGCATAGAGCAGATAGAATGCCTACAGATACAGAGCTTGTACGCCACATAGCCAGTAGAGGAAAATCTTTCCGGTATAGGTATACCTTAGGAAATAGGATTACTAGAGTTGGAGAGGTATCACCAGGATACTGTGCACATATCGTACAACCTGATACGTGTACTAAGCAGATGGAAGAATTAGGGTTAGGAGATTTCACATGGAAGGTGTGTAATATGGTTATGTCCTACTCCGTCCCATATGTTCTCCCCGATGATGCATATTTCATATGCGGGAGAAAGGCGTACAAGTGGCTTGCCCCAAACTCTGAAGGATTGTGTTATATTGGAAAAGTACTGCCTGAAGTAATGACTGTATCACATGACAAAATGAAAGACATACACCGTGGTGCCCAAGCTCCTTATACTCACACCCATTACGAGCACGTTGTTAAAAGGCACCTGATAGAGAAGACAGAGCATCCGGCCTCTGATCTGATAAGTGAATCCACCGGGATTCAATTCTTAATCGCGTTAGATTTCACCCGCACCGCTAGAGGAGTGCTGAATTATAAATACATTTCTGCGCTCGCCAATTTGTTAGATAATATCACTGAAATGTATGATGACACGTTTAGGTATACTGGAAGAGAACTTCAGGCTTACAAAACAGAACTGGTACAGCATAGAATGGTTCTCAATTACCTCACAGCAGTGACAGGCGGATATTGTGTCACACTGGCAACACAATACGGCGTGAAATGTTGCACATATATTACGAATAGCACCGAGGATCCGGTCGAGGTCATAGACCAAAAGATGGACGATATTCTCCAATTGAAGTGGGAATTTCGCAGGAGACACAATCTCACTCTTGCTGCTGTAGGTAATGAGCTGACTGGTTGGGTGTCATGGTTGAACCCGCGAAATTGGTTTTCTGGTTTAGGAGACTGGGCTCAAGGAGTCATAATGGATGTTGGGAAGTTTCTCCTATGTATCTTAAGTGTTGTCATATCGATTGGATTGATATTTGGATGCGGTCAGGCTTTAATGAAGTGCAATCATCGCACAAGGGTAATGAGTTTAAGGAGTGAGGAAACTGTAATTCCAATGGACTTGATTTATGACCCAAATGTAGAAACAATGATGTGATGAAAATGCGATTTCTACGGTCCGTTTCTTTCACCTGTTTTTCCGTTTTCTCCAAGGTAACAAGACCCACTTGGACGAGGAATTTGATGAGCCGATATACAGACAACAGAGGGATTAAAGAAGAAGTTTTGACAACCTGATACACAGATTTTTGATGAACTATGCCATGGATCCCCAGTTTCCCTAGAAATTTTAAAATTACGCTAGCCCAACACTTTTGTAAATCTATGGACATTGACAGCTTTGCTCGCACCTTATGAGCAAAAGCACAAAGAAGACTGCATTCAACAGACACCAAACAAGACCTCAATCGACGAATGTACATTTACCTGACATAGAATATCACCGCATTTACCGTAATTATGTCTTTTCTTCATTTCTACAACCCTCAGGTAATGACACACATAGTCGATAGGGAATACAGGCACAGATATCAGCAATCACATATCTCCCCCATTCATGTATCATCAACTAAAATGTGCTCCCCCATTTTGTTACAACCAAAGCCGAAAAGAGCTCGGTAAAGTTTGACAGCCCATCCACAGACCCGTACCACGGGATAAGAAGGAATTCAAATGTATACTTCGCAATACCTCGAAGCTTGATTTAAAACACGTACGGCACGATGATACATGACCCCCAAGCACGGATTCATACACACATGTTTCTGCTATCTCACTAGGTCATACCCTTTTCCTACCTTCTCCTCTCCTCCCCTACCCAACCATGTAAATGTATTAACCCCTGACATATATTTTTCTCTTTTGAAATGTTTTAGAAGGTGGCAGTTATTATTGACTGCCAAAGGGTGGACTGTCAAAGTCAGAAAAATATCTCTATACACACTGCCATATTTGCACCTCATTCAGGTCCGTGCTGCGCATGCGTACGCTCTCCCGTACGTGCGCATACTCACAGTCGCGGGCACCCGCAGGCGCACGGTATGCGTATTTACGGTAGAGTTTATGTGATCGTAGCGTGCGACTCAATCGTTACATATTTTCAGTAATAATGTATTTTGTAGATCATGGTCCCTTTGATAGATTCTGAAAGTTTAGTTAATATAGCATGTTCCTGAACAGAGAGATCCCTCTTTGTATTGTACGAAGGGTCTAACAGGGGTCATACAGTGGTGTTTGGTACCCATCGGAAGAGTATTTAAATAGCAATATTCCGGTGTTGGTTTGGAGCGGATTAATCGCTCATGCGAATAGTTATGGACATAAGAAGTTTATGTCCATTTACTATTATTTGTTCTTATTTAGTCATGCGGCGGGAAACTCAGTATCCCACCCACCTGAACAGTTGGAAGCAGTCACAGCCCACCTGTATGAATCAACCTATGACCTTTTGTTATAATGCGAAGCCGAATTCCTGTGTCCAATGAACAATGAGATTGTAGGGACCATTGAATTGTATTGTGTGTGGGGCATAAATAGGCAGGCCGACCATATCCAGTGCACTCTCTTCAACGGTTCTCATTGCTGATAATCGGGAGCTGGATATCGAGGCGCATGCGATCGTTTCCCCTTGTGCGTAAGTGTTTCTCCGCAATCATATTGATCTTCTTGTTATTCCGAGCCAATCTCTCTAAATCTCTCTCTCTCTCTCCTTCTCTTTCTCTCTCATTTTCCCTTAAATTGTATTATATTGTATTTCCTGTGTAGTTATCTGGTTAGGTAGTCTATGTTATATTGTAGTGTATGACTTGTATTGTGTTTAACTCTTTTGCAAGTATAGCATTCATAATATATATTTTAGGCGTTGGACCCTGAGCACGGTATCTGTGTGTTTCTTATAGTATTAAGTATTCTCAGAGCGTCGGTGACGCTCAAACAGCTTTTAAGGTAATAAGGTTATACTGTGTTGCATTTACTCTCTAACATTACACTAAGGTTTTACTGTACAATACACTGTTTATGGTTTAGATACAAAGGTTTAATATAGTGAGCGTCAGCGCCGCTGGGGATCTCCTCGTGGTCCCGAGCGTCCGCTACGCTATAGCGAATCATTACGTTAGTCAACAGCCAATAACGTGCCTGCCTGTGATCTCTTGGCCGTGAGTGAACTTGACGCTTGAGCGTCTCGATCACGGCAAAGCGATTGTTACGCAACTAGCGTACCCTTACGGTACTTCATACGTAGATAGCGTACAGTGTTCTTAGACCTCATAAAGGGTATTATATACGATAAATATTTAGCTTTATCACCCCATAATAATTCCACTCACTGCCACCATAGTAATTCCACTCCCTGCCCCCATTATAATTCCACTCCCTGCCCCCCATAATAATTCCACTCACTGTCACCATAGTAATTCCACTCCCTGCCCCATAATAATTCCACTCACTGCCACCATAGAAATTCCACTCCCTACCCCCCCCATAATAATTCCACTCACTGCCACCATAGTAATTCCACTCCCTGCCCCCCATAATAATTCCACTCACTGCCACCATAGTAATTCCACTCCCTGCCCCCCTTAATAATTCCACTCACTGCCACCATAGTAATTCCACTCCCTGCCCCCCATAATAATTCCACTCTCTGCCCCCCATAATAATTCCACTCACTGCCACCATAGTAATTCCACTCCCTGCCCCCCATAATATTTCCACTCACTGCCACCATAGTAATTCCACTCCCTGCCCCCCATAATAATTCCACTCACTGCCACCATAGTAATTCCACTCCCTGCCCCCCATAATAATTCCACTCACTGCCACCATAGTAATTCCACTCCCTGCCCCCCATAATAATTCCACTCACTGCCACCATAGTAATTCAACTCACTGCCACCATAGTTATTCCACTCACTGCCACCATAGTTATTCCACTCTCTGCCCCCCATAATAATTCCACTCTCTGCCCCCCATAATAATTCCACTCACTGCCACTATAGTAATTCCACTCCCTGCCCCCCTTAATAATTCCACTCACTGCCACCATATTAATTCCACTCCCTGCCCCCCATAATAATTCCACTCTCTGCCCTCCATAATACTTCCACTCACTGCCACCATAGTAATTCCACTCCCTGCCCCCCATAATAATTCCACTGTCTGCGCCCCATAATAATTCCACTCACTGCCACCATAGTAATTCCACTCCCTGCCCCCCATAATAATTCCACTCACTGCCACCATAGTAATTCCACTCCCTGCCCCCATAATAATTCCACTCTCTGCCCCCCATAATAATTCCACTCTCTGCCCCCCATAATAATTCCACTCACTGCCACCATAGTAATTCCACTCCCTGCCCCCCATAATAATTCCACTCACTGCCACCATAGTAATTCCACTCCCTGCCCCCCATAATAATTCCACTCTCTGCCCCCCATAATAATTCCACTCACTGCCACCATAGTAATTCCACTCCCTGCCCCCCATAATAATTCCACTCCCTGCCCCCATAATAATTCCACTCACTGCCACCATAGTAATTCCTAGAGATGAGCGGGTTCGGTTTCTCTGAAACCGAACCCGCACGAACTTCATGTTTTTTTCACGGGTCCGAGCAGACTCGGATCCTCCCGCCTTGCTCGGTTAACCCGAGCGCGCCCGAACGTCATCATGACGCTGTCGGATTCTCGCGAGACTCGGATTCTATATAAGGAGCCGCGCGTCGCCGCCATTTTCACACGTGCATTGAGATTGATAGGGAGAGGACGTGGCTGGCGTCCTCTCCATTAGAAATTAGATTAGAAGAGAGAGAGAGATTGTGCAGAGTCAGACAGAGTTTACCACAGTGACCAGTGCAGTTGTTGTTAGTTAACTTTTATTTATTTTAATATATATCCGTTCTCTGCTATATCCGTTCTCTGCCTGAAAAAAAACGATACACAGCAGCAGCCAGTCACACAGTGTGACTCAGTCTGTGTGCACTCAGCTCAGCCCAGTGTGCTGCACATCAATGTATAAAAGGCAAAGCTTATAATAATTGTGGGGGAGACTGGGGAGCACTGCAGGTTGTTATAGCAGGAGCCCCCAGGAGTACATAATATTATATTAATTTAAAATTAAACAGTGCACACTTTTGCTGCAGGAGTGCCACTGCCAGTGTGACTAGTGGTGACCAGTGCCTGACCACCAGTATAGTAGTATATTCATTGTTGTATGTATTGTATACTATCTCTTTATCAACCAGTCTATATTAGCAGCAGACACAGTACAGTGCGGTAGTTCACGGCTGTGGCTACCTCTGTGTCGGCAGTCGGAACTCGGCAGGCAGTCCGTCCATCCATAATTGTATTACAATATATACCACCTAACCGTGGTATTTTTTTTTCTTTCTTTATACCGTCATAGTGTCATACTAGTTGTTACGAGTATACTACTATCTCTTTATCAACCAGTGTACAGTGCGGTAGTTCACGGCTGTGGCTACCTCTGTGTCGGCAGTCGGCAGGCAGTCCGTCCATCCATAATTGTATTATTATTATAATATATACCACCTAACCGTGGTTTTTTTTCCATTCTTTATACCGTCGTCATAGTGTCATACTAGTTGTTACGAGTATACTACTATCTCTTTATCAACCAGTGTACAGTGCGGTAGTTCACGGCTGTGGCTACCTCTGTGTCGGCAGTCGGCAGGCAGTCCGTCCATCCAGTGCTGGACTGGGGTATGAAGGGCCCACCGGGGGAATGCCGTTATAGGGGGCCATATTTAGGGGTGTGACCAGCCTACAAAGGGGGTGTGGCCAGCCTCCACAGAGGCTTGAAATGCACAAAAGTATTGTGCAGTGTAATGCAACATATCTACCATGTATAATACAAGTGCACAGTCTGGAACCTGATCCCTAGAGGAAGGAGTGGGCCCTCAGGCAGTGGGGCCCACCGGTGGTTTCCCCTGTACCCCTGTGGGCCAGTCCGACCCTGCGTCCATCCATAATTGTATTATTATTATAATATATACCACCTAACCGTGGTTTTTTTTCCATTCTTTATACCGTCGTCATAGTGTCATACTAGTTGTTACGAGTATTCTACTATCTCTTTATCAACCAGTGTACAGTGCGGTAGTTCACGGCTGTGGCTACCTCTGTGTCGGCAGTCGGCAGGCAGTCCGTCCATCCATAATTGTATTATTATTATAATATATACCACCTAACCGTGGTTTTTTTTCCATTCTTTATACCGTCGTCATAGTGTCATACTAGTTGTTACGAGTATACTACTATCTCTTTATCAACCAGTGTACAGTGCGGTAGTTCACGGCTGTGGCTACCTCTGTGTCGGCAGTCGGCAGGCAGTCCGTCCATCCATAATTGTATTATTATTATAATATATACCACCTAACCGTGGTTTTTTTTCCATTCTTTATACCGTCGTCATAGTGTCATACTAGTTGTTACGAGTATACTACTATCTCTTTATCAACCAGTGTACAGTGCGGTAGTTCACGGCTGTGGCTACCTCTGTGTCGGCAGTCGGCAGGCAGTCCGTCCATCCATAATTGTATTATTATTATAATATATACCACCTAACCGTGGTTTTTTTTCCATTCTTTATACCGTCGTCATAGTGTCATACTAGTTGTTACGAGTATACTACTATCTCTTTATCAACCAGTGTACAGTGCGGTAGTTCACGGCTGTGGCTACCTCTGTGTCGGCAGTCGGCAGGCAGTCCGTCCATCCATAATTGTATTATTATTATAATATATACCACCTAACCGTGGTTTTTTTTCCATTCTTTATACCGTCGTCATAGTGTCATACTAGTTGTTACGAGTATACTACTATCTCTTTATCAACCAGTGTACAGTGCGGTAGTTCACGGCTGTGGCTACCTCTGTGTCGGCAGTCGGCAGGCAGTCCGTCCATCCATAATTGTATTATTATTATAATATATACCACCTAACCGTGGTTTTTTTTCCATTCTTTATACCGTCGTCATAGTGTCATACTAGTTGTTACGAGTATACTACTATCTCTTTATCAACCAGTGTACAGTGCGGTAGTTCACGGCTGTGGCTACCTCTGTGTCGGCAGTCGGCAGGCAGTCCGTCCATCCATAATTGTATTATTATTATAATATATACCACCTAACCGTGGTTTTTTTTCCATTCTTTATACCGTCGTCATAGTGTCATACTAGTTGTTACGAGTATACTACTATCTCTTTATCAACCAGTGTACAGTGCGGTAGTTCACGGCTGTGGCTACCTCTGTGTCGGCAGTCGGCAGGCAGTCCGTCCATCCATAATTGTATTATTATTATAATATATACCACCTAACCGTGGTTTTTTTTTCATTCTTTACACCGTCGTCATAGTGTCATACTAGTTGTTACGAGTATACTACTATCTCTTTATCAACCAGTGTACAGTGCGGTAGTTCACGGCTGTGGCTACCTCTGTGTCGGCAGTCGGCAGGCAGTCCGTCCATCCATAATTGTATTATTATTATAATATATACCACCTAACCGTGGTTTTTTTTCCATTCTTTATACCGTCGTCATAGTGTCATACTAGTTGTTACGAGTATACTACTATCTCTTTATCAACCAGTGTACAGTGCGGTAGTTCACGGCTGTGGCTACCTCTGTGTCGGCAGTCGGCAGGCAGTCCGTCCATCCATAATTGTATTATTATTATAATATATACCACCTAACCGTGGTTTTTTTTCCATTCTTTATACCGTCGTCATAGTGTCATACTAGTTGTTACGAGTATACTACTATCTCTTTATCAACCAGTGTACAGTGCGGTAGTTCACGGCTGTGGCTACCTCTGTGTCGGCAGTCGGCAGGCAGTCCGTCCATCCATAATTGTATTATTATTATAATATATACCACCTAACCGTGGTTTTTTTTCCATTCTTTATACCGTCGTCATAGTGTCATACTAGTTGTTACGAGTATACTACTATCTCTTTATCAACCAGTGTACAGTGCGGTAGTTCACGGCTGTGGCTACCTCTGTGTCGGCAGTCGGCAGGCAGTCCGTCCATCCATAATTGTATTATTATTATAATATATACCACCTAACCGTGGTTTTTTTATACCACCTAACCGTGGCAGTCCGTCCATAATTGTATACTAGTAAACTATCCAATCCATCCATCTCCATTGTTTACCTGAGGTGCCTTTTAGTTCTGCCTATAAAATATGGAGAACAAAAAAGTTGAGGTTCCAAAATTAGGGAAAGATCAAGATCCACTTCCACCTCGTGCTGAAGCTGCTGCCACTAGTCATGGCCGAGACGATGAAATGCCAGCAACGTCGTCTGCCAAGGCCGATGCCCAATGTCATAGTACAGAGCATGTCAAATCCAAAACACCAAATATCAGAAAAAAAAGGACTCCAAAACCTAAAATAAAATTGTCGGAGGAGAAGCGTAAACTTGCCAATATGCCATTTACCACACGGAGTGGCAAGGAACGGCTGAGGCCCTGGCCTATGTTCATGGCTAGTGGTTCAGCTTCACATGAGGATGGAAGCACTCAGCCTCTCGCTAGAAAACTGAAAAGACTCAAGCTGGCAAAAGCACCGCAAAGAACTGTGCGTTCTTTGAAATCCCAAATCCACAAGGAGAGTCCAATTGTGTCGTTTGCGATGCCTGACCTTCCCAACACTGGACGTGAAGAGCATGCGCCTTCCACTATTTGCATGCCCCCTGCAAGTGCTGGAAGGAGCACCCGCAGTCCAGTTCCTGATAGTCAGATTGAAGATGTCAGTGTTGAAGTACACCAGGATGAGGAGGATATGGGTGTTGCTGGCGCTGGGGAGGAAATTGACCAGGAGGATTCTGATGGTGAGGTGGTTTGTTTAAGTCAGGCACCCGGGGAGACACCTGTTGTCCGTGGGAGGAATATGGCCGTTGACATGCCAGGTGAAAATACCAAAAAAATCAGCTCTTCGGTGTGGAGGTATTTCACCAGAAATGCGGACAACAGGTGTCAAGCCGTGTGTTCCCTTTGTCAAGCTGTAATAAGTAGGGGTAAGGACGTTAACCACCTCGGAACATCCTCCCTTATACGTCACCTGCAGCGCATTCATAATAAGTCAGTGACAAGTTCAAAAACTTTGGGTGACAGCGGAAGCAGTCCACTGACCAGTAAATCCCTTCCTCTTGTAACCAAGCTCACGCAAACCACCCCACCAACTCCCTCAGTGTCAATTTCCTCCTTCCCCAGGAATGCCAATAGTCCTGCAGGCCATGTCACTGGCAAGTCTGACGAGTCCTTTCCTGCCTGGGATTCCTCCGATGCATCCTTGCGTGTAACGCCTACTGCTGCTGGCGCTGCTGTTGTTGCCGCTGGGAGTCGATGGTCATCCCAGAGGGGAAGTCGTAAGCCCACTTGTACTACTTCCAGTAAGCAATTGACTGTTCAACAGTCCTTTGCGAGGAAGATGAAATATCACAGCAGTCATCCTACTGCAAAGCGGATAACTGAGTCCTTGACAACTATGTTGGTGTTAGACGTGCGTCCGGTATCCGCCGTTAGTTCACAGGGAACTAGACAATTTATTGAGGCAGTGTGCCCCCGTTACCAAATACCATCTAGGTTCCACTTCTCTAGGCAGGCGATACCGAGAATGTACACGGACGTCAGAAAAAGACTCACCAGTGTCCTAAAAAATGCAGTTGTACCCAATGTCCACTTAACCACGGACATGTGGACAAGTGGAGCAGGGCAGGGTCAGGACTATATGACTGTGACAGCCCACTGGGTAGATGTATGGACTCCTGCCGCAAGAACAGCAGCGGCGGCACCAGTAGCAGCATCTCGCAAACGCCAACTCTTTCCTAGGCAGGCTACGCTTTGTATCACCGCTTTCCAGAATACGCACACAGCTGAAAACCTCTTACGGCAACTGAGGAAGATCATCGCGGAATGGCTTACCCCAATTGGACTCTCCTGTGGATTTGTGGCATCGGACAACGCCAGCAATATTGTGTGTGCATTAAATATGGGCAAATTCCAGCACGTCCCATGTTTTGCACATACCTTGAATTTGGTGGTGCAGAATTTTTTAAAAAACGACAGGGGCGTGCAAGAGATGCTGTCGGTGGCCAGAAAAATTGCGGGACACTTTCGGCGTACAGGCACCACGTACAGAAGACTGGAGCACCACCAAAAACTACTGAACCTGCCCTGCCATCATCTGAAGCAAGAAGTGGTAACGAGGTGGAATTCAACCCTCTATATGCTTCAGAGGTTGGAGGAGCAGCAAAAGGCCATTCAAGCCTATACAATTGAGCACGATATAGGAGATGGAATGCACCTGTCTCAAGTGCAGTGGAGAATGATTTCAACGTTGTGCAAGGTTCTGATGCCCTTTGAACTTGCCACACGTGAAGTCAGTTCAGACACTGCCAGCCTGAGTCAGGTCATTCCCCTCATCAGGCTTTTGCAGAAGAAGCTGGAGGCATTGAAGAAGGAGCTAACACGGAGCGATTCCGCTAGGCATGTGGGACTTGTGGATGCAGCCCTTAATTCGCTTAACAAGGATTCACGGGTGGTCAATCTGTTGAAATCAGAGCACTACATTTTGGCCACCGTGCTCGATCCTAGATTTAAAGCCTACCTTGGATCTCTCTTTCCGGCAGACACAGGTCTGCTGGGGTTGAAAGACCTGCTGGTGACAAAATTGTCAAGTCAAGCGGAACGCGACCTGTCAACATCTCCTCCTTCACATTCTCCCGCAACTGGGGGTGCGAGGAAAAGGCTCAGAATTCCGAGCCCACCCGCTGGCGGTGATGCAGGGCAGTCTGGAGCGACTGCTGATGCTGACATCTGGTCCGGACTGAAGGACCTGACAACGATTACGGACATGTCGTCTACTGTCACTGCATATGATTCTCTCAACATTGATAGAATGGTGGAGGATTATATGAGTGACCGCATCCAAGTAGGCACGTCACACAGTCCGTACTTATACTGGCAGGAAAAAGAGGCAATTTGGAGGCCCTTGCACAAACTGGCTTTATTCTACCTAAGTTGCCCTCCCACAAGTGTGTACTCCGAAAGAGTGTTTAGTGCCGCCGCTCACCTTGTCAGCAATCGGCGTACGAGGTTACATCCAGAAAATGTGGAGAAGATGATGTTCATTAAAATGAATTATAATCAATTCCTCCGCGGAGACATTGACCAGCAGCAATTGCCTCCACAAAGTACACAGGGAGCTGAGATGGTGGATTCCAGTGGGGACGAATTGATAATCTGTGAGGAGGGGGATGTACACGGTGATATATCGGAGGGTGAAGATGAGGTGGACATCTTGCCTCTGTAGAGCCAGTTTGTGCAAGGAGAGATTAATTGCTTCTTTTTTGGGGGGGGTCCAAACCAACCCGTCATATCAGTCACAGTCGTGTGGCAGACCCTGTCACTGAAATGATGGGTTGGTTAAAGTGTGCATGTCCTGTTTTGTTTATACAACATAAGGGTGGGTGGGAGGGCCCAAGGATAATTCCATCTTGCACCTCTTTTTTCTTTTCTTTTTCTTTGCATCATGTGCTGATTGGGGAGGGTTTTTTGGAAGGGACATCCTGCGTGACACTGCAGTGCCACTCCTAGATGGGCCCGGTGTTTGTGTCGGCCACTAGGGTCGCTAATCTTACTCACACAGCTACCTCATTGCGCCTCTTTTTTTCTTTGCGTCATGTGCTGTTTGGGGAGGGTTTTTTGGAAGGGACATCCTGCGTGACACTGCAGTGCCACTCCTAGATGTGCCCGGTGTTTGTGTCGGCCACTAGGGTCGCTAATCTTACTCACACAGTCAGCTACCTCATTGCGCCTCTTTTTTTCTTTGCGTCATGTGCTGTTTGGGGAGGGTTTTTTGGAAGGGCCATCCTGCGTGACACTGCAGTGCCACTCCTAGATGGGCCCGGTGTTTGTGTCGGCCACTAGGGTCGCTAATCTTACTCACACAGCTACCTCATTGCGCCTCTTTTTTTCTTTGCGTCATGTGCTGTTTGGGGAGGGTTTTTTGGAAGGGCCATCCTGCGTGACACTGCAGTGCCACTCCTAGATGGGCCCGGTGTTTGTGTCGGCCACTAGGGTCGCTAATCTTACTCACACAGCTACCTCATTGCGCCTCTTTTTTTCTTTGCGTCATGTGCTGTTTGGGGAGGGTTTTTTGGAAGGGACATCCTGCGTGACACTGCAGTGCCACTCCTAGATGGGCCCGGTGTTTGTGTCGGCCACTAGGGTCGCTTATCTTACTCACACAGCGACCTCGGTGCAAATTTTAGGACTAAAAATAATATTGTGAGGTGTGATGTGTTCAGAATAGGCTGAAAATGAGTGTAAATTATGTTTTTTGAGGTTAATAATACTTTGGGATCAAAATTACCCCCAAATTCTATGATTTAAGCTGTTTTTTAGGGTTTTTTGAAAAAAACACCCGAATCCAAAACACACCCGAATCCGACAAAAATAATTCGGTGAGGTTTTGCCAAAACGCGTTCGAACCCAAAACACGGCCGCGGAACCGAACCCAAAACCAAAACACAAAACCCGAAAAATTTCAGGCGCTCATCTCTAGAAAATTCCACTCCCTGCCCCCATTATAATTCCACTCCATGCCCCCCATAATAATTCCACTCACTGTCACCATAGTAATTGCACTCCCTGCCCCCATAATAATTCCACTCACTGCCACCATAGAAATTCCACTCCCTGCCACCCATAATAATTCCACTCACTGCCACCATAGTAATTCCACTCCCTGCCCCCCATAATAATTCCACTCACTGCCACCATAGTAATTCCACTCCCTGCCCCCCTTAATAATTCCACTCACTGCCACCATAGTAATTCCACTCCCTGCCCCCCATAATAATTCCACTCTCTGCCCCCCATAATAATTCCTTTCACTGCCACCATAGTAATTCCACTCCCTGCCCCCCATAATAATTCCACTCTCTGCCCCCCATAATAATTCCACTCACTGCCACCATAGTAATTCCACTCCCTGCCCCCCATAATAATTCCACTCACTGCCACCATAGTAATTCCACTCCCTGCCCCCCATAATAATTACACTCACCGCCACCAAAGAAATTCCACTCCCTGCCCCCCATAATAATTACACTCACTGCCACCATAGTAATTCCACTCCCTGCCCCCCATAATAATTCCACTCACTGCCACCATAGTAATTCCACTCCCTGCCCCCCATTATAATTCCACTCCCTGCCCCCGTAATAATTCCACTCCCTGCCCCCCATAATAATTCCACTCACTGCCACCATAGTAATTCCATTCACTGCCTCCACAGTAATTCCACTCCCTGCCACCATAATAATTCCACTCCCTGCCCCCCATAATAATTCCATTCACTGCCCCCATAATAATTCCACTCCCTGCCACCATAGTAATTCCACTCCCTGCCCCCCATAATAATTCCACTCCCTGCCCCCATAATAATTCCACTCACTGCCACCATAGTAATTCCACTCCATGCCCCCCATAATAATTCCACTCACTGTCACCATAGAAATTCCACTCCCTGCCCCCCATAATAATTCCACTCACTGCCACCATAGTATTTCCACTCCCTGCCCCCCATAATAATTCCACTCACTGCCACCATAGTAATTCCACTCACTGCCCCCCATAATAATTCCACTCACTGCCACCATAGTAATTCCATTCACTGCCTCCACAGTAATTCCACTCCCTGCCACCGTAATAATTCCACTCCCTGCCCCCATAATAATTCCATTCACTGCCCCCCATAATAATTCCACTCACTGTCACCATAGTAATTCCACTCCCTGCCCCCATTATAATTCCACTCCCTGCCCCCCATAATAATTCCACTCACTGCCACCATAGTAATTCCACTCCCTGCCCCCATAATAATTCCACTCCCTGCCCCCATAATAATTCCACTCACTGCCACCATAGAAATTCCACTCCCTGCCCCCCATAATAATTCCACTCACTGCCACCATAGTAATTCCTCTCCCTGCCCCCATAATTCCACTCACTGCCACCATAGTAATTCCACTCCCTGCCCCCCATAATAATTCCACTCACTGCCAAAATAGTAATTCCACTCCCTGCCCCCCATAATAATTCCACTCCCTGCCCCCATAATAATTCCACTCACTGCCACCATAGTAATTCCACTCCCTGCCCCCCATTATAATTCCACTCCATGCCCCCCATAATAATTCCACTCACTGCCACCATAGTAATTCCACTCCCTGCCCCCCATAATAATTCCACTCCCTGCCCCCCATAATAATTCCACTCACTGCCACCATAGAAATTCCACTCCCTGCCCCCCTATAATTCCACTC
Source organism: Pseudophryne corroboree (assembly GCF_028390025.1). Lineage (NCBI taxonomy): Eukaryota > Metazoa > Chordata > Amphibia > Anura > Myobatrachidae > Pseudophryne > Pseudophryne corroboree. The sequence goes on from NC_086452.1 coordinate 5,437,994, forward strand.
CCTGCCCCCCTTAATAATTCCACTCCCTGCCACCCATAATAATTCCACTCACTGCCACCATAGTAATTCCACTCACTGCCACCATAGTAATTCCACTCCCTGCTCCCCATTATAATTCCACTCCCTGCACCCCATAATAATTCCTCTCCCTGCCCCCCATAATAATTCCACTCACTGCCACCATAGAAATTCCACTCCCTGCCCCCTATAATAATTCCACTCACTGCCACCATAGTAATTCCACTTTCTGCCCCCCTTAATAATTCCACTCACTGCCACCATAGTAATTCCATTCACTGCCTCCACAGTAATTCCACTCCCTGCCACCATAATAATTCCACTCCCTGCCCCCCATAATAATTCCATTCACTGCCCCCATAATAATTCCACTCCCTGCCACCATAGTAATTCCACTCCCTGCCCCCCATAATAATTCCACTCCCTGCCCCCATAATAATTCCACTCACTGCCACCATAGTAATACCACTCCATGCCCCCAATAATAATTCCACTCACTGTCACCATAGAAATTCCACTCCCTGCCCCCCATAATAATTCCACTCACTGCCACCATAGTAATTCCACTCCCTGCCCCCCATAATAATTCCACTCACTGCCACCAAAGTAATTCCACTCACTGCCCCCCATAATAATTCCACTCACTGCCACCATAGTAATTCCATTCACTGCCTCCACAGTAATTCCACTCCCTGCCACCGTAATAATTCCACTCCCTGCCCCCATAATAATTCCATTCACTGCCCCCCATAATAATTCCACTCACTGCCACCATAGTAATTCCACTCCCTGCCCCCATTATAATTCCACTCCCTGCCCCCCATAATAATTCCACTCACTGCCACCATAGTAATTCCACTCCCTGCCCCCATAATAATTCCACTCACTGCCACCATAGAAATTCCACTCCCTGCCCCCCATAATAATTACACTCACTGCCACCATAGTAATTCCACTCCCTGCCCCCATAATAATTCCACTCACTGCCACCATAGTAATTCCACTCCCTGCCCCCCATAATAATTCCACTCACTGCCACCATAGTATTTCCACTCCCTGCCCCCATAATAATTCCACTCCCTGCCCCCATAATAATTCCACTCACTGCCACCATAGTAATTCCACTCCCTGCCCCCCATTATAATTCCACTCCATGCCCCCCATAATAATTCCACTCACTGCCACCATAGTAATTCCACTCCCTGCCCCCCCATAATAATTCCACTCCCTGCCCCCCATAATAATTGCACTCACTGCCACCATAGAAATTCCACTCCCTGCCCCCCATAATTCCACTCCCTGCCCCCCTTAATAATTCCACTCCCTGCCCCCCATAATAATTCCACTCACTGCCACCATAGTAATTCCACTCACTGCCACCATAGTAATTCCACTCCCTGCCCCCCATTATAATTCCACTCCCTGCACCCCATAATAATTCCTCTCCCTGCCCCCCCTAATAATTCCACTCACTGCCACCATAGAAATTCCACTCCCTGCCCCCTATAATAATTCCACTCACTGCCACCATAGTAATTCCACTTTCTGCCCCCCATAATAATTCCACTCACTGCCACCATAGTAATTCCAATCACTGCCACCATAGTAATTCCACTCCCTGCCCCCCATTATAATTCCACTCCCTGCACCCCATACTAATTCCACTCACTGCCACCGTAGTAATTCCACTCCCTGCCCCCTATAATAATTCCACTCACTGCCACCATAATATTTCCACTCCCTGCCCCCCATTATAATTCCACTCCATGCCCCCCATAATAATTCCACTCACTGCCACCATAGTAATTCCACTCACTGCCACCATAGTAATTCCACTCCCTGCCCCCCATTATAATTCCACTCCCTGCACCCCATAATAATTCCTCTCCCTGCCCCCCATAATAATTCCATTCACTACCACCATAGAAATTCCACTCCCTGCCCCCTATAATAATTCCACTCACTGCCACCATAGTAATTCCACTTTCTGCCCCCCATAATAATTCCACTCACTGCCACCATAGTAATTCCACTCACTGCCACCATAGTAATTCCACTCCCTGCCCCCCATAATAATTCCACTCACTGCCACCATAGTAATTCCACTCCCTGCCCCCCATTATAATTCCACTCCATGCCCCCCATAATAATTCCACTCACTGCCACCATAATAATTCCACTCACTGCCACCACAGTAATTCCACTCCCTGCCCCCCATAATAATTCCACTCACTGCCACCACAGTAATTCCACTCACTCCCACCATAGTAATTCCACTCACTGCCACCACAGTAATTCCACTCCGTGCCACCATAATAATTCCACTCACTGCCACCATAGTAATTCCACTCCCTGCCCCCCCATAATAATTCCACTCCCTGCCCCCCATAATAATTGCACTCACTGCCACCATAGAAATTCCACTCCCTGCCCCCCATAATTCCACTCCCTGCCCCCCTTAATAATTCCACTCCCTGCCCCCCATAATAATTCCACTCACTGCCACCATAGTAATTCCACTCACTGCCACCATAGTAATTCCACTCCCTGCCCCCCATTATAATTCCACTCCCTGCACCCCATAATAATTCCTCTCCCTGACCCCCATAATAATTCCACTCACTGCCACCATAGAAATTCCACTCCCTGCCCCCTATAATAATTCCACTCACTGCCACCATAGTAATTCCACTCCATGCCCCCCATAATAATTCCACTCACTGCCACCATAGTAATTCCACTCACTGCCACCATAGTAATTCCACTCCCTGCCCCCCATTATAATTCCACTCCCTGCACCCCATAATAATTCCTCTCCCTGCCCCCCATAATAATTCCACTCACTGCCACCATAGAAATTCCACTCCCTGCCCCCTATAATAATTCCACTCACTGCCACCATAGTAATTCCACTTTCTGCCCCCCATAATAATTCCACTCACTGCCACCATAGTAATTCCACTCACTGCCACCATAGTAATTCCACTCCCTGCCCCCCATAATAATTCCACTCACTGCCACCATAGTAATTCCACTCCCTGCCCCCCATTATAATTCCACTCCATGCCCCCCATAATAATTCCACTCACTGCCACCATAATAATTCCACTCACTGCCACCACAGTAATTCCACTCCCTGCCCCCCATAATAATTCCACTCACTGCCACCACAGTAATTCCACTCACTCCCACCATAGTAATTCCACTCACTGCCACCACAGTAATTCCACTCCCTGCCACCATAATAATTCCACTCACTGCCACCATAGTAATTCCACTCCCTGCCCCCCCATAATAATTCCACTCCCTGCCCCCCATAATAATTGCACTCACTGCCACCATAGAAATTCCACTCCCTGCCCCCCATAATTCCACTCCCTGCCCCCCTTAATAATTCCACTCCCTGCCCCCCATAATAATTCCACTCACTGCCACCATAGTAATTCCACTCACTGCCACCATAGTAATTCCACTCCCTGCCCCCCATTATAATTCCACTCCCTGCACCCCATAATAATTCCTCTCCCTGACCCCCATAATAATTCCACTCACTGCCACCATAGAAATTCCACTCCCTGCCCCCTATAATAATTCCACTCACTGCCACCATAGTAATTCCACTTTCTGCCCCCCATAATAATTCCACTCACTGCCACCATAGTAATTCCAATCACTGCCACCATAGTAATTCCACTCCCTGCCCCCCATTATAATTCCACTCCCTGCACCCCATAATAATTCCTCTCCCTGCCCCCCATAATAATTCCACTCACTGCCACCGTAGTAATTCCACTCCCTGCCCCCTATAATAATTCCACTCACTGCCACCATAATAATTCCACTCCCTGCCCCCCATTATAATTCCACTCCATGCCCCCCATAATAATTCCACTCACTGCCACCATAGTAATTCCACTCACTGCCACCATAGTAATTCCACTCCCTGCCCCCCATTATAATTCCACTCCCTGCACCCCATAATAATTCCTCTCCCTGCCCCCCATAATAATTCCACTCACTGCCACCATAGAAATTCCACTCCCTGCCCCCTATAATAATTCCACTCACTGCCACCATAGTAATTCCACTTTCTGCCCCCCATAATAATTCCACTCACTGCCACCATAGTAATTCCACTCACTGCCACCATAGTAATTCCACTCCCTGCCCCCCATAATAATTCCACTCCCTGCCCCCCATAATAATTCCACTCACTGCCACCATAGTAATTCCATTCACTGCCTCCACAGTAATTCCACTCCCTGCCACCATAATAATTCCACTCCCTGCCCCCCATAATAATTCCATTCACTGCCCCCATAATAATTCCACTCCCTGCCACCATAGTAATTCCACTCCCTGCCCCCCATAATAATTCCACTCCCTGCCCCCATAATAATTCCACTCACTGCCACCATAGTAATTCCACTCCATGCCCCCCATAATAATTCCACTCACTGTCACCATAGAAATTCCACTCCCTGCCCCCCATAATAATTCCACTCACTGCCACCATAGTATTTCCACTCCCTGCCCCCCATAATAATTCCACTCACTGCCACCATAGTAATTCCACTCACTGCCCCCCATAATAATTCCACTCACTGCCACCATAGTAATTCCATTCACTGCCTCCACAGTAATTCCACTCCCTGCCACCGTAATAATTCCACTCCCTGCCCCCATAATAATTCCATTCACTGCCCCCCATAATAATTCCACTCACTGTCACCATAGTAATTCCACTCCCTGCCCCCATTATAATTCCACTCCCTGCCCCCCATAATAATTCCACTCACTGCCACCATAGTAATTCCACTCCCTGCCCCCATAATAATTCCACTCACTGCCACCATAGAAATTCCACTCCCTGCCCCCCATAATAATTCCACTCACTGCCACCATAGTAATTCCACTCCCTGCCCCCATAATTCCACTCACTGCCACCACAGTAATTCCACTCCCTGCCCCCCATAATAATTCCACTCACTGCCAAAATAGTAATTCCACTCCCTGCCCCCCATAATAATTCCACTCCCTGCCCCCATAATAATTCCACTCACTGCCACCATAGTAATTCCACTCCCTGCCCCCCATTATAATTCCACTCCATGCCCCCCATAATAATTCCACTCACTGCCACCATAGTAATTCCACTCCCTGCCCCCCATAATAATTCCACTCCCTGCCCCCCATAATAATTCCACTCACTGCCACCATAGAAATTCCACTCCCTGCCCCCCTATAATTCCACTCCCTGCCCCCCTTAATAATTCCACTCCCTCCCCCCATAATAATTCCACTCACTGCCACCATAGTAATTCCACTCACTGCCACCATAGTAATTCCACTCCCTGCCCCCCATTATAATTCCACTCCCTGCACCCCATAATAATTCCTCTCCCTGCCCCCCATAATAATTCCACTCACTGCCACCATAGAAATTCCACTTTCTGCCCCCCTTAATAATTCCACTCACTGCCACCATAGTAATTCCATTCACTGCCTCCACAGTAATTACACTCCCTGCCACCATAATAATTCCACTCCCTGCCCCCCATAATAATTCCATTCACTGCCCCCATAATAATTCCACTCCCTGCCACCATAGTAATTCCACTCCCTGCCCCCCATAATAATTCCACTCCCTGCCCCCATAATAATTCCACTCACTGCCACCATAGTAATACCACTCCATGCCCCCCATAATAATTCCACTCACTGTCACCATAGAAATTCCACTCCCTGCCCCCCATAATAATTCCACTCATTGCCACCATAGTAATTCCACTCCCTGCCCCCCATAATAATTCCACTCACTGCCACCAAAGTAATTCCACTCACTGCCCCCCATAATAATTCCACTCACTGCCACCATAGTAATTCCATTCACTGCCTCCACAGTAATTCCACTCCCTGCCACCGTAATAATTCCACTCCCTGCCCCCATAATAATTCCATTCACTGCCCCCCATAATAATTCCACTCACTGCCACCATAGTAATTCCACTCCCTGCCCCCATTATAATTCCACTCCCTGCCCCCCATAATAATTCCACTCACTGCCACCATAGTAATTCCACTCCCTGCCCCCATAATAATTCCACTCACTGCCACCATAGAAATTCCACTCCCTGCCCCCCATAATAATTCCACTCACTGCCACCATAGTAATTCCACTCCCTGCCCCCATAATAATTCCACTCACTGCCACCATAGTAATTCCACTCCCTGCCCCCATAATAATTCCACTCACTGCCACCATAGTAATTCCACTCCCTGCCCCCCATAATAATTCCACTCACTGCCACCATAGTATTTCCACTCCCTGCCCCCATAATAATTCCACTCCCTGCCCCCATAATAATTCCACTCACTGCCACCATAGTAATTCCACTCCCTGCCCCCCATTATAATTCCACTCCATGCCCCCCATAATAATTCCACTCACTGCCACCATAGTAATTCCACTCCCTGCCCCCCCATAATAATTCCACTCCCTGCCCCCCATAATAATTGCACTCACTGCCACCATAGAAATTCCACTCCCTGCCCCCCATAATTCCACTCCCTGCCCCCCTTAATAATTCCACTCCCTGCCCCCCATAATAATTCCACTCACTGCCACCATAGTAATTCCACTCACTGCCACCATAGTAATTCCACTCCCTGCCCCCCATTATAATTCCACTCCCTGCACCCCATAATAATTCCTCTCCCTGCCCCCCCTAATAATTCCACTCACTGCCACCATAGAAATTCCACTCCCTGCCCCCTATAATAATTCCACTCACTGCCACCATAGTAATTCCACTTTCTGCCCCCCATAATAATTCCACTCACTGCCACCATAGTAATTCCAATCACTGCCACCATAGTAATTCCACTCCCTGCCCCCCATTATAATTCCACTCCCTGCACCCCATAATAATTCCTCTCCCTGCCCCCCATAATAATTCCACTCACTGCCACCGTAGTAATTCCACTCCCTGCCCCCTATAATAATTCCACTCACTGCCACCATAATAATTCCACTCCCTGCCCCCCATTATAATTCCACTCCATGCCCCCCATAATAATTCCACTCACTGCCACCATAGTAATTCCACTCACTGCCACCATAGTAATTCCACTCCCTGCACCCCATAATAATTCCTCTCCCTGCCCCCCATAATAATTCCACTCACTGCCACCATAGAAATTCCACTCCCTGCCCCCTATAATAATTCCACTCACTGCCACCATAGTAATTCCACTTTCTGCCCCCCATAATAATTCCACTCACTGCCACCATAGTAATTCCACTCACTGCCACCATAGTAATTCCACTCCCTGCCCCCCATAATAATTCCACTCACTGCCACCATAGTAATTCCACTCCCTGCCCCCCATTATAATTCCACTCCATGCCCCCCATAATAATTCCACTCACTGCCACCATAATAATTCCACTCACTGCCACCACAGTAATTCCACTCCCTGCCCCCCATAATAATTCCACTCACTGCCACCACAGTAATTCCACTCACTCCCACCATAGTAATTCCACTCACTGCCACCACAGTAATTCCACTCCCTGCCACCATAATAATTCCACTCACTGCCACCATAGTAATTCCACTCCCTGCCCCCCCATAATAATTACACTCCCTGCCCCCCATAATAATTGCACTCACTGCCACCATAGAAATTCCACTCCCTGCCCCCCATAATTCCACTCCCTGCCCCCCTTAATAATTCCACTCCCTGCCCCCCATAATAATTCCACTCACTGCCACCATAGTAATTCCACTCACTGCCACCATAGTAATTCCACTCCCTGCCCCCCATTATAATTCCACTCCCTGCACCCCATAATAATTCCTCTCCCTGCCCCCCATAATAATTCCACTCACTGCCACCATAGAAATTCCACTCCCTGCCCCCTATAATAATTCCACTCACTGCCACCATAGTAATTCCACTTTCTGCCCCCATAATAATTCCACTCACTGCCACCATAGTAATTCCAATCACTGCCACCATAGTAATTCCACTCCCTGCCCCCCATTATAATTCCACTCCCTGCACCCCATAATAATTCCTCTCCCTGCCCCCCATAATAATTCCACTCACTGCCACCGTAATAATTCCACTCCCTGCCCCCTATAATAATTCCACTCACTGCCACCATAATAATTCCACTCCCTGCCCCCCATTATAATTCCACTCCATGCCCCCCATAATAATTCCACTCACTGCCACCATAGTAATTCCACTCACTGCCACCATAGTAATTCCACTCCCTGCCCCCCATTATAATTCCACTCCCTGCACCCCATAATAATTCCTCTCCCTGCCCCCCATAATAATTCCACTCACTGCCACCATAGAAATTCCACTCCCTGCCCCCTATAATAATTCCACTCCCTGCCCCCCATAATAATTCCACTCACTGCCACCATAGTAATTCCACTTCCTGCCCCCCATTATAATTCCACTCCATGCCCCCCATAATAATTCCACTCACTGCCACTATAATAATTCCACTCACTGCCACCACAGTAATTCCACTCCCTGCCCCCCATAATAATTCCACTCACTGCCACCACAGTAATTCCACTCACTCCCACCATAGTAATTCCACTCACTGCCACCACAGTAATTCCACTCACTCCCACCATAGTAATTCCACTCACTGCCACCACAGTAATTCCACTCCCTGCCACCATAATAATTCCACTCACTGCCTCCCATAATAATTCCACTCACATATTAAATTCCACTCACTGCCCCCCCCCCCAGTATTTTCCAACATTGCTTGCACTTGATTCCAAACACCCACAGTAATTCCACACATAAACTATTTTTTAAAAATCTATACCTGTAGCTGTGATGAGCGCTGAGAAGGCAGCACGGAGCAGCACTGGCCAGAGGGCGGGCTCTCCAGGCAGGAATGCGACGTGGCCTGCATGACCTATGAGTCACCATAGGTCACAGGCCGCTCGCGGAAGTGCACAGCGCTGCCCGTGCCGGCTATTGGTTGCTGTGGGCGCCGGTGGCTGGTCTCTCTGGCTAGCAGCAGCGGATCTCCCTGGTGGGCAAAGGCGCACCTAGAGAACGCTCGCGGCACACTAGTGTACCACGGCACAGTGGTTGAAAATCGCTGAGGTAGATAATGAACATAAAGGGCTTTTGTACATTTAAAGTGCTGGCAACAAAATTGCACATTAATACCCCTTTCAGGCATAAACCAAAAACCCGGGGTTTTCCTGTGTGCACGCGCATCGACCCAGGTGTTGTCTATGTGTGACTGTTCCGGATCTGTCACCCACCAATCAACCAAGATTATTCCCGAGACTTGCAACACGGGTCTGTGCCCCGGCTTATGTCTGAATGGTGCAACTTTAACTGAATGGATGCGTTGGGCTGCTGCTGATGACCTCATCATCTAAAGACAGCGTTTGGAAGGCAGAGGAGGATGACCAAAATGATGCATTGTAAATGCTTATTATAGTGTCACAGTGACTTGTGTATGGAAGGTGTGCCGCTGATATTGTATACATACTTCCCAACATGACCCTCTCCAGGAGGAACACAATTCTCTGATTCTGGACTTTTCTCTTCATGTATGATTGCCATCACCTCTGTTGAACAGGTTCATAGATAAAAAAAAGTTGCTTCAGCACAGGTGATGGCAATCATACAGTAAGAGGGAAGAGCAGGAGCAGAGCATTGTGTCCTCCTGGAGAGGTCATATTGGGAGGTATGACATAGGTATGAGCACTGGGTCAGTATTGGGGTACAGCACAGGTGATGGTAATCATACAGTAAGAGGGAAGTGCAGGAGCAGAGCATTGTGTCCTCCTGGAGAGGTCATGTTGGGAGGGATGACATAGGTATGAGCACTGGGTCAGTATTAGGGTACAGCACAGGTGATGGTAATCATACAGTAAGAGGGAAGAGCAGGAGCAGAGCATTGTGTCCTCCTGGAGAGGTCATGTTGGGAGATATGACATAGGTATGAGCACTGGGTCAGTATTAGGGTACAGCACAGGTGATGGTAATCATACAGTAAGAGGGAAGTGCAGGAGCAGAGCATTGTGTCCTCCTGGAGAGGTCATGTTGGGAGGTATGACATAGGTATGAGCACTGGGTCAGTATTAGGGTACAGCACAGGTGATGGTAATCATACAGTAAGAGGGAAGAGCAGGAGCAGAGCATTGTGTCCTCCTGGAGAGGACACGTTGGGAGGTATGACATAGGTATGAGCACTGGGTCAGTATTAGGGTACAGCACAGGTGATGGCAATCATACAGTAAGAGGGAAGAGCAGGAGCAGAGCATTGTGTCCTCCTGGAGAGGTCATGTTGGGAGGTATGACATAGGTATGAGCACTGGATCAGTATTAGGGTACAGCACAGGTGATGGTAATCATACAGTAAGAGGGAAGAGCAGGAGCAGAGCATTGTGTCCTCCTGGAGAGGTCATGTTGGGAGGTATGACATAGTTATGAGCACTGGATCAGTATTAGGGTACAGCACAGGTGATAGTAATCATACAGTAAGAGGGAAGAGCAGGAGCAGAGCATTGTGTCCTCCTGGAGAGGTAATGTTGGGAGGTATGACATAGGTATGAGCACTGGGTCAGTATTAGGGTACAGCACAGGTGATGGTAATCATACAGTAAGAGGGAAGAGCAGGAGCAGAGCATTGTGTCCTCCTGGAGAGGGTCATGTTGGGAGGTATGACATAGGTATGAGCACTGGGTCAGTATTGGGGTACAGCACAGGTGACAGTAATCATACAGTAAGAGGGAAGTGCAGGAGCAGAGCATTGTGTCCTCCTGGAGAGGTCATGTTGGGAGGTATGACATAGGTATGAGCACTGGGTCAGTATTAGGGTACAGCACAGGTGATGGCAATCATACAGTAAGAGGGAAGTGCAGGAGCAGAGCATTGTGTCCTCCTGGAGAGGTCATGTTGGGAGGTATGACATAGGTATGAGCACTGGGTCAGTATTAGGGTACAGAGCAGGTGATGGTAGTCATACAGTAAGAGGGAAGAGCAGGAGCAGGGCATTGTGTCCTCCTGGAGAGGGTCATGTTGGGAGGTATGACATAGGTATGAGCACTGGGTCAGTATTAGGGTACAGCACAGGTGATGGTAATCATACAGTAAGAGGGAAGAGCAGGAGCAGAGCATTGTGTCCTCCTGGAGAGGGTCATGTTGGGAGGTATGACATAGGTATGAGCACTGGGTCAGTATTAGGGTACAGCACAGGTGATGGTAATCATACAGTAAGAGGGAAGAGCAGGAGCAGAGCATTGTGTCCTCCTGGAGAGGACACGTTGGGAGGTATGACATAGGTATGAGCACTGGGTCAGTATTAGGGTACAGCACAGGTGATGGCAATCATACAGTAAGAGGGAAGAGCAGGAGCAGAGCATTGTGTCCTCCTGGAGAGGTCATGTTGGGAGGTATGACATAGGTATGAGCACTGGGTCAGTATTAGGGTATAGCACAGGTGATGGTAATCATACAGTAAGAGGGAAGAGCAGGAGCAGGGCATTGTGTCCTCCTGGAGAGGGTCATGTTGGGAGGATTGACATAGGTATGATGACTGGGTCAGTATTAGGGTACAGCACAGGTGATGGTAATCATACAGTAAGAGGGAAGAGCAGGAGCAGAGCATTGTGTTCTCCTGGAGAGGTAATGTTGGGAGGTATGACATAGGTATGAGCACTGGGTCAGTATTAGGGTACAGCACAGGTGATGGTAATCATACAGTAAGAGGGAAGAGCAGGAGCAGAGCATTGTGTCCTCCTGGAGAGGTCATGTTGGGAGGTATGACATAGGTATGAGCACTGGGTCAGTATTAGGGTACAGCACAGGTGATGGTAATCATACAGTAAGAGGGTAGAGCAGGAGCAGAGCATTGTGTCCTCCTGGAGAGTGTCATGTTGGGAGGTATGACATAGGTATGAGCACTGGGTCAGTATTAGGGTACAGCACAGGTGATGGTAATCATACAGTAAGAGGGAAGAGCAGGATCAGAGCATTGTGTCCTCCTGGAGAGGTCATGTTGGGAGGTATGACATAGGTATGAGCACTGGGTCACTATTAGGGTACAGCACAGGTGATGGTAATCATACAGTAAGAGGGAAGTGCAGGAGCAGAGCATTGTGTCCTCCTGGAGAGGGTCATGTTGGGAGGTATGACATAGGTATGAGCACTGGGTCACTATTAGGGTACAGCACAGGTGATGGTAATCATACAGTAAGAGGGAAGTGCAGGAGCAGAGCATTGTGTCCTCCTGGAGAGGGTCATGTTGGGAGGTATGACATAGGTATGAGCACTGGGTCAGTATTAGGGTATAGCACAGGTGATGGCAATCATACAGTAAGAGGGAAGAGCAGGAGCAGAGCATTGTGTCCTCCTGGAGAGGTCATGTTGGGAGATATGACATAGGTATGAGTACTGGGTCAGTATTAGGGTACAGCACAGGTGATGGTAATCATACAGTAAGAGGGAAGAGCAGGAGCAGAGCATTGTGTCCTCCTGGAGAGGTCATGTTGGGAGGTATGACATAGTTATGAGCACTGGATCAGTATTAGGGTACAGCACAGGTGATAGTAATCATACAGTAAGAGGGAAGAGCAGGAGCAGAGCATTGTGTCCTCCTGGAGAGGTAATGTTGGGAGGTATGACATAGGTATGAGCACTGGGTCAGTATTAGGGTACAGCACAGGTGATGGTAATCATACAGTAAGAGGGAAGAGCAGGAGCAGAGCATTGTGTCCTCCTGGAGAGGGTCATGTTGGGAGGTATGACATAGGTATGAGCACTGGGTCAGTATTGGGGTACAGCACAGGTGACAGTAATCATACAGTAAGAGGGAAGTGCAGGAGCAGAGCATTGTGTCCTCCTGGAGAGGTCATGTTGGGAGGTATGACATAGGTATGAGCACTGGGTCAGTATTAGGGTACAGCACAGGTGATGGCAATCATACAGTAAGAGGGAAGTGCAGGAGCAGAGCATTGTGTCCTCCTGGAGAGGTCATGTTGGGAGGTATGACATAGGTATGAGCACTGGGTCAGTATTAGGGTACAGAGCAGGTGATGGTAGTCATACAGTAAGAGGGAAGAGCAGGAGCAGGGCATTGTGTCCTCCTGGAGAGGGTCATGTTGGGAGGTATGACATAGGTATGAGCACTGGGTCAGTATTAGGGTACAGCACAGGTGATGGTAATCATACAGTAAGAGGGAAGAGCAGGAGCAGAGCATTGTGTCCTCCTGGAGAGGGTCATGTTGGGAGGTATGACATAGGTATGAGCACTGGGTCAGTATTAGGGTACAGCACAGGTGATGGTAATCATACAGTAAGAGGGAAGAGCAGGAGCAGAGCATTGTGTCCTCCTGGAGAGGACACGTTGGGAGGTATGACATAGGTATGAGCACTGGGTCAGTATTAGGGTACAGCACAGGTGATGGCAATCATACAGTAAGAGGGAAGAGCAGGAGCAGAGCATTGTGTCCTCCTGGAGAGGTCATGTTGGGAGGTATGACATAGGTATGAGCACTGGGTCAGTATTAGGGTATAGCACAGGTGATGGTAATCATACAGTAAGAGGGAAGAGCAGGAGCAGGGCATTGTGTCCTCCTGGAGAGGGTCATGTTGGGAGGATTGACATAGGTATGATGACTGGGTCAGTATTAGGGTACAGCACAGGTGATGGTAATCATACAGTAAGAGGGAAGAGCAGGAGCAGAGCATTGTGTTCTCCTGGAGAGGTAATGTTGGGAGGTATGACATAGGTATGAGCACTGGGTCAGTATTAGGGTACAGCACAGGTGATGGTAATCATACAGTAAGAGGGAAGAGCAGGAGCAGAGCATTGTGTCCTCCTGGAGAGGTCATGTTGGGAGGTATGACATAGGTATGAGCACTGGGTCAGTATTAGGGTACAGCACAGGTGATGGTAATCATACAGTAAGAGGGTAGAGCAGGAGCAGAGCATTGTGTCCTCCTGGAGAGTGTCATGTTGGGAGGTATGACATAGGTATGAGCACTGGGTCAGTATTAGGGTACAGCACAGGTGATGGTAATCATACAGTAAGAGGGAAGAGCAGGATCAGAGCATTGTGTCCTCCTGGAGAGGTCATGTTGGGAGGTATGACATAGGTATGAGCACTGGGTCACTATTAGGGTACAGCACAGGTGATGGTAATCATACAGTAAGAGGGAAGTGCAGGAGCAGAGCATTGTGTCCTCCTGGAGAGGGTCATGTTGGGAGGTATGACATAGGTATGAGCACTGGGTCACTATTAGGGTACAGCACAGGTGATGGTAATCATACAGTAAGAGGGAAGTGCAGGAGCAGAGCATTGTGTCCTCCTGGAGAGGGTCATGTTGGGAGGTATGACATAGGTATGAGCACTGGGTCAGTATTAGGGTATAGCACAGGTGATGGCAATCATACAGTAAGAGGGAAGAGCAGGAGCAGAGCATTGTGTCCTCCTGGAGAGGTCATATTGGGAGGTATGACATAGGTATGAGCACTGGGTCAGTATTAGGGTACAGCACAGGTGATGGTAATCATACAGTAAGAGGGAAGTGCAGGAGCAGAGCATTGTGTCCTCCTGGAGAGGTCATGTTGGGAGGGATGACATAGGTATGAGCACTGGGTCAGTATTAGGGTACAGCACAGGTGATGGTAATCATACAGTAAGAGGGAAGTGCAGGAGCAGAGCATTGTGTCCTCCTGGAGAGGTCATGTTGGGAGGTATGACATAGGTATGAGCACTGGGTCAGTATTAGGGTACAGCACAGGTGATGGCAATCATACAGTAAGAGGGAAGTGCAGGAGCAGAGCATTGTGTCCTCCTGAAGAGGGTCATGTTGGGAGGTATGACATAGGTATGAGCACTGGGTCAGTATTAGGGTACAGCACAGGTGATAGTAATCATACAGTAAGAGGGAAGAGCAGGAGCAGAGCATTGCGTCCTCCTGGAAAGGTCATGCTGGGAGGTATGACATAGGTATGAGCACTGGGTCAGTATTAGGGTACAGCACAGGTGATGGCAATCATACAGTAAGAGGGAAGTGCAGGAGCAGAGCATTGTGTCCTCCTGAAGAGGGTCATGTTGGGAGGTATGACATAGGTATGAGCACTGGGTCAGTATTAGGGTACAGCACAGGTGATGGTAATCATACAGTAAGAGGGAAGAGCAGGAGCAGAGCATTGTGTCCTCCTGGAGAGGTCATGTTGGGAGGTATGACATAGGTATGAGCACTGGGTCAGTATTTGGGTACAGCACAGGTGATGGTAATCATACAGTAAGAGGGAAGAGCAGGAGCAGAGCATTGTGTCCTCCTGGAGAGGTCATGTTGGGAGGTATGACATAGGTATGAGCACTGGGTCAGTATTGGGGTACAGCACAGGTGATGGTAATCATACAGTAAGAGGGAAGAGCAGGAGCAGAGCATTGTGTCCTCCTGGAGAGGGTCATGTTGGGAGGTGTGACATAGGTATGAGCACTGGGTCAGTATTAGGGTACAGCACAGGTGATGGTAATCATACAGTAAGAGGGAAGTGCAGGAGCAGAGCATTGTGTCCTCCTGGAGAGGTCATGTTGGGAGGTATGACATAGGTATGAGCACTGGGTCAGTATTAGGGTACAGCACAGGTGATGGTAATCATACAGTAAGAGGGAATAGCAGGAGCAGAGCATTGTGTCCTCCTGGAGAGGTCATGTTGGGAGGTATGACATAGGTATGAGCACTGGGTCAGTATTAGGGTACAGCACAGGTGATGGTAATCATACAGTAAGAGGGAAGAGCAGGAGCAGAGCATTGTGTCCTCCTGGAGAGGTCATGTTGGGAGGTATGACATAGGTATGAGCACTGGGTCAGTATTAGGGTACAGCACAGGTGATGGTAATCATACAGTAAGAGGGAAGTGCAGGAGCAGAGCATTGTGTCCTCCTGGAGAGGTCATGTTGGGAGGTATGACATAGGTATGAGCACTGGGTCAGTATTAGGGTACAGCACAGGTGATGGTAATCATACAGTAAGAGGGAATAGCAGGAGCAGAGCATTGTGTCCTCCTGGAGAGGTCATGTTGGGAGGTATGACATAGGTATGAACACTGGGTCAGTATTGGGGTACAGCACAGGTGACAGTAATCATACAGTAAGAGGGAAGTGCAGGAGCAGAGCATTGTGTCCTCCTGGAGAGGTCATGTTGGGAGGTATGACATAGGTATGAGCACTGGGTCAGTATTGGGGTACAGCACAGGTGATGGTAATCATACAGTAAGAGGGAAGAGCAGGAGCAGAGCATTGTGTCCTCCTGGAGAGGTCATGTTGGGAGGTATGACATAGGTATGAGCACTGGGTCAGTATTAGCACAGGTGATGGTAATCATACAGTAAGAGGGAAGAGCAGGAGCAGAGCATTGTGTCCTCCTGGAGAGGTCATGTTGGGAGGTATGACATAGGAATGAGTACTGGGTCAGTATTAGGGTACAGCACAGTTGATGGTAATCATACAGTAAGAGGGAAGAGCAGGAGCAGAGCATTGTGTCCTCCTGGAGAGGTCATGTTGGGAGGTATGACATAGGTATGAGCACTGGGTCAGTATTAGGGTACAGCACAGGTGATGGCAATCATACAGTAAGAGGGAAGAGCAGGAGCAGAGCATTGTGTCCTCCTGGAGAGGTCATGTTGGGAGGTATGACATAGGTATGAGCACTGGGTCAGTATTAGGGTACAGCACAGGTGATGGTAATCATACAGTAAGAGGGAAGAGCAGGAGCAGAGCATTGTGTCCTCCTGGAGAGGTCATGTTGGGAGGTATGACATAGGTATGAGCACTGGGTCAGTATTAGGGTACAGTACAGGTGATGGTAATCATACAGTAAGAGGGAAGAGCAGGAGCAGAGTATTGTGTCCTCCTGGAGAGGTCATGTTGGGAGGTATGACATAGGTATGAGCACTGGGTCAGTATTAGGGTACAGCACAGGTGATGGTAATCATACAGTAAGAGGGAAGTGCAGGAGCAGAGCATTGTGTCCTCCTGGAGAGGTCATGTTGGGAGGTATGACATAGGTATGAGCACTGGGTCAGTATTAGGGTACAGCACAGGTGATGGTAATCATACAGTAAGAGGGAATAGCAGGAGCAGAGCATTGTGTCCTCCTGGAGAGGTCATGTTGGGAGGTATGACATAGGTATGAGCACTGGGTCAGTATTAGGGTACAGCACAGGTGATGTTAATCATACAGTAAGAGGGAAGAGCAGGAGCAGAGCATTGTGTCCTCCTGGAGAAGTCATGTTGGGAGGTATGACATAGGTATGAGCACTGGGTCAGTATTAGGGTACAGCACAGGTGATGGTAATCATACAGTAATAGGGAAGAGTAGGAGCAGAGCATTGTGTCCCTCCTGGAGAAGTCATGTTGGGAGGTATGACATAGGTATGAGCACTGGGTCACTATTAGGGTACAGCACAGGTGATGGTAATCATACAGTAAGAGGGAAGTGCAGGAGCAGAGCATTGTGTCCTCCTGGAGAGGTCATGTTGGGAGGTATGACATAGGTATGAGCACTGGGTCAGTATTAGGGTACAGCACAGGTGATGGTAATCATACAGCAAGAGGGAAGAGCAGGAGCAGAGCATTGTGTCCTCCTGGAGAGGGTCATGTTGGGAGGTATGACATAGGTATAAGCACTGGGTCAGTATTAGGGTACAGCACAGGTGATGGTAATCATACAGTAAGAGGGAAGAGCTGGAGCAGAGCATTGTGTCCTCCTGGAGAGGTTATGTTGGGTGGTATGACATAGGTATGAGCACTGGGTCAGTATTAGGGTACAGCACAGGTGATGGTAATCATACAGTAAGAGGGAAGAGCTGGAGCAGAGCATTGTGTCCTCCTGGAGAGGTCATGTTGGGAGGTATGACATAGGTATAAGCACTGGGTCAGTATTAGGGTACAGCACAGGTGATGGTAATCATACAGTAAGAGGGAAGAGCTGGAGCAGAGCATTGTGTCCTCCTGGAGAGGTTATGTTGGGTGGTATGACATAGGTATGAGCACTGGGTCAGTATTAGGGTACAGTACAGGTGATGGTAATCATACAGTTAGAGGGAAGAGCAGGAGTAGAGCATTGTGTCCCTCCTGGAGTGGTCATGTTGGGAGGTGTGACATAGGTATGAGCCCTGGGTCAGTATTAGGGTACAGCACAGGTGATGGTAATCATACAGTAAGAGGGGAGTGCAGGAGCAGAGCATTGTGTCCTCCTGGAGAGGGCCATGTTGGGAGGTGTGACATAGGTATGAGCACTGGGTCAGTATTATGGTACAGCACAGGTGATGGTAATCATACAGTAATAGGGAAGAGCAGGAGCAGAGCATTGTGTCCTCCTGGAGAGGTCATGTTGGGAGGTATGACATAGGTATGAGCACTGGGTCAGTATTAGGGTACAGCACAGGTGATGGTAATCATACAGTAAGAGGGAAGAGCAGGAGCAGAGCATTGTGTCCTCCTGGAGAGGTCATGTTGGGAGGTATGACATAGGTATAAGCACTGGGTCAGTATTAGGGTACAGCACAGGTGATGGTAATCATACAGTAAGAGGGAAGAGCTGGAGCAGAGCATTGTGTCCTCCTGGAGAGGTTATGTTGGGTGGTATGACATAGGTATGAGCACTGGGTCAGTATTAGGGTACAGTACAGGTGATGGTAATCATACAGTTAGAGGGAAGAGCAGGAGTAGAGCATTGTGTCCCTCCTGGAGAGGTCATGTTGGGAGGTGTGACATAGGTATGAGCCCTGGGTCAGTATTAGGGTACAGCACAGGTGATGGTAATCATACAGTAAGAGGGGAGTGCAGGAGCAGAGCATTGTGTCCTCCTGGAGAGGGCCATGTTGGGAGGTGTGACATAGGTATGAGCACTGGGTCAGTATTATGGTACAGCACAGGTGATGGTAATCATACAGTAATAGGGAAGAGCAGGAGCAGAGCATTGTGTCCTCCTGGAGAGATCATGTTGGGAGGTATGACATAGGTATGAGCACTGGGTCAGTATTAGGGTACAGCACAGGTGATGGTAATCATACAGTAAGAGGGAAGATCAGGAGCAGAGCATTGTGTCCTCCTGGAGAGGTCATGTTGGGAGGTATGACATAGGTATGAGCACTGGGTCAGTATTAGGGTACAGCACAGGTGATGGTAATCATACAGTAAGAGGGAAGATCAGGAGCAGAGCATTGTGTCCTCCTGGAGAGGTCATGTTGAGAGGTATTGTTAGGATCTCCTGCTCTGTGCTGCCACATCGCCATGGCAACCGGGAGGCAAGTGTTAGCGAAGTAACCTGAGCGCAGCTGATACTCCGGTCCGGGTTTTTACTGTGTAGTGGTTACAGGCTCTGTGCACGGCAGGGAATCCGGCGCTGGTTTTGTGCTCACAGTCTGTGAGGTCTGAGTGGGGCGTGGACAGCACCTGCTATATAAACCATCCTCTCAGGCTAGGCAAATGCTGCTGAATCTTTGTTTGTTAGTCAGTTCCAGAGAGTTAGCTAGTACTGTGTGACTTTGTATTTACTTGTTGCTTACTGCGAATAGGCCTTGGGATTCGGTACTTCATTCTGCCAATCCGGACCTAGCAGTAAGACTGGAGTCAGTTGTTTGACCTGCTGGGGTTCTTTTGCTATTCTGTGAACCCAGCAGGTTTGCGGCTGTACTCTCAGACCTGCTTGCTTAATCCTCCCTCACTGTGCAGGGCGTCCAGGTGTCAGTTTAGTGGCAGTAAGCTGAACCTGTGCCCTGCAAGTGGGGGTTAGGATTGTGGATACTCTCCTTGTGTCTATATTTCTATCTCTGACCAAGGAGTTTATTCCCACACCCGTTGGTAACCCTTTGGGGTTTTTTCTGTTGCTCTTAGCAACATCATTTCAGGTGCTCCACATGTTAAATCACTACACCTCGCTTCATTGTCCGCTCTATTCCATCTGAGCATTCCTGACACTAGGGAGACACCCAATTCCTGAGCCTTTGGGCTTCTCCGTTCACTTTGTGTTTATTAGTTATTCCATCACCTCCTGTGTATGTTATGTTATACTGTCTGTGAGTTCGTTTGCGTCGCTTCC
Organism: Pseudophryne corroboree; assembly: GCF_028390025.1. Lineage (NCBI taxonomy): Eukaryota > Metazoa > Chordata > Amphibia > Anura > Myobatrachidae > Pseudophryne > Pseudophryne corroboree. The sequence continues at coordinate 5,458,136 of NC_086452.1, forward strand.
CTCTCTGTTCATACACCGGTATACTCCTGTTAGCACTGGTGTGCGTAACATATTCAGCAGCCCTACTCCTGTTGAAATTTTGTGGGAATATGGAGCATACCACTCAAAATACTTTGCAACAGGTGGTCGATCAGGTGCAGGTCCTGACTCGACAATTTAATGAGAAGCCCAAATCCTCGGGGATGACAGCCATTTGGGTTGTCGTTGACAGGTTTTCGAAGATGGCGCATTTCGTTCCACTGGTTGGGTTGCCATCAGCCAGACGCCTGTCTGAGTTATTTATGCAGCATGTTGTGCGCCTCCACGGGTTGCCACTTGATGTGGTCTCTGACCGTGGATCCCAGTTTGTGGCCAAATTCTGGAGGGCATTTTGTTCTGATCTCCAGAATTCTGTGAGCTTGTCGTCAGGCTACCATCCACAGTCTAATGGGCAGACTGAGAGGGTGAACCAGTCCTTGGAGCAGTTCCTCAGGTGTTATGTCTCCAAGTGTCATACTGACTGGGTTGCTCATCTGTCCATGGCGGAGTTTGCCTATAACAACGCGGCTCACTCTGCTACAGGGATCTCTCCCTTCCTTTGTGTGTATGGGCATCATCCTAAGGCCAATTCTTTTGACCCCCTGGATTCCACGCCTGGTGGTTCTTCTGTTGTTTCGGTCCTTAGGGGTATTTGGAGGAAAGTGAAGAAAGCCCTTGTGTCTGTGTCATTAGTGACCAAAAGGGTTTTTGATAAGCGGAGAAGACCCTGCAGCTTCAAATTAGGAGACTTCGTCTGGTTGTCCACCAAGAATTTGAAGTTGAGACAGCCATCTCATAAGTTAGGCCCCCGGTTCATCGGCCTTTATAAGATCACCAGGGTTATCAATCCGGTGGCATTTCAGTTAGATCTGCCCCGTTCATTGGGTATCAATAAAACATTTCATTGTTCCCTTTTAAAACTGGCGGTTAGTAATCCTTCTTCCAGTGGAAGACCTTCTCCTCTTCTGATACGGGGTCAGAGGGAGTTTGTGGTTGAAAGGGTTCTTGACTCCAAGATGGTTCGGGGTCGGCTGTCATTTTTGGTGCACTTGTAGGGGTATGGCCAGGAGGAGCGGTCGTGGGTGCGCAGTTGTGATCTTTATGCCCCCAGACTGATACGCTCTTTCTTCTCGCAGTTCCCTGATAAACCCGGTGGTAGGGGTTCTTTGACCACTCGTCAGAGGGGGGGTACTGTTAGGATCTCCTGCTCTGTGCTGCCACGTCGCCATGGCAACCAGGAGGCAAGTGTTAGCGAAGTAACCTGAGCGCAGCTGATACTCCGGTCCGGGTTTTTACTGTGTAGTGGTTACAGGCTCTGTGCACGGCAGGGAATCCGGCGCTGGTTTTGTGCTCACAGTCTGTGAGGTCTGAGTGGGGCGTGGACAGCACCTGCTATATAAACCATCCTCTCAGGCTAGGCAAATGCTGCTGAATCTTTGTTTGTTAGTCAGTTCCAGAGAGTTAGCTAGTACTGTGTGACTTTGTATTTACTTGTTGCTTACTGCGAATAGGCCTTGGGATTCGGTACTTCATTCTGCCAATCCGGACCTAGCAGTAAGACTGGAGTCAGTTGTTTGACCTGCTGGGGTTCTTTTGCTATTCTGTGAACCCAGCAGGTTTGCGGCTGTACTCTCAGACCTGCTTGCTTAATCCTCCCTCACTGTGCAGGGCGTCCAGGTGTCAGTTTAGTGGCAGTAAGCTGAACCTGTGCCCTGCAAGTGGGGGTTAGGATTGTGGATACTCTCCTTGTGTCTATATTTCTATCTCTGACCAAGGAGTTTATTCCCACACCCGTTGGTTACCCTTTGGGGTTTTTTCTGTTGCTCTTAGCAACATCATTTCAGGTGCTCCACATGTTAAATCACTACACCTCGCTTCATTGTCCGCTCTATTCCATCTGAGCATTCCTGACACTAGGGAGACACCCAATTCCTGAGCCTTTGGGCTTCTCCGTTCACTTTGTGTTTATTAGTTATTCCATCACCTCCTGTGTATGTTATGTTATACTGTCTGTGAGTTCGTTTGCGTCGCTTCCCTCTCTGTTCATACACCGGTATACTCCTGTTAGCACTGGTGTGCATAACAGGTATGACATAGGTATGAGCACTGGGTCAGTATTAGGGTACAGCACAGGTGATGGTAATCATACAGTAATAGGGAAGAGCAGGAGCAGAGCATTGTGTCCTCCTGGAGAGGTCATGTTGGGAGGTATGACATAGGTATGAGCACTGGGTCAGTATTAGGGTACAGCACAGGTGATGGTAATCATACAGTAATAGGGAAGAGCAGGAGCAGAGCATGGTGTCCTCCTGGAGAGGTCATGTTGGGAGGTATGACATAGGTATGAGCACTGGGTCAGTATTAGGGTACAGCACAGGTGATGGTAATCATACAGTAAGAGGGAAGAGCAGGAGCAGAGCATTGTGTCCTCCTGGAGAGGTCATGTTGGGAGGTATGACATAGGTATGAGCACTGGGTCAGTATTAGGGTACAGCACAGGTGATGGTAATCATACAGTAATAGGGAAGAGCAGGAGCAGAGCATGGTGTCCTCCTGGAGAGGTCATGTTGGGAGGTATGACATAGGTATGAGCACTGGGTCAGTATTAGGGTACAGCACAGGTGATGGTAATCATACAGTAAGAGGGAAGAGCAGGAGCAGAGCATTGTGTCCTCCTGGAGAGGTCATGTTGGGAGGTATGACATAGGTATGAGCACTGGGTCAGTATTAGGGTACAGCACAGGTGATGGTAATCATACAGTAATAGGGAAGAGCAGGAGCAGAGCATGGTGTCCTCCTGGAGAGGTCATGTTGGGAGGTATGACATAGGTATGAGCACTGGGTCAGTATTAGGGTACAGCACAGGTGATGGTAATCATACAGTAATAGGGAAGAGCAGGAGCAGTGCATTGTGTCCTCCTGGAGAGGTCATGTTGGGAGGTATGACATAGGTATGAGCACTGGGTCAGTATTAGGGTACAGCACAGGTGATGGTAATCATACAGTAAGAGGGAAGAGCAGGAGCAGAGCATTGTGTCCTCCTGGAGAGGTCATGTTGGGAGGTATGACATAGGTATGAGCACTGGGTCAGTATTGGGGTACAGCACAGGTGATGGTAATCATACAGTAAGAGGGAAGAGCAGGAGCAGAGCATTGTGTCCTCCTGGAGAGGTCATGTTGGGAGGTATGACATAGGTATGAGCACTGGGTCAGTATTAGGGTACAGTACAGGTGATGGTAATCATACAGTAAGAGGGAAGAGCAGGAGCAGAGCACTGTGTCCTCCTGGAGAGGTCATGTTGGGAGGTATGACATAGGTATGAGCACTGGTTCAGTATTAGGGTACAACACAGGTGATGGTAATCATACAGTAATAGGAAAGAGCAGGAGCAGAGCATTGTGTCCTCCAGGAGAGGTCATGTTGGGAGATATGACATAGGTATGAGCACTGGGTCAGTATTAGGGTACAGCACAGGTGATGGTAATCATACAGTAAGAGGGAAGAGCAGGAGCAGAGCATTGTGTCCTCCTGGATAGGGTCATGTTGGGAGGTATGACATAGGTATGAGCACTGGGTCAGTATATGGTACAGCACAGGTGATGGTAATCATACAGTAAGAGGGAAGAGCAGGAGCAGAGCATTGTGTCCTCCTGGAGATGTCATGTTGGGAGGTATGACATAGGTTTGAGCGCTGGGTCAGTATTGGGGTACAGCACAGGTGATGGTAATCATACAGTAAGAGGGAAGTGCAGGAGCAGAGCATTGTGTCCTCCTGGAGAGGTCATGTTGGGAGGGATGACAGAGGTATGAGCACTGGGTCAGTATTAGAGTACAGCACAGCACAGGTGATGGTAATCATACAGTAAGAGGGAAGTGCAGGAGCAGAGCATTGTGTCCTCCTGGAGAGGTCATGTTGGGAGGTATGACATAGGTATGAGCACTGCGTCAGTATTAGGGTACAGCACAGGTGATGGCAATCATACAGTAATGGGGAAGTCCAGGAGCAGAGCATGGTGTCCTCCTGGAGAGGTCATGTTGGGAGGTATGACACAGGTATGAGCACTGGGTCAGTATTAGGTTATAGCACAGGTGATGGTAATCATACAGTAAGAGGGAAGTGCAGGAGCAGAGCATTGTGTCCTCCTGGAGAGGGTCATGTTGGGAGGTATGACATAGGTATGAGCACTGGGTCAGTATTGGGGTACGGCACAGGGAATGGTAATCATACAGTAAAAGGGAAGTGCAGGAGCAGAGCATTGTGTCCTCCTGGAGAGGGTCATGTTGGGAGGTATGACATAGGTATGAACACTGGGTCAGTATTAGGGTACAGCACAGGTGATGGTAATCATACAGCAAGAGGGAAGAGCAGGAAAGAGCATTGTGTCCTCCTGGAGAGGGTCATGTTGGGAGGTATAACATAGGTATGAGCACTGGGTCAGTATTAGGGTACAGCACAGGTGATGGTAATCATACAGTAATAGGGAAGAGCAGGAGCAGAGCATGGTGTCCTCCTGGAGAGATCATGTTGGGAGGTATGACATAGGTATGAGCACTGGGTCAGTATTAGGGTACAGCACAGGTGATGATAATCATACAGTAAGAGGGAAGAGCAGGAGCAGAGCATTGTGTCCTCCTGGAGAGGTCATGTTGGGAGGTATGACATAGGTATGAGCACTGGGTCAGTATTAGGGTACAGCACAGGTGATGGTAATCATACAGTAATAGGGAAGAGCAGGAGCAGAGCATGGTGTCCTCCTGGAGAGGTCATGTTGGGAGGTATGACATAGGTATGAGCACTGGGTCAGTATTAGGGTACAGCACAGGTGATGGTAATCATACAGTAATAGGGAAGAGCAGGAGCAGTGCATTGTGTCCTCCTGGAGAGGTCATGTTGGGAGGTATGACATAGGTATGAGCACTGGGTCAGTATTAGGGTACAGCACAGGTGATGGTAATCATACAGTAAGAGGGAAGAGCAGGAGCAGAGCATTGTGTCCTCCTGGAGAGGTCATGTTGGGAGGTATGACATAGGTATGAGCACTGGGTCAGTATTAGGGTACAGTACAGGTGATGGTAATCATACAGTAAGAGGGAAGAGCAGGAGCAGAGCATTGTGTCCTCCAGGAGAGGTCATGTTGGGAGATATGACATAGGTATGAGCACTGGGTCAGTATTAGGGTACAGCACAGGTGATGGTAATCATACAGTAAGAGGGAAGAGCAGGAGCAGAGCATTGTGTCCTCCTGGATAGGGTCATGTTGGGAGGTATGACATAGGTATGAGCACTGGGTCAGTATATGGTACAGCACAGGTGATGGTAATCATACAGTAAGAGGGAAGAGCAGGAGCAGAGCATTGTGTCCTCCTGGAGATGTCATGTTGGGAGGTATGACATAGGTTTGAGCGCTGGGTCAGTATTGGGGTACAGCACAGGTGATGGTAATCATACAGTAAGAGGGAAGTGCAGGAGCAGAGCATTGTGTCCTCCTGGAGAGGTCATGTTGGGAGGGATGACAGAGGTATGAGCACTGGGTCAGTATTAGAGTACAGCACAGCACAGGTGATGGTAATCATACAGTAAGAGGGAAGTGCAGGAGCAGAGCATTGTGTCCTCCTGGAGAGGTCATGTTGGGAGGTATGACATAGGTATGAGCACTGCGTCAGTATTAGTGTACAGCACAGGTGATGGCAATCATACAGTAATGGGGAAGTCCAGGAGCAGAGCATGGTGTCCTCCTGGAGAGGTCATGTTGGGAGGTATGACACAGGTATGAGCACTGGGTCAGTATTAGGTTATAGCACAGGTGATGGTAATCATACAGTAAGAGGGAAGTGCAGGAGCAGAGCATTGTGTCCTCCTGGAGAGGGTCATGTTGGGAGGTATGACATAGGTATGAGCACTGGGTCAGTATTGGGGTACGGCACAGGGAATGGTAATCATACAGTAAAAGGGAAGTGCAGGAGCAGAGCATTGTGTCCTCCTGGAGAGGGTCATGTTGGGAGGTATGACATAGGTATGAACACTGGGTCAGTATTAGGGTACAGCACAGGTGATGGTAATCATACAGCAAGAGGGAAGAGCAGGAAAGAGCATTGTGTCCTCCTGGAGAGGGTCATGTTGGGAGGTATAACATAGGTATGAGCACTGGGTCAGTATTAGGGTACAGCACAGGTGATGGTAGTCATACAGTAAGAGGGAAGAGCAGGAGCAGAGCATTGTGTCCTCCTGGAGAGGTCATGTTGGGAGGTATGACATAGGTATGAGCACTGGGTCAGTATTAGGGTACAGCACAGGTGATGGTAATCATACAGTAAGAGGGAAGAGCAGGAGCAGAGCATGGTGTCCTCCTGGAGAGGTCATGTTGGGAGGTATGACACAGGTAAGAGCACTGGGTCAGTATTAGGGTACAGCACAGGTGATGGTAATCATACAGCAAGAGGGAAGAGCAGGAAAGAGCATTGTGTCCTCCTGGAGAGGGTCATGTTGGGAGGTATGACATAGGTATGAGCACTGGGTCAGTATTAGGGTACAGCACAGGTGATGGTAATCATACAGTAAGAGGGAAGAGCAGGAGCAGAGCATTGTGTCCTCCTGGAGAGGTCATGTTGGGAGGTATGACATAGGTATGAGCACTGGGTCAGTATTAGGGTACAGCACAGGTGATGGTAATCATACAGTAAGAGGGAAGAGCAGGAGCAGAGCATTGTGTCCTCCTGGATAGGGTCATGTTGGGAGGTATGACATAGGTATGAGCACTGGGTCATTATATGGTACAGCACAGGTGACGGTAATCATACAGTAAGAGGGAAGAGCAGGAGCAGAGCATTGTGTCCTCCTGGAGATGTCATGTTGGGAGGTATGACATAGGTTTGAGCGCTGGGTCAGTATTGGGGTACAGCACAGGTGATGGTAATCATACAGTAAGAGGGAAGTGCAGGAGCAGAGCATTGTGTCCTCCTGGAGAGGTCATGTTGGGAGGGATGACAGAGGTATGAGCTAGAGATGAGCGGGTTCGGTTCCTCTGAATCCGAACCCGCCCGAACTTCATGTTTTTTTACACGGGTCCGAGCGACTCGGATCTTCCCGCCTTGCTCGGTTAACCCGAGCGCGCCCGAACGTCATCATCACGCTGTCGGATTCTCGCGAGGCTCGGATTCTATCGCGAGACTCGGATTCTATATAAGGAGCCGCGCGTCGCCGCCATTTTCACACGTGCATTGAGATTGATAGGGAGAGGACGTGGCTGGCGTCCTCTCCGTTTAGAAATAGATAGGAGAGTGAGAGTGAGACACTTCATTTACTGGAGCTTAGGAGGAGTACTCAGAGAGTGCAGAATTTTGCTGATAGTAGTTAGTTAGATATACTAGTGACTGACCAGTGAGACCACCAGTGCAGTTTTATTATTATTTAATATAATCCGTTCTCTGCCTGAAAAAAACGATACACAGTGACTCAGTCACATACCATATCTGTGCTCAGCCCAGTGTGCTGCATCATCTATGTATAATATCTGACTGTGCTCACACAGCTTAATTGTGGGGGAGACTGGGGAGCAGTTATAGGTTATAGCAGGAGCCAGGAGTACATATTAAACAGTGCACACTTTTGCTGCCAGAGTGCCACTGCCAGTGTGACTGACCAGTGACCTGACCACACTGACCACCAGTATATTGTGATTGTCTGCCTGAAAAAGTTAAACACTCGTCGTGTGACTTGTGTGGTGTTTTTTTATTCTATAAAAAACTCATTCTGCTGACTGACAGTGTCCAGCAGGTCCGTCATTATATAATATATACCTGTCCGGCTGCAGTAGTGATATATATATATTTTTTATATCATTATTTATCATCCAGTCTATACTAGCAGCAGACACAGTATGGTAGTTCACGGCTGTAGCTACCTCTGTGTCGGCACTCGGCAGTCCATCCATAATTGTATACCACCTACCCGAGGTTTTTTTTTTCTTTCTTCTTTATACATACTACATCTCATTATCATCCAGTCTATATTAGCAGCAGACACAGTACAGTACGGTAGTCCACGGCTGTAGCTATCTCTGTGTCGGCACTCGGCAGTCCATCCATAATTGTATACCACCACCTACCCGTGTTTTTTTTTTCTTTCTTCTTTATACATACTACATCTCATTATCATCCAGTCTATATTAGCAGCAGACACAGTACGGTAGTCCACGGCTGTAGCTACCTCTGTGTCGGCACTCGGCAGTCCATCCATAATTGTATACCACCTACCCGTGGTTTTTTTTTTCTTTCTTCTTTATACATACTACATCTCATTATCAACCAGTCTATATTAGCAGCAGACACAGTACGGTAGTCCACGGCTGTAGCTACCTCTGTGTCGGCACTCGGCAGTCCATCCATAATTGTATACCACCTACCCGTGGTTTTTTTTTCTTTCTTCTTTATACATACTACATCTCATTATCATCCAGTCTATATTAGCAGCAGACACAGTACGGTAGTCCACGGCTGTAGCTACCTCTGTGTCGGCACTCGGCAGTCCATCCATAATTGTATACCACCTACCCGTGGTTTTTTTTTCTTTCTTCTTTATACATACTACATCTCATTATCATCCAGTCTATATTAGCAGCAGACACAGTATGGTAGTCCATGGCTGTAGCTACCTCTGTGTCGGCACTCGGCAGTCCATCCATAATTGTATACCACCTACCCGTGGTTTTTTTTCCTTTCTTCTTTATACATACTACATCTCATTATCAGCCAGTCTATATTAGCAGCAGACACAGTACGGTAGTCCACGGCTGTAGCTACCTCTGTGTCGGCACTCGGCAGTCCATCCATAATTGTGTACCACCTACCCGTGGTTTTTTTTTTCTTTCTTCTTTATACATACTACATCTCATTATCAACCAGTCTATATTAGCAGCAGACACAGTACGGTAGTCCACGGCTGTAGCTACCTCTGTGTCGGCACTCGGCAGTCCATCCATAATTGTATACCACCTACCCGTGGTTTTTTTTTCTTTCTTCTTTATACATACTACATCTCATTATCAACCAGTCTATATTAGCAGCAGACACAGTACGGTAGTCCACGGCTGTAGCTACCTCTGTGTCGGCACTCGGCAGTCCATCCATAATTGTATACCACCTACCCGTGGTTTTTTTTTCTTTCTTCTTTATACATACTACATCTCATTATCAACCAGTCTATATTAACAGCAGACACAGTACGGTAGTCCACGGCTGTAGCTACCTCTGTGTCGGCACTCGGCAGTCCATCCATAATTGTATACCACCTACCCGTGGTTTTTTTTTCTTTCTTCTTTATACATACTACATCTCATTATCAACCAGTCTATATTAGCAGCAGACACAGTACGGTAGTCCACGGCTGTAGCTACCTCTGTGTCGGCACTCGGCAGTCCATCCATAATTGTATACACATAATTAATCACAAAGAGCATGTGTTTGTAGACTTACTTAACCAGTATAGTATAGGACGTCAGGCCTATAAGGACGTTGCAGTGCCTAGTATATGAAGTGGCTAGTTATTAAGTGGCAGCTAATATCAATAGCAGTGTTATACCTGTGTTAAACCGAAGGAAAACAGAAGTCAAACAAACTTACAAATTAACAGAAGGACTGCATTACAACCTAAAAACTCTGGAACTTTATGTGGCCTCTCCTCGCCTCAAACATGAGAACACCAAGACCAGGCTTACCACCTCTCTGGCTGAGAACATCATGTCTGCCCCTGGGCCTAACCATCAAGATGAACAGGGAACTGTGGGGGCACAGCATTAGGACCAGGATCAGCAGGGACATCCCCATTGCGTCTGAGTATGCCCCCCTCATTCTCCTACCCACCCGAACTAAGTTCTGATCAAAATGTTATCCCACTCCCACTTCTGCCACTAGTTACCTGCTATTGTGTTTTTTTTTTTTTTTTTTCTCTCCATTGATCGCTTCCAACCCATGTGTTTTTCCTGTAATGTTTACCTCCACTGATTGCACACCTTTCCATTGTGCCCTACATGCAGGGTACATCATACTACTACATAAGCATCAGTTTTCCCATATATGAACTTGGCCCTTGTATGGCTCACCTCCCACAGTGTAACCTTCAAAGTGCGCCCAACATGGCTGCCCCATATGGTACACTTGTGGATGGGATGAAAAATACATGGACCTTGTGGTTTTGTTGGAACCCTACTCTAATCTGTAGGACTCTGAAATCACCCCCATTTTGTGTCATCTCTTCTAGGGGTAGACTATTCCACCCTGGGTAATCCTACGCTTAGCGCCCAAGACGGCTGCTGCACTTGGTACCTATAAGGGTGGAATACACAACCCTTGGAAGTTATTACCCAAAATGCCTACACCAATCCTGCGTTATGCTTTCTGTGGACTTAAGATTTTTCTTTTATGTCTGTGTTGCTTGTCTATTGTTGTATTACTCAAATCCTCTGTATCATGTGCACTGTTTTTGATGTCTGTAAAGCGCCTTGAGTCCTGTTGGAGAAAGAGCGCTATATAAATAAAAATTATTATTATTATTATTATTATTATACCACCTACCCGTGGTTTTTTTTTCTTTCTTCTTTATACATACTACATCTCATTATCATCCAGTCTATATTAGCAGCAGACACAGTACGGTAGTCCACGGCTGTAGCTACCTCTGTGTCGGCACTCGGCAGTCCATCCATAATTGTATACTAGTATCCATCCATCTCCATTGTTTACCTGAGGTGCCTTTTAGTTGTGCCTATTAAAATATGGAGAACAAAAATGTTGAGGTTCCAAAATTAGGGAAAGATCAAGATCCACTTCCACCTCGTGCTGAAGCTACTGCCACTAGTCATGGCCGAGACGATTAAATGCCAGCAACGTCGTCTGCCAAGGCTGATGCCCAATGTCATAGTACAGAGCATGTCAAATCCAAAACACCAAATATCAGTAAAAAAAAGGACTCCAAAACCTAAAATAAAATTGTCGGAGGAGAAGCGTAAACTTGCCAATATGCCATTTACCACACGGAGTGGCAAGGAACGGCTGAGGCCCTGGCCTATGTTTATGGCTAGTGGTTCAGCTTCACATGAGGATGGAAGCACTCAGCCTCTCGCTAGAAAAATGAAAAGACTCAAGCTGGCAAAAGCAGTAGCACCGCAAAGAACTGTGCGTTCTTCGAAATCCCAAATCCACAAGGAGAGTCCAATTGTGTCGGTTGCGATGCCTGACCTTCCCAACACTGGACGTGAAGAGCATGCGCCTTCCACCATTTGCACGCCCCCTGCAAGTGCTGGAAGGAGCACCCGCAGTCCAGTTCCTGATAGTCAGATTGAAGATGTCAGTGTTGAAGTACACCAGGATGAGGAGGATATGGGTGTAGCTGGCGCTGGGGAGGAAATTGACCAGGAGGATTCTGATGGTGAGGTGGTTTGTTTAAGTCAGGCACCCGGGGAGACACCTGTTGTCCGTGGGAGGAATATGGCCGTTGACATGCCTGGTGAAAATACCAAAAAAATCAGCTCTTCGGTGTGGAAGTATTTCAACAGATATGCGGACAACAGGTGTCAAGCCGTGTGTTGCCTTTGTCAAGCTGTAATAAGTAGGGGTAAGGACGTTAACCACCTCGGAACATCCTCCCTTATACGTCACCTGCAGCGCATTCATAATAAGTCAGTGACAAGTTCAAAAACTTTGGGCGACAGCGGAAGCAGTCCACTGACCAGTAAATCCCTTCCTCTTGTAACCAAGCTCACGCAAACCACCCCACCAACTCCCTCAGTGTCAATTTCCTCCTTCCCCAGGAATGCCAATAGTCCTGCAGGCCATGTCACTGGCAATTCTGATGATTCCTCTCCTGCCTGGGATTCCTCCGATGCATCCTTGCGTGTAACGCCTACTGCTGCTGGCGCTGCTGTTGTTGCTGCTGGGAGTCGATGGTCATCCCAGAGGGGAAGTCGTAAGCCCACTTGTACTACTTCCAGTAAGCAATTGACTGTTCAACAGTCCTTTGCGAGGAAGATGAAATATCACAGCAGTCATCCTGCTGCAAAGCGGATAACTGAGGCCTTGACAACTATGTTGGTGTTAGACGTGCGTCCGGTATCCGCCGTTAGTTCACAGGGAACTAGACAATTTATTGAGGCAGTGTGCCCCCGTTACCAAATACCATCTAGGTTCCACTTCTCTAGGCAGGCGATACCGAGAATGTACACGGACGTCAGAAAAAGACTCACCAGTGTCCTAAAAAATGCAGTTGTACCCAATGTCCACTTAACCACGGACATGTGGACAAGTGGAGCAGGGCAGGGTCAGGACTATATGACTGTGACAGCCCACTGGGTAGATGTATGGACTCCCGCCGCAAGAACAGCAGCGGCGGCACCAGTAGCAGCATCTCGCAAACGCCAACTCTTTCCTAGGCAGGCTACGCTTTGTATCACCGGTTTCCAGAATACGCACACAGCTGAAAACCTCTTACGGCAACTGAGGAAGATCATCGCGGAATGGCTTACCCCAATTGGACTCTCCTGTGGATTTGTGGCATCGGACAACGCCAGCAATATTGTGTGTGCATTAAATATGGGCAAATTCCAGCACGTCCCATGTTTTGCACATACCTTGAATTTGGTGGTGCAGAATTTTTTAAAAAACGACAGGGGCGTGCAAGAGATGCTGTCGGTGGCCAGAAGAATTGCGGGACACTTTCGGCGTACAGGCACCACGTACAGAAGACTGGAGCACCACCAAAAACTACTGAACCTGCCCTGCCATCATCTGAAGCAAGAAGTGGTAACGAGGTGGAATTCAACCCTCTATATGCTTCAGAGGTTGGAGGAGCAGCAAAAGGCCATTCAAGCCTATACAATTGAGCACGATATAGGAGGTGGAATGCACCTGTCTCAAGCGCAGTGGAGAATGATTTCAACGTTGTGCAAGGTTCTGATGCCCTTTGAACTTGCCACACGTGAAGTCAGTTCAGACACTGCCAGCCTGAGTCAGGTCATTCCCCTCATCAGGCTTTTGCAGAAGAAGCTGGAGACATTGAAGGAGGAGCTAACACGGAGCGATTCCGCTAGGCATGTGGGACTTGTGGATGGAGCCCTTAATTCGCTTAACAAGGATTCACGGGTGGTCAATCTGTTGAAATCAGAGCACTACATTTTGGCCACCGTGCTCGATCCTAGATTTAAAGCCTACCTTGGATCTCTCTTTCCGGCAGACACAAGTCTGCTGGGGTTGAAAGACCTGCTGGTGACAAAATTGTCAAGTCAAGCGGAACGCGACCTGTCAACATCTCCTCCTTCACATTCTCCCGCAACTGGGGGTGCGAGGAAAAGGCTCAGAATTCCGAGCCCACCCGCTGGCGGTGATGCAGGGCAGTCTGGAGCGACTGCTGATGCTGACATCTGGTCCGGACTGAAGGACCTGACAACGATTACGGACATGTCGTCTACTGTCACTGCATATGATTCTCTCAACATTGAAAGAATGGTGGAGAATTATATGAGTGACCGCATCCAAGTAGGCACGTCACACAGTCCGTACTTATACTGGCAGGAAAAAGAGGCAATTTGGAGGCCCTTGCACAAACTGGCTTTATTCTACCTAAGTTGCCCTCCCACAAGTGTGTACTCCGAAAGACTGTTTAGTGCCGCCGCTCACCTTGTCAGCAATCGGCGTACGAGGTTACATCCAGAAAATGTGGAGAAGATGATGTTCATTAAAATGAATTATAATCAATTCCTCCGCGGAGACATTGACCAGCAGCAATTGCCTCCACAAAGTACACAGGGAGCTGAGATGGTGGATTCCATTGGGGACGAATTGATAATCTGTGAGGAGGGGGATGTACACGGTGATATATCGGAGGATGATGATGAGGTGGACATCTTGCCTCTGTAGAGCCAGTTTGTGCAAGGAGAGATTAATTGCTTCTTTTTTGGTGGGGGTCCAAACAAACCCGTCATATCAGTCACAGTCGTGTGGCAGACCCTGTCACTGAAATGATGGGTTGGTTAAAGTGTGCATGTCCTGTTTATACAACATAAGGGTGGGTGGGAGGGCCCAAGGACAATTCCATCTTGCACCTCTTTTTTCTTTAATTTTTCTTTGCGTCATGTGCTGTTTGGGGAGGGTTTTTTGGAAGGGACATCCTGCGTGACACTGCAGTGCCACTCCTAGATGGGCCCGGTGTTTGTGTCGGCCACTAGGGTCGCTTATCTTACTCACACAGCTACCTCATTGCGCCTCTTTTTTTCTTTGCGTCATGTGCTGTTTGGGGAGGGTTTTTTGGAAGGGACATCCTGCGTGACACTGCAGTGCCACTCCTAGATGGGCCCGGTGTTTGTGTCGGCCACTAGGGTCGCTTATCTTACTCACACAGCTACCTCATTGCGCCTCTTTTTTTCTTTGCGTCATGTGCTGTTTGGGGAGGGTTTTTTGGAAGGGACATCCTGCGTGACACTGCAGTGCCACTCCTAGATGGGCCCGGTGTTTGTGTCGGCCACTAGGGTCGCTTATCTTACTCACACAGCTACCTCATTGCGCCTCTTTTTTTCTTTGCGTCATGTGCTGTTGGGGAGGGTTTTTTGGAAGGGACATCCTGCGTGACACTGCAGTGCCACTCCTAGATGGGCCCGGTGTTTGTGTCGGCCACTAGGGTCGCTTATCTTACTCACACAGCTACCTCATTGCGCCTCTTTTTTTCTTTGCGTCATGTGCGGTTTGGGGAGGGTTTTTTGGAAGGGACATCCTGCGTGACACTGCAGTGCCACTCCTAGATGGGCCCGGTGTTTGTGTCGGCCACTAGGGTCGCTTATCTTACTCACACAGCTACCTCATTGCGCCTCTTTTTTTCTTTGCGTCATGTGCTGTTTGGGGAGGGTTTTTTGGAAGGGACATCCTGCGTGACACTGCAGTGCCACTCCTAGATGGGCCCGGTGTTTGTGTCGGCCACTAGGGTCGCTTATCTTACTCACACAGCTACCTCATTGCGCCTCTTTTTTTCTTTGCGTCATGTGCTGTTTGGGGAGGGTTTTTTGGAAGGGACATCCTGCGTGACACTGCAGTGCCACTCCTAGATGGGCCCGGTGTTTGTGTCGGCCACTAGGGTCGCTTATCTTACTCACACAGCTACCTCATTGCGCCTCTTTTTTTCTTTGCGTCATGTGCTGTTTGGGGAGGTTTTTTTGGAAGGGACATCCTGCGTGACACTGCAGTGCCACTCCTAGATGGGCCAGGTGTTTGTGTCGGCCACTAGGGTCGCTTAGCTTAGTCATCCAGCGACCTCGGTGCAAATTTTAGGACTAAAAATAATATTGTGAGGTGTGAGGTATTCAGAATAGACTGAAAATGAGTGGAAATGATGGTTTTTGAGGTTAATAATACTTTGGGATCAAAATGACCCCCAAATTCTATGATTTAAGCTGTTTTTTAGGTTTTTTGGAAAAAAACACCCGAATCCAAAACACACCCGAATCCGACAAAAAAAATTCGGTGAGGTTTTGCCAAAACGCGGTCGAACCCAAAACACGGCCGCGGAACCGAACCCAAAACCAAAACACAAAACCCGAAAAATTTCCGGCGCTCATCTCTAGTATGAGCACTGGGTCAGTATTAGAGTACAGCACAAGCAGGTGATGGTAATCATACAGTAAGAGGGAAGTGCAGGAGCAGAGCATTGTGTCCTCCTGGAGAGGTCATGTTGGGAGGTATGACATAGGTATGAGCACTGCGTCAGTATTAGGGTACAGCACAGGTGATGGCAATCATACAGTAATGGGGAAGTCCAGGAGCAGAGCATGGTGTCCTCCTGGAGAGGTCATGTTGGGAGGTATGACACAGGTATGAGCACTGGGTCAGTATTAGGTTATAGCACAGGTGATGGTAATCATACAGTAAGAGGGAAGTGCAGGAGCAGAGCATTGTGTCCTCCTGGAGAGGGTCATGTTGGGAGGTATGACATAGGTATGAGCACTGGGTCAGTATTGGGGTACGGCACAGGGAATGGTAATCATACAGTAAAAGGGAAGTGCAGGAGCAGAGCATTGTGTCCTCCTGGAGAGGCTCATGTTGGGAGGTATGACATAGGTATGAACACTGGGTCAGTATTAGGGTACAGCACAGGTGATGGTAATCATACAGCAAGAGGGAAGAGCAGGAAAGAGCATTGTGTCCTCCTGGAGAGGGTCATGTTGGGAGGTATGACATAGGTATGAGCACTGGGTCAGTATTAGGGTACAGCACAGGTGATGGTAGTCATACAGTAAGAGGGAAGAGCAGGAGCAGAGCATTGTGTCCTCCTGGAGAGGTCATGTTGGGAGGTATGACATAGGTATGAGCACTGGGTCAGTATTAGGGTACAGCACAGGTGATGGTAATCATACAGTAAGAGGGAAGAGCAGGAGCAGAGCATGGTGTCCTCCTGGAGAGGTCATGTTGGGAGGTATGACACAGGTAAGAGCACTGGGTCAGTATTAGGGTACAGCACAGGTGATGGTAATCATACAGTAAGAGGGAAGTGCAGGAGCAGAGCATTGTGTCCTCCTGGAGAGGGTCATGTTGGTAGGTATGACACAGGTATGAACACTGGGTCAGTATTAGGGTACAGCACAGGTGATGGTAATCATACAGCAAGAGGGAAGAGCAGGAAAGAGCATTGTGTCCTCCTGGAGAGGGTCATGTTGGGAGGTATGACATAGGTATGAGCACTGGGTCAGTATTAGGGTACAGCACAGGTGATGGTAATCATACAGCAAGAGGGAAGAGCAGGAGCAGAGCATTGTGTCCTCCTGGAGAGGTCATGTTGGGAGGTATGACATAGGTATGAGCACTGGGTCAGTATTAGGGTACAGCACAGGTGATGGTAATCATACAGTAAGAGGGAAGAGCAGGAGCAGAGCATTGTGTCCTCCTGGAGAGGTCATGTTGGGAGGTATGACATAGGTATGAGTACTGGGTCAGTATTAGGGTACAGCACAGGTTATGGTAATCACACAGTAATAGGAAAGAGCAGGAGCAGAGCATTGTGTCCTCTTGGAGAGGTCATGTTGGGAGGTATGACATAGGTATGAGCACTGGGTCAGTATTAGGGTACAGCACAGGTGATGGTAATCATACAGTAAGAGGGAAGAGCAGGAGCAGAGCATTGTGTCCTCCTGGAGAGGTCATATTGGGAGGTATGACATAGGTATGAGCACTGGGTCAGTATTAGGGTACAGCACAGGTGATGGTAATCATACAGTAAGAGGGAAGAGCAGGAGCAGAGTATTCTGTCCTCCTGGAGAGGTCATGTTGGGAGGTATGACATAGGTATGAGCACTGGGTCAGTATTAGGGTACAGTACAGGTGATGGTAATCATACAGTAAGAGGGAAGTGCAGGAGCAGAGCACTGTGTCCTCCTGGAGAGGTCATGTTGGGAGGTATGACAGGTATGAGCACTGGGTCAGTATTAGGGTACAGCACAGGTGATGGTAATCATACAGTAAGAGGGAAGAGCAGGAGCAGAGCATTGTGTCCTCCTGGAGAGGTCATGTTGGGAGGTATGACAGAGGTATGAGCACTGGGTCAGTATTAGGGTACAGCACAGGTGATGGTAATCATACAGTAAGAGGGAAGAGCAGAAGCAGAGCATTGTGTCCTCCTGGAGAGGGTCATGTTGGGAGGTATGACACATGTATGAGCACTGGGTCAGTATTAGGGTACAGCACAGGTGAAGGTAATCATACAGTAAGAGGAAAGAGCAGGAGCAGAGCATTGTGTCCTCCTGGAGAGGTCATGTTGGGAGGTATGACATAGGTATGAACACTGGGTCAGTATTAGGGTACAGCACAGGTGATGGTAATCATACAGCAAGAGGGAAGAGCAGGAAAGAGCATGGCGTCCTCCTGGAGAGGGTCATGTTGGGAGGTATGACATAGGTATGAGCACTGGGTCAGTATTAGGGTACAGCACAGGTGATGGTAATCATACAGTAAGAGGGAAGAGCAGGAGCAGAGCTTGGTGTCCTCCTGGAGAGGTCATGTTGGGAGGTATGACACAGGTAAGAGCACTGGGTCAGTATTGGGGTACAGCACAGGTGATGGTAATCATACAGTAAGAGGAAAGTGCAGGAGCAGAGCATTATGTCCTCCTGGAGAGGGTCATGATGGGAGGTATAACACAGGTATGAACACTGGGTCAGTATTAGGGTACAGCACAGGTGATGGTAATCATATAGCAAGAGGGAAGAGCAGGAAAGAGCATTGCGTCCTCCTGGAGAGGGTCATGTTGGGAGGTATGACATAGCTATGAGCACTGGGTCAGTATTAGGGTACAGCACAGGTGATGGTAATCATACAGTAAGAGGGAAGAGCAGGAGCAGAGTATTCTGTCCTCCTGGAAAGGTCATGTTGGGAGGTATGACATAGGTATGAGCACTGGGTCAGTATTAGGGTACAGTACAGGTGATGATAATCATACAGTAAGAGGGAAGTGCAGGAGCAGAGCACTGTGTCCTCCTGGAGAGGTCATGTTGGGAGGTATGCCATAGGTATGAGCACTGGGTCAGTATTAGGGTACAGCACAGGTGATGGTAATCATACAGTAAGAGGGAAGAGCAGAAGCAGAGCATTGTGTCCTCCTGGAGAGGGTCATGTTGGGAGGTATGACACAGGTATGAGCACTGGGTCAGTATTAGGGTACAGCACAGGTGATGGTAATCATACAGCAAGAGGGAAGAGCAGGAAAGAGCATGGCGTCCTCCTGGAGAGGGTCATGTTGGGAGGTATGACATAGGTATGAGCACTGGGTCAGTATTAGGGTACAGCACAGGTGATGGTAATCATACAGTAAGAGGGAAAAGCAGAGCATTGTGTCCTCCTGGAGAGGGTCATGTTGGGAGGTATGACATAGGTATGAGCACTGGGTCAGTATTAGTGTATAGCGCAGGTGATGGTAATCATACAGTAAGAGGGAAGAGCAGGAGCAGAGCATTGTGTCCTCCTGGAGAGGTCATGTTGGGAGGTATGACATAGGTATGAGCACTGGGTCAGTATTAGGGTACAGCACAGGTGATGGTAATCATACAGTAAGAGGGAAGAGCAGGAGCAGAGCTTGGTGTCCTCCTGGAGAGGTCATGTTGGGAGGTATGACACAGGTAAGAGCACTGGGTCAGTATTAGGGTACAGCACAGGTGATGGTAATCATACAGTAAGAGGGAAGTGCAGGAGCAGAGCATTGTGTCCTCCTGGAGAGGGTCATGTTGGGAGGTATAACACAGGTATGAACACTGGGTCAGTATTAGGGTACAGCACAGGTGATGGTAATCATACAGCAAGAGGGAAGAGCAGGAAAGAGCATTGCGTCCTCCTGGAGAGGGTCATGTTGGGAGGTATGACATAGCTATGAGCACTGGGTCAGTATTAGGGTACAGCACAGGTGATGGTAATCATACAGTAAGAGGGAAGAACAGGAGCAGAGCATTGTGTCCTCCTGGAGAGGGTCATGTTGGGAGGTATGACATAGCTATGAGCACTGGGTCAGTATTAGGGTACAGCACAGGTGATGGTAATCATACAGTAAGAGGGAAGAGCAGGAGCAGAGTATTCTGTCCTCCTGGAGAGGTCATGTTGGGAGGTATGACATAGGTATGAGCACTGGGTCAGTATTAGGGTACAGTACAGGTGATGGTAATCATACAGTAAGAGGTAAGTGCAGGAGCAGAGCACTGTGTCCTCCTGGAGAGGGTCATGTTGGGAGGTATGACACAGGTATGAACACTGGGTCAGTATTAGGGTACAGCACAGGTGATGGTAATCATATAGCAAGAGGGAAGAGCAGGAAAGAGCATTGCGTCCTCCTGGAGAGGGTCATGTTGGGAGGTATGACATAGCTATGAGCACTGGGTCAGTATTAGGGTACAGCACAGGTGATGGTAATCATACAGTAAGAGGGAAGAGCAGGAGCAGAGCATTGTGTCCTCCTGGAGAGGTCATGTTGGGAGGTATGACAGAGGTATGAGCACTGGGTCAGTATTAGGGTACAGCACAGGTGATGGTAATCATACAGTAAGAGGGAAGAGCAGAAGCAGAGCATTGTGTCCTCCTGGAGAGGGTCATGTTGGGAGGTATGACACATGTATGAGCACTGGGTCAGTACTAGGGTACAGCACAGGTGATGGTAATCATACAGTAAGAGGGAAGAGCAGGAGCAGAGCATTGTGTCCTCCTGGAGAGGTCATGTTGGGAGGTATGACATAAGTATGAACACTGGGTCAGTATTAGGGTACAGCACAGGTGATGGTAATCATACAGTAAGAGGGAAGAGCAGGAGCAGAGCATTGTGTCCTCCTGGATAGGGTCATGTTGGGAGGTATGACATAGGTATGAGCACTGGGTCAGTATATGGTACAGCACAGGTGATGGTAATCATACAGTAAGAGGGAAGAGCAGGAGCAGAGCATTGTGTCCTCCTGGAGATGTCATGTTGGGAGGTATGACAGAGGTATGAGCACTGGGTCAGTATTAGAGTACAGCACAGCACAGGTGATGGTAATCATACAGTAAGAGGGAAGTGCAGGAGCAGAGCATTGTGTCCTCCTGGAGAGGTCATGTTGGGAGGTATGACAGAGGTATGAGCACTGGGTCAGTATTAGAGTACAGCACAGCACAGGTGATGGTAATCATACAGTAAGAGGGAAGTGCAGGAGCAGAGCATTGTGTCCTCCTGGAGAGGTCATGTTGGGAGGTATGACATAGGTATGAGCACTGCGTCAGTATTAGGGTACAGCACAGGTGATGGCAATCATACAGTAATGGGGAAGTCCAGGAGCAGAGCATGGTGTCCTCCTGGAGAGGTCATTTTGGGAGGTATGACACAGGTATGAGCACTGGGTCAGTATTAGGTTATAGCACAGGTGATGGTAATCATACAGTAAGAGGGAAGTGCAGGAGCAGAGCATTGTGTCCTCCTGGAGAGGGTCATGTTGGGAGGTATGACATAGGTATGAGCACTGGGTCAGTATTGGGGTACGGCACAAGGAATGGTAATCATACAGTAAAAGGGAAGTGCAGGAGCAGAGCATTGTGTCCTCCTGGAGAGGGTCATGTTGGGAGGTATGACATAGGTATGAGCACTGGGTCAGTATTAGGGTACAGCACAGGTGATGGTAATCATACAGTAAGAGGGAAGAGCAGGAGCAGAGCATGGTGTCCTCCTGGAGAGGTCATGTTGGGAGGTATGACACAGGTAAGAGCACTGGGTCAGTATTAGGGTACAGCACAGGTGATGGTAATCATACAGTAAGAGGGAAGTGCAAGAGCAGAGCATTGTGTCCTCCTGGAGAGGGTCATGTTGGGAGGTATGACATAGGTATGAGCACTGGGTCAGTATTGGGGTACAGCACAGGTGATGGTAATCATACAGTAAGAGGGAAGTGCAGGAGCAGAGCATTGTGTCCTCCTGGAGAGGGTCATGTTGGGAGGTATGACACAGGTATGAACACTGGGTCAGTATTAGGGTACAGCACAGGTGATGGTAATCATACAGTAATAGGAAAGAGCAGGAGCAGAGCATGGCGTCCTCCTGGAGAGGTCATGTTGGGAGATATGACATAGGTATGAGCACTGGTCAGTATTAGGGTACAGCACAGGTGATGGTAATCATACAGTAAGAGGGAAGAGCAGGAGCAGAGCATTGTGTCCTCCTGTATAGGTTCTTGTTGGGAGGTATGACATAGGTATGAGCACTGGGTCAGTATATGGTACAGCACAGGTGATGGTAATCATACAGTAAGAGGGAAGAGCAGGAGCAGAGCATTGTGTCCTCCTGGAGATGTCATGTTGGGAGGTATGACATAGGTATGAGCGCTGGGTCAGTATTAGGGTACAGCACAGGTGATGGTAATCATACAGTAAGAGGGAAGTGCAGGAGCAGAGCATTGTGTCCTCCTGGAGAGGTCATGTTGGGAGGTATGACAGAGGTATGAGCACTGGGTCAGTATTAGAGTACAGCACAGCACAGGTGATGGTAATCATACAGTAAGAGGGAAGTGCAGGAGCATAGCATTGTGTCCTCCTGGAGAGGTCATGTTGGGAGGTATGACATAGGTATGAGCACTGGGTCAGTATTAGGGTACAGTACAGGTGATGGTAATCATACAGCTAGAGGGAAGAGCAGGAAAAAGCATTGTGTCCTCCTAGAGAGGGTCATGTTGGGAGGTATGACATAGGTATGAGCACTGGGTCAGTATTAGGGTACAGCACAGGTGATGGTAATCATACAGTAAGAGGGAAGAGCAGGAGCAGAGCATTGTGTCCTCCTGGAGAGGGTCATGTTGGGAGGTATTGCATAGGTATGAGCACTGGGTCAGTATTAGTCTACAGCGCAGGTGATGATAATTATACAGTAAGAGGGAAGAGCAGGAGCAGAGCATTGTGTCCTCCTGGAGAGGTCATGTTGGGAGGTATGACATAGGTATGAGAACTGGGTCAGTATTAGTGTACAGCGCAGGTGATGGTAATCATACAGTAAGAGGGAAGTGCAGGAGCAGAGCATTGTGTACTCCTGGAGAGGTCATGTTGGGAGGTATGACATAGGTATGAGCACTGGGTCAGTATTAGGGTACAGCACAGGTGATTGTAATCATACAGTAAGAGGGAAGTGCAGGAGCAGAGCATGGTGTCCTCCTGGAGAGGGTCATGTTGGGAGGTATGACATAAGTATGAGCACTAGGTCAGTATTGGGGTACAGCACAGGTGATGGTAATCATACAGTAAGAGGGAAGAGCAGGAGCAGAGCATTGTGTCCTCCTGGAGAGGGTCATGTTGGGAGGTATGACATAGGTATGAGCACTGGGTCAGTATTAGTGTACAGCGCAGGTGATGGTGTTAGGGTACTTTAACCACTTCAGGTCTGGTCTATTAACTCTCTTCAGTCATCAGTCAGAATTCTGTTCCTTTAGCAACCTGTTGGAGGTCAGTAAATGAAAAGATCACACACAGGATTATGTGTAACCTAGACAGATCATAGCTGACCCGCCCAGGGCTCGTTACAGGTTTATTTTTATAGTCTAAAGACAAAGGAATCATGCTTGCCAATACATTTAGCCAATCAGAATACACCATGTATGTCTTAGAACCTGAAATACATCAATTATCATATAAGATTTTAATTAGCAATTAGAACATCCTTGAATATGGTTTATTGCTTTGTGATTATCAATCTCTCGGACATATACTCAAAACATCCTTTTTGATGGTCAAAAGGGTCAGGGTTCCAATGTTCTCGATGTTCAGACATATTGGCGATCTGCCTGACTGGCCTTGGACACATCTGGCGTTGTATGTCCTTGAACAATTCATGCTTTAAACAAAATATTCGGAGTATACAGTTTTCTGTATATCCGTGCAATATTTAAGGATACATGAACACATTTTGTGATTAACAGTAAATATCTTAATCAATGCGAAAAAGCTTGAATCAATATATTTGCTATACTGCGGAAGCTCCTACACCATCATTTCCCCTCTTTTTGATTCCACTTTTTCTCCCTAATCTACCTACACTAGGCTACATTAGTAATCCCTGTCATGATTCCGGCACCTATGTCACCACACTGGGATGGGCAGCCTGCCATTACATGCCCTCATGGCAAGAAAACTAATGCAACGAGTTCCCTATTCTACAGAAGAACCTCTTGGGCATTTCTGATTGCGTTCATCTTGTTCACATGTTTCCTGAACCTGCAGGAAAAATAACAATTCCAAGCAACCAGCCCTATCAATACCATGACTACTGCCAGTAGTGGGTGTAGGACAGTTTTCATTAATCCTGTAGCTGATGGGGATTTTCCTGTGAAAATATTCCACCAGTGATGCTGTAAGTTATTTTTTAGCTGTGTAGCCATGTGTTTCAATTCCTCAGCTTCTACTATTGTTTGCATCTGCGCATGCCTTGTAGAGTAATTAACTTCCCTTAGATGCTCTTCCAATTTGTCTGTATTGTTGATTATATTAATGATGTCCTGTATGCTTACAGTTATGTTATGGGGGGGGGGGGGAAGAGTTAATGGCTTAAAAGCCTGATCTAGGTAGTCAGTTTGATCCTTATAGAAAACAATGGTCTGATTTTTCCATATTAAATGAGTTACATTGAACAGGCATCCTGAAAAAGGGTTTGGTAACTGATATAGCTGACTAATCTGTTTGTCATGTGTAATCATACAGTCATACAGACTATTTGTGGTGCCACTTCTATGAAGATGTCATCTTTTGGGTCATGCAACTCCCAGTTACAAACACTAGTAGGATTTTTAAGCTGACATGATTCTGGTATGTATGTAGTATGAGGACATGCCAGCCCATTATCAGAGCTAGTGCATAGGGATAGGTCATGAGTTTTGTTTTCTGGATCAATGTACTGTCCTCTGAACTGTGGTGTCCATAGATCTGAGTTACCTGCTTTTGTGATGAGGGGTACTGCTAAAATGAAGTATTTACACATGAGCTTAGGCTCTGTTATGTTGTAGGTTTCTATTTGCCCCCAACACCACCTGTCTGTGCAATAAACCTCATGTTCATATAGCCTGACCCATAACTCAGATGCTATATTAAACATTTTTCTGTAAACCTGTATGTTCCCAGTCATTAACTGGGTCTGGGCCAGATTTTTCTGTTGTTCCTGATACACAGTTCTTATGGAGCATTCTGTCCACTTAAACAAACTAGAGATGTTTTTGGTCAGTTTTAACGTGTTCATAAAAGAACTATTGACCAAGGTTAGAAAAGAATGATCCCAATTAATGACCTTTAAAATCGGATTGAAAACAGTGGGCATCCATTTTGCCTGCATGTGAACCACTCTTTCCATATCACTGCCTGCATCACTCATTTTGTTAGTCAGTGTTTCTATGTCTATGGAGTTTAGTGCTCCCATTGTTGCTCCTGCCCCTCCCAACAGGATATCATACCATTCTCTTTTTATCCAGTTACACTTAGGGCCTTTGGGGAATGAAATATTAAATCGATGTAGTGTTCTAAATTGTTTTATTCCCACCTTCTGACAGGTTGCTGGTATTTTAATCAAAGTGTCATTTCTTATATCTGGCTTATTTTGCAAAATATAAAATTTTGATCTGTGTCCTGTAGCATTACCAGGAAAACTGGATGTGTTAGTACACACAATTACTGTGCTTGAATACTCCTGTGCGGACAATTCAGTATTAAAAGGTAGTTCCTTAGAGCCATTTATACATCTTGATATGGCCTGAACTACCCCCTTATTTCTTATTGGGTTTGTGAATGGCTCTACACAGCATTTCATTTTTATCCTGGTACCACGGGACAATGTAAATGCGGTGCGGTTACTTGGCAATAGAAAAAGATGTATTTCTGCACCAATTCTTTTTTTATACATTTTTCCTTCATTTATAATAATCTTAAGAGCTTTACATGCTCTCCACCTCTTTATAGCTTGCTCTGACATGTTTTTTGGTGTCTCATAAGTGAGAACTCCACCTTTTTTATAAAAGTAAAAACAGACAGAGGGTTGTGTAGTTAGATTATAGTAATTCCACCGTTGATCATCAAAGCTCCACCAGCAGGAATCTGGTTTTCCCTTATTAACTGTCCCATCATTATGGCACTCCCTTTCAGTAAACCAGTTCCCTGGACTTATAGCCCAAACTTTGGGGATTACCCCTAACAACAACCAAAGGATAAGCAACTTCATTCTTCTGGTTGGAGAGTCACTGTCAACTTCTTCGAGTGAGAGGCGTGTAACCAGGTATCACGACCTTTCACCTTAATTGAGGTAGGCGTGGTTAGCAGCACTTGATATGGACCATCATATCTTGGTTGAAAGGTCTTTCTCACATGTCTCTTTAAATAGACCCAATCTCCTGGGTTTAGCTTATGCGTAGCTGATCCTTCTGGGTCTGGAATGGAAGAAAACACTCGGCAATGGAGGTTAGTCAACGTTTTACAGACCTCCTGTACATAACCTGTTAAATCACCATGATTATGTTGTAACTGTTATGGATAATAACAACCTGTTCTTGGAGCTGACCCAAACAATATTTCATATAGAGTCAGCTTACTAGGTCTCATAGGTGTGGTCCTAATATTGAACAAGACTATAGGTAGGCATTCTGGCCAAGTTCTTTTGGTTTCTGTCATCATTTTCTGTAGTTTTAGCTTAAGGTCAAAGTTCAGACGTTCCACCCTCCCACTCGCCTGGGGATGGTAAGGCACGTGGAAGGCCCGCTGTACCCCCAAATCGTTCATTATATGCTGCATGACTTCTCCTGTGAAATGTGTACCTCTATCTGATTCTATAACCTCAGGTACCCCAAATCTACATACTACTTCTGCTATCAGTTTCTTTGCAGTGGTTTTTGCTGTGGCTTTGCTTACTGGCCAGGCTTCGGCCCAGTGACTAAACATGTCCGTTGCTACTAGTACATATTCATATGGACCGCTTCGTGGCAACTGTATATAGTCGATTTGTAGTCTCTGAAATGGGTAAGAGGCTTTGGGTATAGTTCCTAGAGGTGTCTTGGTTCTTTGTCCTGGATTGCTGATTCCACAGATCCAGCATCCTGCTACAAAGTTTGTTGCAGCTTTATTGAAGCCTGGAGCTATCCAATGCTCTTGTACTCTATTCACCATGGCTTCCTTTGAATTATGTACTTGTCCATGAGCTACTTGTAACATAGGTGGAAATAGAGCTGCTGGTAGACAGTACTTCAATTCTCTTGACTTCCAAAGTCCATGTTCATCTTCTTCTGCCCCCAATCGTGTCCATTTCTCCTTTTCTCCTTGTGATGCTTGTTGTTGAATTTTGATCAACTCCTCTTCACTGGGCATTTGCTTCACATCTTGAGCTACTAAGACTTGCTCAGGTTCTTTTGATTGTAAGGCAATTCTCATGGCTTCTGCATCTGCAAATGCATTTCCTTTAGCTTCCATGGTTTGGCTCTTAGTATGTGCTTGTTCCTTGATTATTCCAATCCTTTTAGGTAGTTCCAATGCTCTGAAGAGTTCCATAATCAAACTGGCATGTTTGATGGGTTTTCCATTTGCACCTTTGAAGTCCCTACTTTTCCAAATAACAGCGTAATCCTGAGACACCCCCCAAGCATAGCGTGAATCCATGTAGATGTTAGCTGTCATGTTTTCAGCATGTATGCAGGCTTTGGTCATTGCTATGAGTTCTGCTTCTTGTGCTGACATACTTGGTGGCAATGGTCCAGAATCTATGACTTCAGTTTCAGTTGTTACTGCATATCCTGTCCTTGGGGAACCATTATCATAATATCTTGATCCATCGACGAACAGGTTCATGTCTGGATTGTCCAGTGGTGTATCTTGGACATTAGGAAGAGGTAAAGTCTCTAATTCCATGAGGGCTAGGCAATCATGTGGAGATGTTTGTGTTGTATTTTCTGCGTCTGTAGCAGCATTTTCCTCCTCATCTGACGATTCACCATCATTACCATTTCCCCCTCTCCTCCCCTCTTTTGAATCGTTGATGGGAAGGAGTGTAGCTGGGTTTAGTACAGTGCATCTTGTGATGGTGACATGGGAGGCGCTTAATAGTGCTACTTCATATTTGGTAAGTCTGGCTGCAGAAAGATGCTTGGTTTTTGCTTGAGTTAGTATTTCTGTTACAGCGTGAGGTACTTGTATACACAGTGGATGATCAAGCACAATGTCTGCCACCTTTTCCTTGAGTATTGCTGCTGCTGCTGCCACTGCTCGGACACAGGATGGTGCTCCTCTGATAATTGGATCCAGCTGGGCTGAATAGTATGCCACTGGTCTTTGTTTTGTTCCGTATTTCTGGGTGAGCACCCCTAAAGAATGCCCTCTGTTTTCATGGCAGAGTAGGTTAAAAGGCTTTTTGTAATCAGGCAATCCCAATGCTGGGGCTGTTATTATGGCTTGCTTTAGTTTTCTTACTGCTTCTTCAATGGTGTTCCTGTTTTCTGCTGATGCCTCCTTTTTTGTTAATTCATATAGAGGTTTCATGAGTAATGAGGCTGAGGGTATCCATTCTCTGCAGTATCCAATAAGGCCCAGGAAAGCTCTGATTTCTTTTAATGTTCTTGGGGTTTTTGCTTGAGTTATTGCTTTTGTTCTTTCATCAGTAAGGTGCCTTGTTCCTTGGGATATGCAGTGTCCTAAAAAGACAACTTTTTTTCTGTACTAGCTGTAGTTTGTCTTTTGACACTCTGCAATCTTCTTCTGCCAAAAAGATGAGTAGTGATACTGTTTCCTTTTTGCACTTCTCTTCTGTCTCTGCAGCAATAAGCAGATCATCGACATATTGAACTAACTGGGTGTCTGTAAAGTGCGGTCTCCATTTCTGTAGGATTAATGCCATTGCCTCTGAGAAATCTGATGGACTGGTTGCTCCCCCCTGGGGTAATCGTGTCCAACAGTATTGTTTACCTTCGTGAGTGAATGTCAGGAACTTCTGGCTTTCTTCTGTAATGGGGACAGAAAAAAATGCGTTCGCGAGATTGATTGTCGAAAACCATGCAGCTTCAGGCGGAATCTGATTGAGCAAAGTGTGAGGATTAGGTACTATTGGAGTATTGACAGTCTTTTATTGATTTCTCTTAAATCATGCACAAGCCTGTATTGAACTTCATTTGTACTTGTTCGTTTTTTCACGGGAAACAAAGGAAAGTTAAAAGGGGATCTGCATTCTTTAATGACCCCCACCTTCTTGTATTGTTCCACTTGCTGGGTTATGGCTTTTGATTGTACTTCTGTAAGAGGATATTGTCTGATTGATACTGGTTGCGTTCCTGGTTTCAGCTGTAGCTGTACTGGCTGAACCCGCATGTGTCCAACATCAGTCTTTCCTTTGGACCAGAGTTTTTCTGGTACTGGCTTTAACCAGTCAGGTACATCAGCCAGATCTTGTTTTGGTGCTGGGTTGTAATCTTGTCTTATATGATATATCTGTATGGCTGCTTCCATCTGTTGATGAACCTTCTCTGGTAATTTACTGGAAAATGTAATTCCTTTTGGTGTGTACTGTATGCAGGCTTGAATCAACTTTAGAACATCTGCTCCTAATAAGTTTACTGGGCAAGTACTAGAGGTGAGGAATTGGACCGGAATGGGAGTTTCAACGTCTTCAATGGTTAATACCATAGGTTTACTTTCCTTTAATTTCACTGTAGTTCCTTCTAAACCAGTTGCTAGAAGTGTCTCAGTGGTCATTAATTCACTTGGTACCTCCTGTTGCTGTAAAATTGTTCGGCTTGCTCCAGAGTCTATAATGCATTGATATTGGTGACCTGTTGGCAGTACAAGGGTCACTTGATCATTTTCTTGTTCAGATGGTGTTTTGGCAGGGAGGTACCTCGGGAAGCCACTTTTTCATGCTTAAGGCTTTTCTTGCTGGTTTTCACACCATTCTTTATATTTCCTGCAATTTTTTTTTGAATTGTCCTTCTTGCTTGCAGAAATAACACTTTCTGTCATCTTGCTTGGTTCCTTCTTTTGAGTTCCTTCCGGTGGCCCCTTGTGATGGGCTTCTGGTCTTCCACTTGCTTTGTTCCTGTACAACGTGTACTGTTACCTTTGGTATTGCATTCTTTTCTTTGGCTTTTCTTATTTTTTCATTCTCCCTTTCCTCCATTCCTTCTAGCACCTGAACTATTGCGTCAAGTTCCATATAAGAGGTTTCTGGCCTGACCTGGAACAACTGAGTACTGTAGGCTTCTGACAACCCATTTAGGAATTTAGTTTTTAAGAGTTTTTTATGTTGAGGGTTATCCATTGCATAACCTTCATCAGTGTGTCGTATAGTGACTTTATCATAGTAACTTCTGATGGACTCAGTCTTTTCCTGTTTCAAATCTGGGGCTGCTGGTGCTCTGAGCTTCTGTGCATGACACCATCTCTTAAGTCTTGTCATGTACATCTGTCCACTCTCAAACGTTGTTCTATTTTCCTCTGTCGGAGCGTCCGCTATGGCTGGGCAATCATCTACTGCATCTGCTTTTAACATGGTGCTTACTGTTTGGGTAGTTCCTGGTCCTAGTATAGCCTCACAAAACTGGTGGTAGTCAACCCATGCCAGTGTCCATATGGTTTGAATTCTTTCCATATAGGCATAAAATGCTGCTGGATTTTTTCTAGGATCTGGGGACTTGGCAACTATACTTGCAAGGTCGTTGCCATACCATGGTTTGTGGTGTTGGCTCTGTATGATATATGGTTCGTTAGTCCTGGCTACATCATCTGGGTTGCGTATTCTCTGTACTTGTACTGGATACAGAGAAACAGGCAATGATGACCGTCTTTCGGCATTTCTAGTTGCATAGATATCTTGGCATGGTGGTTCATGGGGTGAAATCCAGTTTCCACAATTTGGGCAGTGTTCATATCCTTCTGGAACGCAAAACTGACATACCGGACACAATCTTTCTGGAAAATGTGTCATTTTATTCTGTACATTATGTACCTGGGCATGGAAAGCTGTAGAGGCTGTCTTGACCCCTTGCTTCTCCTCTCCGCCTGATTTGCACCCTTTCGCCTATAGTTCCTGATTGTGGACTATTGTTTCCTGGACTCATAGCTTGATTCCAGGTGTCCACCACTTGTTTAAACATGAGGGGAGCCTTAGGTGGCCAGTTTCTTTGGTTTGATCTTGTTGGGGTTTCCTGTGATAAAGTATCAGGACACTGGGGCATACTCTGTATACATAGCTCAGGTAAATCATTCGGGTTTTCAACCACAGATCCTTTCAAGATAGGGCTGACTATTCGCCACTCTTTTCCTGGCTCATCTCTTTACAATTTTACTGTTAGTGAGCTTGTAGATGATTCCATTCTGTTCATACTATGGGTACCTGGGTGTGCATGCATGTCTGGGTATAGGGGTGGGGCATAGTGTGGAGGTGCTGTTGCTGAAGTTACAGGCAGTGAGTTTAACGCTGGTTGTGGTGCTATTGGGTACTCTGGTACAATGGGGAAATCATTTTCCTCATCTCTTCTTCTATTTTCTGCTTCTAATTCTTTTGCTACAGTGATCCAGATGGATACTTGATCTCTACAATTATGCTTAATTATCCAACTCTTGTTACAGGAGGCAAATTTTTCCCATTTCTCTAGGTCTAGTGTCCCTAGGAAAACCTGCTCTTTTGAAAATTTTACTTATTCCTTTCAGAGCTTTCCTCCCCTCCCTGTTACTAACAATATCCACGGGTTTGTCGGGCCCTGACATCTTTACAGACCGTGCTCCCATGCCAGGGTGTGCGTGCGCGGAACCCCTCCTGATGTGGTATTTTAGTAACCCCATATGAGGGACTTAAAATCTCCTTGTGAGACGCTGACTCTGAAGAATCTCTTCTATCCTTGTACCTAAAGAGCTCCTTAAATCCGTCTGTGGACAAATGACTGGGGTTGTAGTGTTGCCCCTTCGTCCCTGTATTGGTGGAAAATCTATTAGTACTGCTCCCCAAGTGAGACCTGCATAATAGATTATTTCTTCTGGATCACTGAGATGCGTCCCTAATATTATTGTTAAGTCACTCCAAGGGTCTATCCCCCTGCCTATATAGACTCCTGCTTGTACCAGTACCCCTGTTGTTCCTTGTGTTCTTGGTAAACTCCCCACTATTCTTGGAATACGTTCACCTTGTGTCTGGAGAATTATGTGTCCTGTGCACCTCAGGCAATCATACCTGAGTCTCCTTGCTATTGGGTCTACCATTAAGTTTATCTCTTGTTTCCTTTCAGACAGTAGCTGTTCTTTGTTACTGACCCAATCCTACCCCTTAACTGTCTTGCATAGGGACATACAATAGGAGAATGCAAATTACCTTGCCTCCCTTGTTCAACTGGGGTGCCAACATGCGTTCCCACTATAAGTGTAAGGTTTTCCCAAGGGTGAGTTTTTGATTTAAAATATACACCGGGGACAGCTTGGATTGGTAGAATTCCTACCACCTTTGGCGCTCTTGATCCTACAGTCTGAATTACAATATATGCAGTACAATGTGTGCAGGAGAATCTAGTTACTGGCACTGGTTCCATTGTTTAGCAGACACCCGACTCCCCCCACCTTTTCAAAAGCATATTGACAGAGTACATACAACAGTGCAAGGATCCCAAGACAAGGATGACAATAAGTGCTATATCTGACAGACTCTCGACCTCCTCTTATATCTGGTTTTTCTGTCTTCTGGATACCCTCTTACTGCTATGTCTGTTATCTGTGTGAGCGGCAGCTGTTTGAGGCTGTACTGGCAAATGGGTCTTAGACCTGGGATTATGTGGTTCCTAGGCCAATAGGTTATGATGTTAGACCAATCATTCTCAATATAATGTTCCAACAATTCCCTTTTTAAATGACAACCTATTGTACAATAAAATTCATCATCATTTTCCACATAACCAAATGAGACTTCAGTGCTTGTAATTGCCACCAATCTCGGTGCTACGGACCCTTTGTATTTTCTTAACACAACAACACAGGTACAAGATTTGCATACACCTCTTTGGTTATTTATCAATTTAAACTGTTTATCAGCATTAGAATATACCCTGGCCATACACCACCTTTTTTAAATGTAAAAGTTTCCTGGATATTTGATTAATTCCCCCTGTTCACTTGTGACAAATTAGCTGAAGATATTTACCCACAATTGAACAATATGACATACATGTATGGTACCTTAAAAAAAATTACTTCTGACTGACACTGGGCTCTTTAAGATATTCTCTGATCTTCCCAACTGGACTTCCCCAGATACATACAAGAAGCGCTGAGTCAAGTGAGCAGGTAGAAATCTACACATTAAATCTCACTTACCGGTTTGTTTGTTTTCATCAGCGGTTCCTGAAAGATCAGAGGATTTGTTGCCAGTGGAGGAGATGCTGGAAGATCCCGGATGAGCCCCCAAAATGTTAGGGTACTTTAACCACTTCAGGTCTGGTCTATTAACTCTCTTCAGTCATCAGTCAGAATTCTGTTCCTTTAGCAACCGGTTGGAGGTCAGTAAATGAAAAGATCATACACAGGATTATGTGTAACCTAGACAGATCATAGCTGACCCGCCCAGGGCTCGTTACAGGTTTATTTTTATAGTCTGAAGACAAAGGAATCATGCTTGCCAATACATTTAGCCAATCAGAATACACCATGTATGTCTTAGAACCTGAAATACATCAATTGTCATACAAGATTTTAATTAGCAATTAGAACATCCTTGAATATGGTTTATTGCTTTGTGATTATCAGTCTCTCGGACATATACTCAAAACATCCTTTTTGATGGTCAAAAGGGTCAGGGTTCCAACGTTCTCGATGTTCAGACATATTGGCGATCTGCCTGACTGGCCTTGGACACATCTGGCGTTGTATGTCCTTGAACAATTCATGCATTAAACAAAATATTCGGAGTATACAGTTTTCTGAATATCTGTGCAATATTTATGGATACATGAACACATTTGTGATTAACAGTAAATATCTTAATCAATGCGAAAAAGCTTGAATCAATATATTTGCTATACTGCGGAAGTTCCTACACCATCAATGGTAATCATACAGTAAGAGGGAAGAGCAGGAGCAGAGCATTGTGTCCTCCTGGAGAGGTCATGTTGGGAGGTATGACATAGGTATGAGCACTGGGTCAGTATTAGGGTACAGCACAGGTGATGGTAATCATACAGTAAGAGGGAAGAGCAGGAGCAGAGCATTGTGTCCTCCTGGAGAGGGTCATGTTGGGAGGTATGACATAGGTATGAGCACTGGGTCAGTATTAGGGTACAGCACAGGTGATGGTAATGATACAGTAAGAGGGAAGAGCAGGGGCAGAGCATTGTGTCCTCCTGGAGAGGGTCATGTTGGGAGGTATGAAATATGAATGAGCACTGGGTCAGTATTGGGGTACAGCACAGGTGATGGTAATCATACAGTAAGAGGACAATGCAGGAACAGAGTACTGTGTCCTCCTGGAGAGGTCATGTTGGGAGGTGTGACTTGTGTATGGAAGGTGTGCCTCTGATATTGTATACATACTTCCCAACATGACCCTCTTCAGGAGGAACACAATGCTCTGCTTCTGGACTTTTTTCTTCATTTATGACTACCATCACCTGTGTTGAACAGGTTCATAGATAAGAAAGTTGCTTCCGCACCGGTGATGGCAATCATACAGTAATGGAGAAGTTCTGGAGCAGAGCATGGTGTCCTCCTGGAGAGGGTCATGTTGGGAGGTATGACATAGGTATGAGCACTGGGTCAGTATTAGTGTACATCACAGGTGATGGTAATCATACAGTAAGAGGGAAGAGCAGGAGCAGAGCATTGTGTCCTCCTGGAGAGGACACGTTGGGAGGTATGACATAGGTATGAGCACTGGATCAGTATTAGGGTACATCACAGGTGATGGTAATCATACAGTAAGAGGAAAGAGCAGGAACAGAGCATTGTGTCCTCCTGGAGAGGGTCATGTTGGGAGGTATGACATAGGTATGAGCACTGGGTCAGTATTAGGGTACAGCACAGGTGATGGTAATCATACAGTTAGAGGGAAGAGCAGGAGCAGAGCATTGTGTCCTCCTGGAGAGGACATGTTGGGAGGTATGACATAGGTATGAGCACTGGATCAGTATTAGGGTACATCACAGGTGATGGTAATCATACAGTAAGAGGGAAGAGCAGGAACAGAGCATTGTGTGCTCCTGGAGAGGTCATGTTAGGAGGTGTGACATAGGTATGAGCACTGGGTCAGTATTAGGGTACAGCACAGGTGATGGTAATCATACAGTAAGAGGGAAGAGCAGGAGCAGAGCATTGTGTCCTCCTGGAGAGGTCATGTTGGGAGGTATGACATAGTTATGAGCACTGGGTCAGTATTAGGGTAGCACAGGTGATGGTAATCATACAGTAAGAAGGAAGAGCAGGAGCAGAGCATTATGTCCTCTTGGAGAGGTCAGGTTGGGAGGTATGACATAGGTATGAGCACTGGGTCAGTATTAGGGTACAGCACAGGTGATGGTAATCATACAGTAAGAGGGAAGAGCAGGAGCAGAGCATTGTGTCCTCCTGGAGAGGTCATGTTGGGAGGTATGACATAGGTATGAGCACTGGGTCAGTATTAGGGTACAGCACAGGTGATGGTAATCATACAGTAAGAGGGAAGAGCAGGAGCAGAGCATTGTGTCCTCCTGGAGAGGGTCATGTTGGGAGGTATGACATAGGTATGAGCACTGGGTCAGTATTAGGGTACAGCACAGGTGATGGTAATGATACAGTAAGAGGGAAGAGCAGGGGCAGAGCATTGTGTCCTCCTGGAGAGGGTCATGTTGGGAGGTATGAAATATGAATGAGCACTGGGTCAGTATTGGGGTACAGCACAGGTGATGGTAATCATACAGTAAGAGGACAATGCAGGAACAGAGTACTGTGTCCTCCTGGAGAGGTCATGTTGGGAGGTGTGACTTGTGTATGGAAGGTGTGCCTCTGATATTGTATACATACTTCCCAACATGACCCTCTTCAGGAGGAACACAATGCTCTGCTTCTGGACTTTTTTCTTCATTTATGACTGCCATCACCTGTGTTGAACAGGTTCATAGATAAGAAAGTTGCTTCCGCACCGGTGATGGCAATCATACAGTAATGGAGAAGTTCTGGAGCAGAGCATGGTGTCCTCCTGGAGAGGGTCATGTTGGGAGGTATGACATAGGTATGAGCACTGGGTCAGTATTAGTGTACATCACAGGTGATGGTAATCATACAGTAAGAGGGAAGAGCAGGAGCAGAGCATTGTGTCCTCCTGGAGAGGACACGTTGGGAGGTATGACATAGGTATGAGCACTGGATCAGTATTAGGGTACATCACAGGTGATGGTAATCATACAGTAAGAGGGAAGAGCAGGAGCAGAGCATTGTGTCCTGATGGAGAGGGTCATGTTGGGAGGTATGATATAGGAAAGAGCTCTGGGTCAGTATTGGGGTACAGCACAGGTGATGGTAATCATACAGTAAGAAGAAAGAGCAGGAACAGAGCATTGTGTCCTCCTGGAGAGGGTCATGTTGGGAGGTATGACATAGGTATGAGCACTGGGTCAGTATTAGGGTACAGCACAGGTGATGGTAATCATACAGTTAGAGGGAAGAGCAGGAGCAGAGCATTGTGTCCTCCTGGAGAGGACATGTTGGGAGGTATGACATAGGTATGAGCACTGGATCAGTATTAGGGTACATCACAGGTGATGGTAATCATACAGTAAGAGGGAAGAGCAGGAACAGAGCATTGTGTGCTCCTGGAGAGGTCATGTTGGGAGGTGTGACATAGGTATGAGCACTGGGTCAGTATTAGGGTACAGCACAGATGATGGTAATCATACAGTAAGAGGGAAGAGCAGGAGCAGAGCATTGTGTCCTCCTGGAGAGGTCATGTTGGGAGGTATGACATAGTTATGAGCACTGGGTCAGTATTAGGGTAGCACAGGTGATGGTAATCATACAGTAAGAAGGAAGAGCAGGAGCAGAGCATTATGTCCTCTTGGAGAGGTCAGGTTGGGAGGTATGACATAGGTATGAGCACTGGGTCAGTATTAGGGTACAGCACAGGTGATGGTAATCATACAGTAAGAGGGAAGAGCAGGAGCAGAGCATTGTATCCTCCTGGAGAGGTCATGTTGGGAGGTATGACATAGGTATGAGCACTGGGTCAGTATTAGGATACAGCACAGGTGATGGTAATCATACAGTAAGAGGGAAGAGCAGGAACAGAGCATTGTGTCCTCCTGGAGATGGTCATGTTGGGAGGTATGACATAGGTATGAGCACTGGGTCAGTATTAGGGTACAGCACAGGTGATGGTAATCATACAGTAAGAGGGAAGAGCAGGAGCAGAGCATTGTGTCCTCCTGGAGAGGACACGTTGGGAGGTATGACATAGGTATGAGCACTGGATCAGTATTAGGGTACTTCACAGGTGATGGTAATCATACAGTAAGAGGGAAGAGCAGGAGCAGAGCATTGTGTCCTCCTGGAGAGGGTCATGTTGGGAGGTATGACATAGGTATGAGCACTGGGTCAGTATTAGGGTACAGCACAGGTGATGGTAATCATACAGTAAGAGGAAAGAGCAGGAACAGAGCATTGTGTCCTCCTGGAGAGGGTCATGTTGGGAGGTATGACATGGGTATGAGCACTGGGTCAGTATTAGGGTACAGCACAGGTGATGGTAATCATACAGTAAGAGGTCAATGCAGGAACAGAGCATTGTGTCCTCCTGGAGAGGTCATGTTGGGAGGTGTGACATAGGTATGAGCACTGGGTCAGTATTAGGGTACAGCACAGGTGATGGTAATCATACAGTAAGAGGAAAGAGCAGGAACAGAGCATTCTGTCCTCCTGGAGAGGGTCATGTTGGGTGGTATGACATAGGTATGAGCACTGGGTCAGTATTAGGGTAGCACAGGTGATGGTAATCATACAGTAAGAAGGAAGAGCAGGAGCAGAGCATTATGTCCTCCTGGAGAGGTCATGTTGGGAGGTATGACATAGGTATGAGCACTGGGTCAGTATTAGGGTACAGCACAGTGATGGTAATCATACAGTAAGAGGGAAGAGCAGGAGCAGAGCATTGTATCCTCCAGGAGAGGTCATGTTGGGAGGTATGACATAGGTATGAGCACTGGGTCAGTATTAGGGTACAGCACAGGTGATGGTAATCTTACAGTAAGAGGAAAGAGCAGGAACAGAGCATTGTGTCCTCCTGGAGAGGGGCATGTTGGGAGGTATGACATAGGTATGAGCACTGGGTCAGTATTAGGGTACAGCACAGGTGATGGTAATCATTCAGTAAGAGGGAAGAGCAGGAGCAGAGCATTGTGTCCTCCTGGAGAGGGTCATGTTGGGAGGTATGACATAGGTATGAGCACTGGGTCAGTATTAGGGTAGCACAGGTGATGGTAATCATACAGTAAGAGGGAAGTGCAGGAGCAGAGCATTGTGTCCCTCCTGGAGAGATCATGTTGGGAGGTATGACATAGGTATGAGCACTGGGTCAGTATTAGGGTACAGCACAGGTGATGGTAATCATACAGTAAGAGGGAAGTGCAGGAGCAGAGCATTGTGTCCCTCCTGGAGAGGGTCATGTTGGGAGGTATGACATAGGTATGAGCACTGGGTCAGTATTAGGGTACAGCACAGGTGATGGTGATCATACAGTAAGAGGGAAGAGCAGGAGCAGAGCATTGTGTCCTCCTGGAGAGGTCATGTTGGGAGGTATGACATAGGTATGAGCACTGGGTCAGTATTAGAGTACAGCACAGGTGATGGTAATCATACAGTAAGAGGGAAGAGCAGGAGCAGAGCATTGTGTCCTCCTGGAGAGGTCATGTTGGGAGGTATGACATAGGTATGAGCACTGGGTCAGTATTAGGGTACAGCACAGGTGATGGTAATCATACAGTAAGAGGGAAGAGCAGGAGCAGAGCATTGTGTCCTCCTGGAGAGGTCATGTTGGGAGGTATGACATAGGTATGATCACTGGGTCAGTATTAGGGTACAGCACAGGTGATGGTAATCATACAGTAAGAGGGAAGAGCAGGAGCAGAGCATCGTGTCCTCCTGGAGAGGTCATGTTGGGAAGTATGTTTTATATGTTTATATGGTGTTATGTATATGTTCATGTGCTCAATATAGTATCAAGAGACAGGAAAGTCCTTTTTTTCCGCAGGACAGTACGAGCCAATCAGTGAAGTGACGAGGGTTTTATTTATCAGGATCATTCTGTCACTTTCTGTCTGTTTCTAGTAATAGCGCAACATACAGTGTGCAACGCAATATCGAACATGTACACAATGCGCGTAAATTAATACAATATTTCTTGACTGAATCTTACCTAGCTGTCACCACTAGCAACGCAATCAGACTATGACCCCAATACTAGTCATAACCAACTCGTGCTTCAAGTTGAGCTTCATTTGACTACAAATAATACCAATACGTGGTGCGTGGCTTAAAGAGTTAACGCTCTCTGTACTTTGGCTACGGCATAAATATAATTAACCGTCTGTTTGTACGGGATGCTTAATCGTTATGGGAAATATGTTAATTAGTAGGCAATGATCTTACAAGCAAATGAGTCCTGCAATATAAATATATAAATAACCTTCAAATAAATATTCCTGTAATAATGGAATAACCTTGGAATCGTCCCTGGCCAGGCTTTCGTCAGTGCATGTCAAATGCAGAGAGAGCGAGATAATGTCACACGATATTACCCTGAAGGCTTTGCATAGCATCTCTACAATTGCCAGGAAATAAAGTGTTAACAGATTTTGGCACCATAGCAGTGAGGACCTGAATGATGGTGTCCCAGATAACAGAGCAAGGTTTGCCATTGCAGTGGTAGTTACTTTGGGGCCCATTAATCAGTCTATATTTGTGGCTATTGTATCCCCAAGAACACCCATTTCCGATTGGACCCTCAGAACCGGAGACATTAAGCTTTAAGCCCATTTTAATTGAATTTAATAGCTCACATAAACCGAACGTCAATGGACCATTGCTTTAACACGTTCGTTTGTGTCTGTCCACACTACTTTTAATTATTGTTTTATTGGTTTCTTTTTTTGGGTCCCAACAGACAATTAATATTTTCGACAGCGTCTCTGGCCTCCGCTGGTTAATCCCCACCTCCCTCCTCACCCTTCCCCCTCACCTTTATGCTGTTAGGGGACTCAGACGCTCATATTGCAAAACACAGTATTTTCCACAGCCTCCCCCTAACCCGATCCCCTTTCCCACTGCCTCCCCCTACCCCCATCATTGTGTTATTCCGGACATACTGTAACACAATGAAGCCCGTCCAGGGCTTCATTGTGTACAGTATTAAAAGATTTAAAATAGTTAAAAGTGTTTTTAAAAAAAATTGCATGGGGTCCCCCCTCCTAACCATAACCAGCTCTTTGAGCCGGCCCTGGTTTTTTAAATACCGGGGAAAAATTGGACAGGGGTTCCCCATATTTAGCCAACCAGCACCGGGATCTGCGTCCGGTCCCTGGTTCCAAAAATACGGGGGACAAAAGATGTAGGCGTCCCACGTAATTTTAAAACCAGTGCCGGGCTCCACTAGCCAGAGAGATAATGCCACAGCCGGGGGACACTTTTATACTGGTCCCTGCGGCCCCTCAACTAGTCGGGGTACCCTGCGAGAGTGGGGACCCCTTAATTCAAGGGGTCCTCCCCTCTGTACCCAAGGACCAGGGGTGAAGCCTGAGGCTGTCCCCCCCATCCATGGGCGGTGGATGGGGGGCTGATAGCCTTTTTTGTGTAAAGTGTGCCTGATATTTCCCCACATGCTGGTACTTGTGGTTCTCCAAGTACAAGCAAGCGGGAGAGACTTGCTGGGACTTGTAGTTCTAAAACAAAAGATAATATTATTTTTTACACACAAAAAGGCTATCAGCCCCCCATCCACCGCCCAAGGATGGGGGGACAGCCTCTGGCTTCACCACTGGCCCTTTGGTGCCTCAAGGGGGGGACCTCTTGATTTAAGGGGTCCCCACTCCCCCAGGGTACCCCGTCCAGGAGTGACTAGTTGGGGTGGGTAATGCCACGGCCACAGAGACCTACATAAATGTGTCCCATGGATGTGGGATTATCTTCTCGCCTAGTGGAGCCCGGTGCTGGTTTTAAAAATATGGGGGACCCCTTCGTCTTTTGTCCCCCGTATTTTTTAAACCAGGGCCGGCCCAAGAGCCCGGTGCTGATTGTCTAAATACAGGGGGACCCCAGTCAATTTCCTCCCGGTATTTAAACTACCAGGACCGGCTCAAAGAGGCCGAGGCTGGTTATGCTTAGGAGGGGGGACCCCACGCAAATTTTGTTTTACATTTTTAATTATTTCTGACCCTTTTCCACAGAGAAGCATGCACGGATCTCACTGATCCATGCATGACTATCTGAACACGCCAGGAAAAAGCAGCTCTATTTGAAAGCTCCTTTTTTTTATCGAATTCTATGCCTTCCCGGCAGTGTTTGGCTATTGTCGGCAGTGATTAAGAATACAAATTCTTAGTAAATTACCGAGTTGTATAAAGTACAACACAGATTCTCTAACGCCGACGATCTACAGTACTGTGTTGCTCGAACAGTTACTGTAGTTGCATCAGAATACACTAATTTATATTTACTGGTATGTCTACAGCTGCTCATTACCACTGTGTATTTTAGATAACGGAATGAGTCGCTCCTGCAGATTTACCCTGATTTATGTGAAATCTGCGTGCACCCATCCATTAAATGTTTTAAAATGGATAACACAGAAAAAAAATTAATAAAGTGAATGTCAGGGGGAAATAAAAATATATAGATTGGCACTTTGGGAAGTGAACCTGGGACCCTCAGCATGGGAGGCGGGAGCCTTCACCGCTAGCCCACCTCGCTGCATGGAAGATACACAAGTTCATGTGTAAAAGGTGCAAGCAGCGATTCCTTCCCATTGGTGTTTGTTTATACCGTTAGGGGACTCGGACGCTCATTTAGTGCACTGTACACACTGTAAAGTCAATGAGCTACATTATTCCTTTCACACATTAGTTGCGTCTGCATACACAAGTGTTTTAACACCTTCATTTGCGTCTGTATAAACTATTCACACAGTGATTTGGCATCCAGGAACTCAGGGAGTAGCTTTTATCTCTCTCCATTATACTTAATACTACGGGATTTGGATGCTCACCTATCCCTAACATCAATAGACCATACTGTACCTGTAACATGTTTGTTTGCATCTGTATATGCTGTACTATTTGCATCTGTACTGTATATACTGTTAAATACTGTATGACATACTGTAGCATATTGTAACATAATGAGACGCACCAGTAAAGTAGTTTTTACGCTGTAGTTCAGTATTGTATTTTAATGGAGACCACACGCATGCGCATTGGTGATTTTAAAAAGCGACATCTGGTGGATGATCTTAGGTATTACACTCAAAGGTAACACCAAACGCTATGTGCACCTCCCTGCGACTAGGCGTGCCTCCTTGCGCCCAGGCACGCTGCGTATGCCCGATCACGACTAACGCCTC
Organism: Pseudophryne corroboree; assembly: GCF_028390025.1. Classification (NCBI taxonomy): domain Eukaryota; kingdom Metazoa; phylum Chordata; class Amphibia; order Anura; family Myobatrachidae; genus Pseudophryne; species Pseudophryne corroboree. The sequence continues at coordinate 5,500,228 of NC_086452.1, forward strand.
AGTCAGCCAAGATAACAGAGGACCCATCTGTATGCTATTTTATAACCCTTGCTAACAGGGGGTTCCTCTAGAGGTGCAGCTCAGTTAAGATCACAACAAGGGCATTTTCTTTTTATATATACTGTATACAGATATATACAGTATACGTGTCAGCAGCAGAGGGGCAGATGTGAGGGGCAGATGTTTAGGTGACACTATATACACAGATATATACAGTATACAGGTGATCAGCAGCAGCAGAGGGGCAGATGTGAGGGGTAGATGTTTGGGTGACACTATATACACAGATATATACAGTATACAGGTGATCAGCAGCAGCACAGGGGCAGATGTGAGGGGCAGATGTTTAGGTGACACTATATACACAGTTATATACAGTATACGGGTGATCAGCAGCAGCAGGGCAGATGTGAGGGGTAGATGTTTGGGTGACACTATATATACAGATATATACAGTATATGGTGACAAGCAGCAGCAGAGGGGCAGATGTGAGGGGCAGATGTCTAGGTGACACTATATACACAGTTACAGTATATACAGTATCATCATAAGCAGCAGCAGCAGCAGAGGGGCAGATGTGAGGGGCAGATGTTTGGGTGACACTATATACAGGTATATACAGTATACGGGTGAGCAGCAGCAGCAGAGGGGCAGATGTGAGGGGCAGATGTCTGGGTGACACTATATATACAGTTATATACAATATACGGGTGAGCAGCAGCAGCAGAGGGGCAGATACAGTATGAGGGGCAGATGTGAGTGTGACACTATATATACACAGTTGTATACAGGTGACCAGCAGCAGCAGCAGCAGCAGAGGGGCAGATACAGTATGAGGGGTAGATGTGAGGGGCAGATGTGAGAGTGACACTATATATACACAGTTATATACAGCATACGGGTGATCATCAGCAGCAGCAGAGGGGCAGATATGAGGGGCAGATGTGAGGGAGATACTATATATACACAGTTGTATACAGGTGACCAGTGGCAGCAACAGAGGGGTAGATGTCTGGGTGACACTATATATACAGCAATATACAGTATACAGGTGATCAGCAGCAGCAGAGGGGCAGATGTGGGGGTGACACTATATATATATATATACACATATACACTAGAGATGAGCGGGTTCGCTTCCTCTGAATCCGAACCCGCCCGAACTTCAGGTTTTTTACACGGGTCCGAGCAGGCTCGGATCTTCCCGCCTTGCTCGGCTAACCCGAGCGCGCCCGAATGTCATCATCACGCTGTCGGATTCTCGCGAGGCTCGGATTCTATCGCGAGACTCGGATTCTATATAAGGAGCCGCGCGTCGCCGCCATTTTCACACGTGCATTGAGAGTCATAGGGAGAGGACGTGGCTGGCGTCCTCTCCGTTTAGAGAAGAGAGAAACACAGTATTTTGGGGAGCATTATTAGGAGGAGTACTACTATACTGTATACTACTATACTACTTGCTGCTGAAGTGATATTTTATACTAGATTAGATAATAGATAGTGTGACTGTAAGTGTATTATCTGACTTGTGGGGGAGACACTGACAGTGGGGAGCAGTTAGAGTCTGAGAGCAGGACTCAGGAGTACATATAACGTACAGTGCACACTTTTGCTGCCAGAGTCAGTGCCACACTGCCATTGTTGTGACCACACTGACCACCAGTATAATAATATATTTTGTGATTGTCTGCTTAGGCCTCGGAGTACTAGTTGCAAGTTGCAACGTGACCTGAAGTGACCACCAGTTTAATAATCAATCACCACCGGAGTCTGACCAGGGCGGCTGCACATACAGGGAGCTCTCAATTCCCTGTGGAAAATATCCCCTTGTTTCCCTCCCCTCACCCCCAGACTGCTCCATTACACCTTCAACTGCACCACTAAGACCCCCTCACGCTGGTGGACCCGTGCCGCGGAGTCGGGAAGCCGGTATACTGGCTTCTGCGGACTGCGGCCTGTCCACCCACCTGAAGCCGGGGCCTCGAGTTCAGTCCGGCGCCACTCGTCACGGAGGCCGTCCGCCTCTGGGGACCCCGCAGTGCCCGCTCGAGACTCCCAGCTCAGATCTGTGCAGCCGGACCCCCCCTCCCCTTACCTGACATCTGGGGTCGGTGCTGCAAGAGGGAGAAGAACCCGACTGCTGCGAGAGGCCCGGAATCCCCGCGGCGGCGGCCATCTTGGATCTCGGGACCCGGACGGGGGGACGGAGGACGTGCAGCCCGGGGATCCCCCCGGCGAAGTGGTAAGCCGCTTCCCCTGCTCTTGCCTCCCTGCGGTGCTCCCTCCTTCTGGGCCCCAGCGCACACCACCCGCGGACGGCCACCGCTCACACGCTGGAGGGGCTGGCTGCGGCCCCGTCCCCCCCCCTCCTGTGACCTCAATCTGGGACTGACTCTGTCCCCCTCCTGGGCCTGAGAGAACCTGCTCCACTCCCTTTGCCTACACTGCCTCTTGGGGAGTGCCGGCCCGGATCCCCCCAAGCTTCCAGCTCCCTGCAGCCTACTCCAGCGGCGGCCATTTTGTGGGTCTCTGGGACCGCAGTTCCCCTCCAACCACCTAAAGCCCGCTGGGGCCTACATTGGAGCTCACCGTGGGCCGTTTCCATACCGGTCCTCTCCCCCCGCCGGGACCCAACCGCGGGACTACCCCGGTCACTGGCTGGTCCGTGCCCAGGACCCGCCCCCGTGGTCCCCGAGCGGTGGAGATCGTCTCCGAGGCCCCTCCTCCTGCGGCTTCAGATTATCAGCCTCCAATCCGGGGCTGGGTGCCCTCCCTCTGCTCGCTTGAGCCTCCCTGGGCGGGCTCCATCTGCCGGGCTCGGCTGAGCTCCACACCATGATGCCTCCCTAAACCCCCAGATTCACCTTCCCTGGTCCTGAGCCTCACTGCAGGAGCGCCGCCTCCATTTCCCACCCTGTCCTCCACCTACCCCCCTGCGCTCCCAAGATGACCAGAGGTAATAAAAAATCCCAGGGGTCCGACCTCACACCATTTCTAACCAAAAAAAACACTCCAGCCACAAACAGGCCTGACAATCCCGGCCCATCCCAAGGTCCCTCCGAATCGGAGGCCGAAGATGACGATCTCACCCCCCTCACCCGCAAAGACTTCCTCTCCCTCCTTAAGGAGATGCGGGACATTAAGTCCTCAGTCCAAGCTCTACACTCCTTGAAATCCGATATAGCCGATATCGGCTCCAGAACCGACCAACTTGAAAGGAGAGTGGAAGAAGTGGTAACATTCCAGCAAGCAGCAGAGACCGATCTTCATCAACTCCGTCAGGACGTTGCCCACCTCCGGGAGGAGAACGAGGACCAAGACAATAGAGCAAGGAGAAATAATATGAGGATCCGGGGCATCCCAGAAGAGATCGAGGCGACCCATCTTGACCTTTACCTCAAACGTCTCTTCGCACACCTGTCGCCTGACACCCCCGAGGAGCATCTCCTACTGGACCGAGCCCATCGGGCCTTACGGCCTCGCTCCCAGGACTCCTCTCAGCCCAGAGATGTCATCCTCCGAATGCACTACTTTACAGCAAAGGAGGCCATCATGAGGGAGGCCCGACGACTGGGCTCTGTGACTTTCCAAAATACTCCGCTCCAAATTTTTCAGGATTTATCCCCCCTAACCCTAGCTAAACGCAGGGACTTTAAACCCATCACCTCCCTGCTCTCCCGCCACAGCGTGAAGTACCGCTGGGGTTTCCCTTTCCGGATCCTAGTGTGGCACCAAGGGAAGCTCATTACAGCCAGAGACCAACCTGAGGCCCAAACGCTCCTCTCCAGACTGGGCATCTCCGCTCCTGACCAAGATGTCCATTCTCCACGCCTCCCACCACGGGCACAGCAGGTCTCACTTCAATCTCCTCGCTCCGAGTGGTTCACGGTGCCATCCTCTGCGGCCTCCCAGGCTCCACCTCCAGTTCCCTGAGAACTTTTACCTCTCTGAGCTACCGCTCCCCACATTGAATTGGGACGATCACTCCTGGTCGTATCCCCCCATCAGAGGCGCTACTTTACTTTAGGTTCCCCGTAACCTTACCTCTTGATCCCCTAGTTGCCTCACAAATGTTTTGTTGTTATCCCTGGTTGAATTGTTACTGTGTTTAAAAGCTTAAATGCCTAACTGCCTAAAAACTCGAAGCTCTCCCTTCTGATATGTTTCCATGCTGACACTTGACTTACTCTCTTCCATCCCCCCCCCCCTTCCTATTCCTCGCCCTTTGGGGCTGGCGCTCCCGCTGTCTTCTCCTCCTGTCTTCTCTCCAGCTCTCTCCCTCAGGTACCCCCAGGGGAGGCTTTCCTCCTGTCCTCTCCCGAGCGGCTCGTGATCCGCGATCTGGACCCCATGCCGCGCCCCCACAGGGCCCCAGGCCCTACTGCTGACCTAGGTGCTCCCCCGACACCTAGTATTCCTTCCCCTTGTCAGCTCTACCGGTCCTGGCCTCCTCCGCCAGACGACCACCCACCCTCCCACCCCCTCCGGTCTTTCCCCCCCCCCCTCCTCTGACCACACTCTCTCTCACATCATATATCTCCGATCTGTCTCCCCCCTCTCCATTTTTAACCACCTCCGCCCTTTCAAATCCGCCGACCTCTCTGTTGCCTGCCCATGGGTCTCCGGGTACTCTCTCATAACGTGAAGGGCCTGAATAGCCCTCAAAAGAGGGGTAAGCTCTTTGCTTCCCTTAAACACCATGGAGGCGACCTGATCTTCCTACAGGAAACTCACTTCGTACACGACTCTCACCCCACCCTCCAATGTAAACCATTCCCTGTCTCCTTTCACGCCTGCGATCACCTGGCCAAAAAACGTGGAGTAGCGATTTTAATAGCCCGCCACCTCTCTTTTGAACTCCTAGACTCTCATACTGACAAAGACGGCCGGTTCCTTGTCCTGGTAGGGAGACTTAATAATAATCAATGCACCCTGGTTAACGTTTACGCCCCTAACCAGCGACAGGAACGGTTCTTTACGAGGCTAGATAATCTCCTCACCCGAGTCCGCCAGGGCGACCTTATACTTGCAGGGGACTTCAACTCCGTCCTCAACCCACAGCTAGATCGCTCTTCCTCTCCCCCTACTCCTTCCCCATCGGACTCCCTCCGCTCTAGATCCCTCCTCCGACTTATGCGTTCTCAACTCCTCTACGACTCCTGGAGGATAAAAGATCCCTCTGCCCGCGATTATACCTTCTACTCTGCCCCTCATAACTCCTACTCCCGCATTGATATGGTCCTGCTCAGTCATGATCTTGCTCTGAATCTCCGCGATGCCCATATTCACCCATTAGTATGGTCCGACCACGCTCCCATCTCCTGCGACCTGGCAGGTTTGGTTTCCCGTCCTCGCCCTATGACATGGCGCCTAAACGACTCCCTCCTACATAACCCTGAGATTAGGTCCCATCTTCATGACAAAATCTCTGACTATTTCACCTTAAATGACTCCCCCGATATCTCCAGATCCACCCTCTGGCTGGCGCATAAGGCTGTTCTTCGTGGACACCTCATCAGTCTAGCCTCAAAAGCCAAAAAGCAATCCCTTTCCCAATACAACAGGCTCTCCATTAAACTCCACGCACTTGAGACCCAACACAAGGCGTCCTCCGACCCAACGGTCTTGTCCGAACTTCGCACCATTAAGGCGGAACTTGATCTCCTCCTTACTACACGAGTGGCCAAGCGTCTTAAGTGGCTTCGCCAGTCCTTTTATGAGAAGGGTGACAAGGCGGACAAGATCCTGGCGGCTCGACTCCGCTCCACGAGAGCCAAAACCAACATTGTCACTATCAGAAACTCTCTCAATCAACTTGTTCAGGATCCCATTGCCATTAGAGCCGCTTTCCAATCTTACTACACCGATCTATACAACCTCCCGCCCCCTCCACCGGGCTCCTCCCCCCGACCTCGATCCGACCTTATCTCCCACTTTCTCTCTGCTTCTAATCTACCCAGACTTCCCCAGGACGCCTTGGACCTTCTTAACGGAGAGATTACGGTGGATGAAATCACCCAGACTATACTCATGCAAAAAATCGGCAAATCCCCGGGTCCGGACGGGTTCACGGCTCTCTATTACAAAAAATTCTCTGCCCTTCTCTCCCCCCACCTACACTCTCTGTTCAATGGGATTGTCCAAGGCGACCCTTTTCCCCCTGAGATGCTAGAGGCTAGAATTGTGGTGATCCCCAAAGAAGGCAAAGATCCCCTTAACTGCGCTAGCTATCGCCCCATATCTCTCCTGAACTTAGACCTGAAAATCTTTGCTAAAATTCTGGCCAATCGCCTTAATCCATACCTCCCTTCCCTTGTTCACTACGACCAAGTAGGGTTTATACCGGGCCGCCAGGCAAGAGATAACACCAGACGAGCTATTGACCTTATACATATCTCGAATTCCAGGAGATCCCCTACTATCATGCTCTCCTTAGATGCCGAAAAAGCATTTGACCGGATCTCCTGGGAATTCCTGAAACCCGCCTTGGAGGCTTATGGCCTGTCCGGGGGCTTCCTCACTAGCATCCTAGCATTATACTCCACCCCCTCTGCCACCGTCCTTATCAATGGTACCCCATCCGCCCCACTTAGTATCTCCAATGGCACACGTCAGGGCTGCCCCCTCTCCCCCTTAATATTTGCCCTCATCATAGAACCCCTTGCCTCTCAAATTAGAATACATCCGGACATACACGGAGTACAGGTAGGCCCGATAGATCCCAAAATTTCCCTCTTCGCAGATGACATCCTACTCTCCCTGACCCAGCCCCTTATTTCACTCCCAAACTTATTCTCAGTTCTACAAGCCTATAGCCTTATTTCAGGCTATAAGATCAACTACTCCAAATCTGAGGCCATGATGCTACATATCCCCCAACATGAGGCTGAATCCCTTCGCGCCAACTTTAAATTTAAATGGCAGCCCACGAGGATTAAATACTTAGGGATCTACCTAACCCCGCACTATGACTCCCTGTTCCGAGAAAACTTCCCGCCCCTCCTCACCAACACACTAGCCGACCTGACCTCTTGGAACAGTCTCTTCATCTCGTGGCTGGGCAGGATCATAGCAGTTAAAATGACCATAATCCCCAAATGGCTCTACCTTTTCCAGACTCTTCCTGTGGCGGTCCCGGCCCCCTTTCTCCGCAATATCCAACGAGCCCTTATACGCTTTATTTGGAACCACAGGCCTCCCCGCATTGCAGCCAACACTCTGAAAAGATCAACTTCCACGGGAGGCAGAGGCCTTCCCGACGTTAAGTTATACTACCTCGCCTCCCACTTATCCCACATTGTCACTTCATACGCTCCTCCAGGGTCATTATCCTGGTTGGACATTGAGGCAGCCTTCATTGGCATCCCAGACCTGACCCCCTTATGGGGACTCTCCTCCACCTCTCGACCCCCAACCTCTAAACTTCTTCCCACCATCAAATTCAACCTTAAAACCTGGGACACCCTCTCTCTGAAGTGGGGTCTCACTACTACACCCTCACCCTTGACCCCCATCTGGCAGAACCCCATGTTCCCCTCCGGACTCTCGAGTACGAGATCCCGGGCGTGGATAACACTGGGCCTTAAATTCCCAATCGACTTTGCCGATCGGGGCCAATGGCTGTCCCTACCTGACCTCCAGCAGAAAATCCCCTCACAACCACTCAATCCCTTCCAATTCCTACAAATACGCCACTTTCTAACCTCCCTCCCCCCCACCGCCTTACTTCGTGCCCTTACTCCCTTTGAATCCCTATGTGTCAACTCCCACTCATCCAAAGGCATAATTTCCCAACTTTATTCTCTCCTACTGGAATCCTCCCTACCTTTATCCCGGCCCCATGAACTCGCATGGGAACGGGACCTCGGGCCTCCACCCGAAACCGAAGACTGGGAGGACATGAGACTAGGGATTGCCAAATCCTCTATTGCCACCGCCTATAAGGAAACGGCCTACAAAGTTTATTATCGCTGGTACTACACTCCCGACCGTCTCAACAAATTCTTCCCGTCCGCCTCCCCGGCCTGCTGGAGGAACTGCGGAGCTAGAGGTACTATGCTCCACATATGGTGGACTTGCCCGGTTATCATGTCCTTCTGGGATTTGGTCCACTCCCTCCTCAACTCACTTCTAGAATCTCCTTTGCCGAAAGACCCCTGGATCTCCCTACTGTGTTATCCCCCCCCACTTCTCAATAAATTCTCCCAAAAGCTGACCTCACACATTCTAGCGGCAGCAAAATCACTGATCGCCCTCAACTGGAAGAGCCCCTCACCACCTTCCCTACCATCCCTTAAAACCAAAATCTGGCACATCGCCTCAATGGAAAAAATCACCTATTACCTCCACGACCGGGGCCACGTCTTCGAGCAAGTCTGGGCCCCCTGGCTCGCCGCTGAACGTGGCTAGCCGTTCCCCTCCGTCTGCCCCCCGCTCCCCCCGCAGACCCATGGGCACCTACCACCTTCTCTCTCCGACATTCTTCTTTAACCCCACTCCTATCTTTCTCAACTACCTCTTCTTCCTATTACCCTCTCTCTCTTCGTCTCTTTCCTGTCTCCCCTCTATTATGATCTTGTTGTTCTTGAGATATATACTATGTATGAATATAAATGTGGTCGTCCCCCCCCCCGTTCCTCTCCCCCCCCCCCCTGATCCCCATGTTTGAACTCGACTGTTTTCCCACACTGATTAACCCTGTTATGTATCTGAAATTTGTGGTCTATCTTGGACGCTGGCTATGTTGGCCGCCTGTCCCATGTATTTCTAGAATGCCTTTTCAATGTACCTGACCACGTATAAATAAAGAATTTCAAAAAAAATAATCAATCACCACCAGTTTAATATATATATATATATATATATATATATATAATTGTATATAATATATATATATATATATATATATATATATAATATTGTATACCACCTACCCGTGGTTTTTTTTTTTTTCATTCTTCTTTATACATACTACTATAGTAGCTTACTGTAGCAGTCTGCGGTGCTGTGCTGACCTGACAGTGTCCAGCAGGTCCGTCATCAGTCATTACATAATAAATATATATAGTACCTGTCCGGCTGCAGTACTAGTGATATTATATTGATTTCATCTCATTATCAATAATTTATCATCCAGTCTAGACTCTATATTAGCAGCAGACACAGTACGTTAGTCCACGGCTGTAGCTACCTCTGTGTCGGCACTCGGCAGTCCATCCATAATTGTATACCACCTACCCGTGGTTTTTTTTTTCTTTCTTCTTTGTACATACTACTAGTATAGTATAGTAGCTTACTGTAGCAGTCTGCGGTGCTGCTGAGCTGACAGTGTCCAGCAGGTCCGTCATCAGTCATCATTACCTAATAAATATATTATCTACCTGTCCGGCTGCAGTACTAGTGATATTATATATACATACATATATATATATTGATTTCATCTCATTATCAATCATCCAGTCTATATTAGCAGCAGACACAGTACGTTAGTCCACGGCTGTAGCTACCTCTGTGTCGGCACTCGGCAGTCCATCCATAATTGTATACCACCTACCCGTGGTTTTTTTTTTCTTTCTTCTTTGTACATACTACTAGTATAGTATAGTAGCTTACTGTAGCAGTCTGCGGTGCTGCTGAGCTGACAGTGTCCAGCAGGTCCGTCATCAGTCATCATTACCTAATAAATATATTATCTACCTGTCCGGCTGCAGTACTAGTGATATTATATATACATACATATATATATATTGATTTCATCTCATTATCAATCATCCAGTCTATATTAGCAGCAGACACAGTACGTTAGTCCACAGCTGTAGCTACCTCTGTGTCGGCACTCGGCAGTCCATCCATAATTGTATACCACCTACCCGTGTTTTTTTTTTTCTTTCTTCTTTGTACATACTACTATAGTATAGTAGCTTACTGTAGCAGTCTGCGGTGCTGCTGAGCTGACAGTGTCCAGCAGGTCCGTCATCAGTCATCATTACCTAATAAATATATTATCTACCTGTCCGGCTGCAGTACTAGTGATATTATATATACATACATATATATATATTGATTTCATCTCATTATCATCCAGTCTATATTAGCAGCAGACACAGTACGGTAGTCCACGGCTGTAGCTACCTCTGTGTCGGCACTCGGCAGTCCATCCATAAGTATACTAGTATCCATCCATCTCCATTGTTTACCTGAGGTGCCTTTTAGTTGTGCCTATTAAAATATGGAGAACAAAAATGTTGAGGTTCCAAAATTAGGGAAAGATCAAGATCCACTTCCACCTCGTGCTGAAGCTGCTGCCACTAGTCATGGCCGAGACGATGAAATGCCAGCAACGTCGTCTGCCAAGGCCGATGCCCAATGTCATAGTACAGAGCATGTCAAATCCAAAACACCAAATATCAGTAAAAAAAGGACCCCAAAACCTAAAATAAAATTGTCGGAGGAGAAGCGTAAACTTGCCAATATGCCATTTACCACACGGAGTGGCAAGGAACGGCTGAGGCCCTGGCCTATGTTCATGGCTAGTGGTTCAGCTTCACATGAGGATGGAAGCACTCAGCCTCTCGCTAGAAAACTGAAAAGACTCAAGCTGGCAAAAGCACCGCAAAGAACTGTGCGTTCTTCGAAATCCCAAATCCACAAGGAGAGTCCAATTGTGTCGGTTGCGATGCCTGACCTTCCCAACACTGGACGTGAAGAGCATGCGCCTTCCACCATTTGCACGCCCCCTGCAAGTGCTGGAAGGAGCACCCGCAGTCCAGTTCCTGATAGTCAGATTGAAGATGTCAGTGTTGAAGTACACCAGGATGAGGAGGATATGGGTGTTGCTGGCGCTGGGGAGGAAATTGACCAGGAGGATTCTGATGGTGAGGTGGTTTGTTTAAGTCAGGCACCCGGGGAGACACCTGTTGTCCGTGGGAGGAATATGGCCGTTGACATGCCTGGTGAAAATACCAAAAAAATCAGCTCTTCAGTGTGGAGGTATTTCAACAGAAAAGCGGGAAACAGGTGTCAAGCCGTGTGTTGCCTTTGTCAAGCTGTAATAAGTAGGGGTAAGGACGTTAACCACCTCGGAACATCCTCCCTTATACGTCACCTGCAGCGCATTCATAATAAGTCAGTGACAAGTTCAAAAACTTTGGGCGACAGCGGAAGCAGTCCACTGACCAGTAAATCCCTTCCTCTTGTAACCAAGCTCACGCAAACCACCCCACCAACTCCCTCAGTGTCAATTTCCTCCTTCCCCAGGAATGCCAATAGTCCTGCAGGCCATGTCACTGGCAATTCTGACGAGTCCTCTCCTGCCTGGGATTCCTCCGATGCATCCTTGCGTGTAACGCCTACTGCTGCTGGCGCTGCTGTTGTTGCTGCTGGGAGTCGATGGTCATCCCAGAGGGGAAGTCGTAAGCCCACTTGTACTACTTCCAGTAAGCAATTGACTGTCCAACAGTCCTTTGCGAGGAAGATGAAATATCACAGCAGTCATCCTGCTGCAAAGCGGATAACTGAGGCCTTGACAACTATGTTGGTGTTAGACGTGCGTCTGGTATCCGCCGTTAGTTCACAGGGAACTAGACAATTTATTGAGGCAGTGTGCCCCCGTTACCAAATACCATCTAGGTTCCACTTCTCTAGGCAGGCGATACCGAGAATGTACACGGACGTCAGAAAAAGACTCACCAGTGTCCTAAAAAATGCAGTTGTACCCAATGTCCACTTAACCACGGACATGTGGACAAGTGGAGCAGGGCAGGGTCAGGACTATATGACTGTGACAGCCCACTGGGTAGATGTATGGACTCCCGCCGCAAGAACAGCAGCGGCGGCACCAGTAGCAGCATCTTGCAAACGCCAACTCTTTCCTAGGCAGGCTACGCTTTGTATCACCGCTTTCCAGAATACGCACACAGCTGAAAACCTCTTACGGCAACTGAGGAAGATTATCGCGGAATGGCTTACCCCAATTGGACTCTCCTGTGGATTTGTGGCATCGGACAACGCCAGCAATATTGTGTGTGCATTAAATATGGGCAAATTCCAGCACGTCCCATGTTTTGCACATACCTTGAATTTGGTGGTGCAGAATTTTTTAAAAAACGACAGGGGCGTGCAAGAGATGCTGTCGGTGGCCAGAAGAATTGCGGGACACTTTCGGCGTACAGGCACCACGTACAGAAGACTGGAGCACCACCAAAAACTACTGAACCTGCCCTGCCATCATCTGAAGCAAGAAGTGGTAACGAGGTGGAATTCAACCTTCTATATGCTTCAGAGGTTGGAGGAGCAGCAAAAGGCCATTCAAGCCTATACAATTGAGCACGATATAGGAGGTGGAATGCACCTGTCTCAAGCGCAGTGGAGAATGATTTCAACGTTGTGCAAGGTTCTGATGCCCTTTGAACTTGCCACACGTGAAGTCAGTTCAGACACTGCCAGCCTGAGTCAGGTCATTCCCCTCATCAGGCTTTTGCAGAAGAAGCTGGAGACATTGAAGGAGGAGCTAACACGGAGCGATTCCGCTAGGCATGTGGGACTTGTGGATGGAGCCCTTAATTCGCTTAACAAGGATTCACGGGTGGTCAATCTGTTGAAATCAGAGCACTACATTTTGGCCACCGTGCTCGATCCTAGATTTAAAGCCTACCTTGGATCTCTCTTTCCGGCAGACACAAGTCTGCTGGGGTTGAAAGACCTGCTGGTGACAAAATTGTCAAGTCAAGCGGAACGCGACCTGTCAACATCTCCTCCTTCACATTCTCCCGCAACTGGGGGTGCGAGGAAAAGGCTCAGAATTCCGAGCCCACCCGCTGGCGGTGATGCAGGGCAGTCTGGAGCGACTGCTGATGCTGACATCTGGTCCGGACTGAAGGACCTGACAACGATTACGGACATGTCGTCTACTGTCACTGCATATGATTCTCTCACCATTGAAAGAATGGTGGAGGATTATATGAGTGACCGCATCCAAGTAGGCACGTCACACAGTCCGTACTTATACTGGCAGGAAAAAGAGGCAATTTGGAGGCCCTTGCACAAACTGGCTTTATTCTACCTAAGTTGCCCTCCCACAAGTGTGTACTCCGAAAGAGTGTTTAGTGCCGCCGCTCACCTTGTCAGCAATCGGCGTACGAGGTTACATCCAGAAAATGTGGAGAAGATGATGTTCATTAAAATGAATTATAATCAATTCCTCCGTGGAGACATTGACCAGCAGCAATTGCCTCCACAAAGTACACAGGGAGCTGAGATGGTGGATTCCAGTGGGGACGAATTGATAATCTGTGAGGAGGGGGATGTACACGGTGATATATCGGAGGATGATGATGAGGTGGACATCTTGCCTCTGTAGAGCCAGTTTGTGCAAGGAGAGATTAATTGCTTCTTTTTTGGGGGGGGTCCAAACCAACCCGTCATATCAGTCACAGTCGTGTGGCAGACCCTGTCACTGAAATGATGGGTTGGTTAAAGTGTGCATGTCCTGTTTTGTTTATACAACATAAGGGTGGGTGGGAGGGCCCAAGGACAATTCCATCTTGCACCTCTTTTTTCTTTTATTTTTCTTTGCGTCATGTGCTGTTTGGGGAGGGTTTTTTGGAAGGGACATCCTGCGTGACACTGCAGTGCCACTCCTAAATGGGCCCGGTGTTTGTGTCGGCCACTAGGGTCGCTTATCTTACTCACACAGCTACCTCATTGCGCCTCTTTTTTTCTTTGCGTCATGTGCTGTTTGTGGAATGTTTTTTGGAAGGGCCATCCTGCGTGACACTGCAGTGCCACTCCTAGATGGGCCCGGTGTTTGTGTCGGCCACTAGGGTCGCTTATCTTACTCACACAGCTACCTCATTGCGCCTCTTTTTTTCTTTGCGTCATGTGCTGTTTGGGGAGGGTTTTTTGGAAGGGCCATCCTGCGTGACACTGCAGTGCCACTCCTAGATGGGCCCGGTGTTTGTGTCGGCCACTAGGGTCGCTTATCTTACTCACACAGCTACCTCATTGCGCCTTTTTTTCTTTGCGTCATGTGCTGTTTGGGGAGTGTTTTTTGGAAGGGCCATCCTGCGTGACACTGCAGTGCCACTCCTAGATGGGCACGGTGTTTGTGTCGGCCACTAGGGTCGCTTATCTTACTCACACAGCTACCTCATTGCGCCTCTTTTTTTCTTTGCGTCATGTGCTGTTTGGGGAGGGTTTTTTGGAAGGGCCATCCTGCGTGACACTGCAGTGCCACTCCTAGATGGGCACGGTGTTTGTGTCGGCCACTAGGGTCGCTTATCTTACTCACACAGCTACCTCATTGCGCCTCTTTTTTTCTTTGCGTCATGTGCTGTTTGGGGAGGGTTTTTTGGAAGGGCCATCCTGCGTGACACTGCAGTGCCACTCCTAGATGGGCACGGTGTTTGTGTCGGCCACTAGGGTCGCTTATCTTACTCACACAGCTACCTCATTGCGCCTCTTTTTTTCTTTGCGTCATGTGCTGTTTGGGGAGGGTTTTTTGGAAGGGCCATCCTGCGTGACACTGCAGTGCCACTCCTAGATGGGCACGGTGTTTGTGTCGGCCACTAGGGTCGCTTATCTTACTCACACAGCTACCTCATTGCGCCTCTTTTTTTCTTTGCGTCATGTGCTGTTTGGGGAGTGTTTTTTGGAAGGGCCATCCTGCGTGACACTGCAGTGCCACTCCTAGATGGGCCCGGTGTTTGTGTCGGCCACTAGGGTCGCTTATCTTACTCACACAGCTACCTCATTGCGCCTCTTTTTTTCTTTGCGTCATGTGCTGTTTGAGGAGTGTTTTTTGGAAGGGCCATCCTGCGTGACACTGCAGTGCCACTCCTAGATGGGCACGGTGTTTGTGTCGGCCACTAGGGTCGCTTAGCTTAGTCATCCAGCGACCTAGGTGCAAATTTTAGGACTAAAAATAATATTGTGAGGTGTGAGGTATTCAGAATAGACTGAAAATGAGTGGAAATTATGGTTTTTGAGGTTAATAATACTTTGGGATCAAAATGACCCCCAAATTCTATGATTTAAGCTGTTTTTTAGTGTTTTTTAAAAAAAAAACACCCGAATCCAAAACACACCTGAATCCGACAAAAAAAATTTGGTGAGGTTTTGCCAAAACGCGGTCGAACCCAAAACACGGCCGCGGAACCGAACCCAAAACCAAAACACAAAACCCGAAAAATTTCAAGTGCACATCTCTAATATACACACACAGTTGTATACAGGTGACCACCACCAGCAGCAGCAGAGGGGTAGATGTCTGGGTGACACTATATATACAGCAATATACAGTATACGGGTGATCAGCAGCAGCAGAGGGGCAGATGTGGGGGTGACACTAAATATATATATATATATATATATATATATATATATATATATATACATATACACACACAGTTGTATACAGGTGACCACCACCAGCAGCAGCAGAGGGGCAGATGTTTGGGTGACACTATATATATATATATACATATATATATATATATTCTTCCAAATCAGTCGGCACTCAATTATCTCAAGATCAGCTTTCCCTGGTGTCTGAATCCTCAATGACATAGAAATCCAAAGGCGGCAATAAACGGCACTCACAGGATGAATCATTTGCAAAAAACTGGTATATTCATGTGTAACGTTTCGGAGCACCAGCCCCTTCTTCCAGACAACACCAGAAGTCTGGAAGAAGGGGCTGGTGCTCCGAAACGTTACACATGAATATACCAGTTTTTTGCAAATTATTCATCCTGTGAGTGCCGTTTATTGCCGCCTTTGGATTTCTCTCTCTCTTTCTCTATATATTACAGTTGCATACACAGGTGACCAGCAGTGGCAGCAGCAGAGGGGCAGATACAGTATGAGGGGTAGATGTGAGGGGCAGATACAGTATGAGGGGCAGATGTGAGGGTGACACTATATATATACAGAGTTGTATACAGGTGACCAGCTGCAGCAGCAGAGGGGCAGATGTCTGGGCGACATTATATATACAGTTATATACAGTATATTGGTGACCACCACCGACAGCCGCAGCAGCAGAGGGGCAGATATCTGGGTGACACTATATATATACAGTTGTATACAGGTGACCAGTGGCAGCAGCAGCAGAGGGGCAGATACAATATGAGGGGTAGATGTTTGGGTGACACTATATATATATATATATATATATATATAAAATAGATATGAGCGGGTTCGATTCCTCGAGATCCAAACCCCCCCCCCCCCCCCCGAACTTCACCCATTTTACACGGTTCCGAGGCAGCGTCGGATCTTCCCGCCTTGCTCGGTTAACCAGAACACACCCGAACGTCATCATCCCGCTGACGGATTCTCGCGAGATTTGTATTCTATATAAGGAGCCGCGCGTCGCTACCATTTTCACTCGTGCATTGGAGATTGAACGGAGAGGACGTGGCAGCGTTCTCTCCCTGAAAAGCTCCGTAATCTGTGCTCAGTGTGCTGCAAATATCTGTGCTCAGTGTGCTGAAAATATCTACGTTCTCTGCCTGAAAACGCTCCATATCTGTGCTCAGTGTGCTGCAAATATCTGATCAGTGTGCTGCATTGTGGGGACTGGGGACCACCAGTATATAATAATTATAGTAGTACAGTACAGTAGGCCATTGCTGTATCTTGCAGCTCTGTGTCACTGCAAGTATCCATTCCATATCTGTGCGGCATTTTTGTGAGCAGTATACATAGTATTACAGTGCAGCATTTTGGTGACCCAACAGTATATAGTTGTGTACAGTAGGCCATTGCTGTATCTTGCAGCTCTGTGTCACTGAGTGCACGTATCCATTCAATATCTGTGCGGCATTTTTGTGAGCAGTATATATAGTATTACAGTGCAGCATTTTAGTGACCAACAGTATACATATATAGTACAGTACAGTAGGCCATTGCTATTGATATATTACTGGCATATAATTCCACACATTAAAAAATGGAGAACAAAAATGTGGAGGGTAAAATAGGGAAAAATCAAGATCCACTTCCACCTCGTGCTGAAGCTGCTGCCACTAGTCATGGCCAAGACCATGAAATGCCATCAACGTCGTCTGCCAAGGCCGATGCCCAATGTCATAGTAGAGAGCATGTAAAATCCAAAACACAAAAGTTCAGTAAAATGACCCAAAAATCAAAATTAAAAGCGTCTGAGGAGAAGTGTAAACTTGCCATTAATGCCATTTACGTCACGGAGTGGCAAGGAACGGCTGAGGCTCTGGCCTATGTTCATGGCTAGTGGTTCAGCTTCACATGAGGATGGAAGCACTCATCCTCCCGCTAGAAAAATGAAAAGACTTAAGCTGGCAAAAGCACAGCAAAGAACTGTGCGTTCTTCTAAATCACAAATATCCAAGGAGAGTCCAATTGTGTTGGTTGCGATGCCTGACCTTCCCAACACTGGACGGGAAGAGCTTGCGCCTTCCACCATTTGCACGCCCCCTGCAAGTGCTGGAAGGAGCACCCGCAGTCCAGTTCCTGATAGTCAAATTGAAGATGTCACTGTTGAAGTACATCAGGATGAGGATATGGGTGTTGCTGGCGCTGAGGAGAAAATTGACAAGGAAGATTCTGATGGTGAGGTGGTTTGTTTAAGTCAGGCACCCGGGGAGACACCTGTTGTCCGTGGGATGAATATGGCCATTGACATGCCTGGTCAAATTACAAAAAAAAAATCACCTCTTCGGTGTGGAATTATTTTAACAGAAATGCGGACAACAGGTGTCAAGCTGTGTGTTGCCTTTGTCAAGCTGTAATAAGTAGGGGTAAGGACGTTAACCACCTAGGAACATCCTCCCTTATACGTCACCTGGACCGCATTCATCAGAAGTCACTGACAAGTTCAAAAACTTTGGGTGACAGCGGAAGCAGTCCACTGACAACTAAATCCCTTCCTCTTGTAACCAAGCTCCTGCAAACCACACCACCAACTCCCTCAGTGTCAATTTCCTCCTTCCCCAGGAATGCCAATAGTCCTGCAGGCCATGTCACTGGCAAGTCTGACGAGTCCTCTCCTGCCTGGGATTCCTCCGATGCATCCTTGAGTGTAACGCCTACTGCTGCTGGCGCTGCTGTTGTTGCTGCTGGGAGTCGATCGTCATCCCAGAAGGGAAGTCGGAAGACCACTTGTACTACTTCCAGTAAACAATTGACTGTCCAACAGTCCTTTGCGAGGAAGATGAAATATCACAGCAGTCATCCTGCTGCAAAGCGGATAACTCAGGTCTTGGCAGCTGCGTTGGTGTTAAACGTGTGTCCGGTATCCACCGTTAATTCACAGGGAATTAGAGAATTGTTTGAGGTACTGTGTCCCCGGTACCAAATCCCATCTAGGTTCCATTTCTCTAGGCAGGCGATACCGAGAATGTACACAGACCTCAGAAAAAGAGTCACCAGTGTCCTAAAAAATGCAGTTGTACCCAATGTCCACTTAACCACGGACATGTGGACAAGTGGAGCAGGGCAGACTCAGGACTATATGACTGTGACAGCCCACTGGGTAGATGTATTGCCTCCCGCAGCAAGAACAGCAGTGGCGGCACCAGTAGCAGCATCTCGCAAACGCCAAATCGTTCCTAGGCAGGCTACGTTTTGTATCACCGCTTTCCATAAGAGGCACACAGCTGACAACCTCTTACGGAAACTGAGGAACATCGTCGCAGAATGGCTTACCCCAATTGGACTCTCCTGGGGATTTGTGACATCGGACAACGCCACCAATATTGTGCGTGCATTACATGTGGGCAAATTCCAGCACGTCCCATGTTTTGCACATACACTGAATTTGGTGGTGCAGAATTTTTTTAAAAACGACAGGGGTGTGCAAGAGATGCTGTCGGTGGTCCGAAGAATTGCGGGCCACTTTCGGCATTCAGCCACCGCGTGCCGAAGACTGGAGCACCAGCAAACACTCCTGAACCTGCCCCGCCATCAGCTGAAGCAAGAGGTGGTAACGAGGTGGAATTCAACCCTCTATATGCTTCAGAGGATGGAGGAGCAGCAAAAGGCCATTCAAGCCTATATATCTACCTACTATATAGGCAAAGGAGGGGGAATGCACCTGACTCAAGCACAGTGGAGAATGATTTCCGTCTTGTGCAAGGTTCTGCAACCCTTTGAACTTGCCACACGGGAAGTCAATTCAGACACTGAAAGCCTGAGTCAGGTCATTCCCCTCATCAGGCTTTTGCAGAAGAAGCTGGAGAGATTGAAGGAGGAGCTAAAACGGAGCGATTCCGCTAGGCATGTGGGACTTGTGGATGGAGCCCTTAATTCGCTTAACCAGGATTCACGGGTGGTCAATCTGTTGAAATCAGAGCACTACATTTTGGCCACCGTGCTCGATCCTAGGTTTAAAGCCTACGTTGTATCTCTCTTTCTGGCAGACACAAGTCTGCAGAGGTTCAAAGACCTGCTGGTGAGAAAATTGTCAAGTCAAGCGGAACGTGACCGTCAACAGCTCCTCCTTCACATTCTCCCGCAACTGGGGGTGCGAGGAAAAGGCTAAGAATTCCGAGCCCACCCGCTGGCGGTGATGCAGGGCAGTCTGGAGCGAGTGCTGACATCTGGTCCGGACTGAAGGACCTGCCAACGATTACTAACATGTCGTCTACTGTCACTGCATATGATTCTCTCACCATTGAAAGAATGGTGGAGGATTATATGAGTGACCGCATCCAAGTAGGCACGTCAGACAGTCCGTACGTATACTGGCAGGAAAAAGAGGCAATTTGGAGGCCCTTGTACAAACTGGCTTTATTTTACCTAAGTTGCCCCCCCTCCAGTGTGTACTCCGAAAGAGTGTTTAGTGCAGCCGGTCACCTTGTCAGCAATCGGCATATGAGGTTACTTCCAGAAAATGTGGAGAAGATGATGTTCATCAAAATGAATTATAATCAATTCCTCCGTGGAGACATTCACCATCAATTGCCTCCAGAAAGTACACAGGGACCTGAGATGGTGGATTCCAGTGGGGACGAATTAATACTCTGTGAGGAGGAGGATGTACACAGTGAAAGGGGTGAGGAATCGGACAATGAGGAGGAGGTGGACATCTTGCCTCTGTAGAGCCAGTTTGTGCAAGGAGAGATTGATTGCTTCTTTTTTGGTGGGGGCCCAAACCAACCAGTCATTTCAGCCACAGTCGTGTGGCAGACCCTGTCACTGAAATGATGGGTTTGTTAAAGTGTGCATGTCCTGTTTATACAACATAAGGGTGGGTGGGAGGGCCCAAGGACAATTCCATCTTGCACCTCTTTTTTCTTTAATTTATCTTTGCATCATGTGATGTTTGGGGCCAATTTTTTTAAGTGCCATCCTGTCTGACACTGCAGTGCCACTCCTAGATGGGCCAGGTGTTTGTGCCGGTAACTTGGGTCGCTTAGCTTAGTCATTCAGCGACCTCGGTGCAAATTTTAGGACAACAAATAATATTGTGAGGTGTGAGGTGTTCAGAATAGACTGGAAATGAGTGGAAATTATGGTTATTGAGGTTAATATTAATAATACTATGGGATCAAAATTACCCCCAAATTCTATGATTTAAGCTGTTTTTGAGGGTTTTTTGAAAAAAAACACCCGAATCCAAAACACACCCGAATCCGACAAAAAAATTTCAGGGAGGTTTTGGCAAAACGCGTCCGAATCCAAAACACGGCCGCGGAACTGAATCCAAAACCAAAACACAAAACCCGAAAAATGTCCGGTGCACATCTCTAATATATATATATATATATATATATATATACAGTTGTATACAGGTGACCAACGGCAGCAGCAGAGGGGTAGATGTCTGGGTGACACTATATATGCAGTAATATACAGTATACAGGTGATCAGCAACAGCAGAGGGGCAGATGTGGGGGTGACACTATATATAACAGGATTTTAATACCTAGCGGTAAATCCTTTTCTCCTAGTCCATAGAGCAGGGATGGGGAACCTTCGGCCCTCCAGCTGTTGTTGAACTACACATACCAGCATGCCTTGCAACAATTTTGCTATTTGGCCATGCAAAAACTGTTGCAGGGCATGCTGGGATGTGTAGTTCAACAACAGCTGGAGGGCCGAAGGTTCCCCATCCCTGCCGTAAAGGATGCTGGGGTCCACTTATTGACCATGGGGTATAGACGGTTCCGCAGGAGCCATGGGCACTCTTAAGACTTTTCAATGGGTGTGAACTGGCTCCTTCCTCTATGCCCCTCCTCCAGACTTCAGTTATAGGAACTGTGCCCAGGGAGACGGACATTTTGAGGAAAGGATATACTTTAATACTAGTGGTGAGATACATACCAGCTCACACCTCAACCATGCCGCACACATGGCAATCAACATAACACACTCCAACAGGCATGAATCAAATGCAGCAACAAGCTGAAACTAACTAACATAACACAACTTGTGTATAACTAAACTGCAGGTAAAGTACGCAATTGGACGGGTGCCCAGCATCCTCTACGGACTAGGAGAAAAGGATTTACCGGTAGGTATTAAAATCCTGTTTTCTCATACGTCCCAGAGGATGCTGGGGTCCACTTATTGACCATGGGGTTTATACCAAAGCTCCAGTACGGGCGGGAGAGTGCGGAAGACCCTGCAGCACCGACTGACCGAACTTGAGGTCTTCATCGGCCAAGGTATCAAACTTATAGAATTTTGCAAACGTGTTTGACCCCGACCAAGTAGCTGCTCGGCAAAGCTGTAATGCCGAGACCCCCCGGGAAGCCGCCCAGGATGAGCCCACCTTCCTAGTGGAATGGGCCTTCACCGACTTCGGCAACGGCAATCCTGCCATAGTATGAGCTTGCTGAATCGTATCTCTGATCCAACGCGCAATAGTCTGCTTGGAAGCAGGACACCCAATCTTGTTGGGAGCATACAGGACAAACAAAGACTCTGTTTTCCGAATTCGAGCTGTTCTAGCGACATAAATTTTCAAAGCTCTAACCACATCTAGAGACTTTGACTCAGTGAACGTGTCAGTAACCACTGGCACCACAATAGGTTGATGTGAAAAGAAGAAACCACCTTTGGAAGAAAATGTTGGCGAGTTCGCAACTCCACCCTATCATCATGGCAGATCAGGTAAGGGCTCTTGTGAGACAAGGCCCCTACTTCCGACACCCGCCGTGCGGATGCCAATGCCAAAAGCATCACCACCTTCCAAGTGAGATCTCTCGTAGAGGCTCAAACCAATCCGATTGAAGGAACTGCAACACCACATTACGGTCCCATGGTGCCACCGGAGGCACAAATGGAGGCTGGATGTGCAGAACGCCTTTCATGAAGGTCTGAACCTCTGGAAGAGAGGCCAATTGTTTTTGGAAAAACACTGACAAGGCAGAAATCTGGACCTTGATTGACCCCAATCGGAGGCCCGCCTCCACACCAGCCTGCAGAAAATGAAGAAAACGTCCCAAGTGAAACTCTTCCGTAGGAGCCTTCTTGGATTCACACCAAGACACATATTTTCTCCAAATACGGTGGTAATGTATAGACATTACTCCTTTCCTGGCCTGAATAAGTGTGGGAATTACTTCTTTCGGAATACCCTTACGGGCTAGGATCTGGCGCTCAACAGCCATGCCGTCAAACGCAGCCACGGTAAGTCCTGATACACGCACGGCCCCTGCTGCAGCAGGTCCTCGCGAAGAGGAAGAGGCTGAGGATCTTCTATGAGCAACTCCTGAAGATCCGGGTACCAAGCCCTCCTTGGCCAGTCTGGGGCAATGAAGATTGCTCGAACCCTTGTTCTTCTTATGATCCTGAGAACTTTTGGGATCAGCGGAAGTGGAGGGAAGACATACACTGACCGGAATACACACTGGGTTACTAGCGCATCCACTGCTATTGCTTGAGGGTCTCTCGACCTGGAACAATATTTCTGAAGCTTCTTGTTGAGACGAGATGCCATCATGTCTACTTGAGGAACTCCCCAAAGACTTGTCACCTCTGCGAAGACTTCTTGGTGGAGGCTCCACTCTCCTGGATGGAGATCGTGTCTGCTGAGGAAGTCTGCTTCCCAGTTGTCTACTCCTGGAATGAAAATTGCTGACAGAGCTTTTGCATGCCTTTCTGCCCAGAGGAGGATCTTTGTCACCTATGGACAGAAAGGCAGCCTTTGTTTGCTCTGCTTTTCGTTCCACCCTGCCTGTTTATGTAAGCGACTGCTGTTACATTGTCCAACTGGATCTGCACGGGATGATCTTGAAGAAGATGTACCGCTTGTCGAAGGCCGTTGTAAATGGCTCTCAATTCCAGCACGTTTATGTGAAGGCAGGCTTCCTGACTTGACCATTTTCCTTGGAAGCTTTCCCCCTGAGTGACAGCTCCCCAGCCTCAGACACTTGCACCCGTGGTTACCAGGACCCAGTCCTGAATCCCGAATCTGCATCCCTCTAGTAGGTGCGGACTGTGTAGCCACCACAGGAGTGAAATCCTGGCTCTTGACGAAAGGACAATTTTTCGGGGCATGTGAAGGTGGGATCCTGACCACTTGTCCAACAGGTCCCACTGGAATACTCTGGCATGGAACCTGCCAAACTGTATGGCCTCGTAGGCTGCCACCATCTTCCCCAACAACCAAATGCACTGATGGATCGACACACTGGATGGTTACAATAACTGTTTTACCATTTTCTGGATTTCCAGAGCCTTTTCCACCGGAAGAAATACTCTCTGAACTTCCGTGTCCAGAATCATCCCGAGAAAAGACAATCTTGTTGTCGGTTCCAATTGTGACTTTGGATAATTTATGATCCAACCGTGTTGTTGGAGTATCGACAGGGAGAGCGTGATGTTTTTTAACAACTGCTCCCTGGATCTCACCTTTATCAGGAGTTCGTCCAGATAAGGAATTATATTGACTCCCTTTTGACGAAGGAGTACCATCATCTCCGCCATCACCTTGGTGAATACCCTCGGCGCCGTGGAGAGACCGAAAGGAAACGTCTGAAACTGGTAATGGCAATCCTGAACCGCAAATCTCAGATAAGCCTGGTGAGGAGGATAAATGGGAACATGCAGGTAAGCATCCTTGATGTCTACCGACACCATGTAATCCCCCTCCTCCAGACTGGAAATCACTGCCCTCAGTGATTCCATCTTGAACTTGAACCGTTTCAAGTAGAGGTTCAAACTTTTGAGTTTCAGGATCGGTCTGACCGAGCCGTCCGGCTTCGGAACTACAAAGAGGCTTGACTAAAACCCCTCCTCTTGTTGCGGCAAAGGAACCAGGACTACGGCCTGATCCTGACATAATTTTTGGATTGCCGCTGTTACTGCTTCTCTTTCTTGAAGAGAAACTGGCAAGGCTGATTTGAAAAATCGGCATGGGGGAACGTCTTGAAACTCCAGCTTGTATCCCTGGGATACTATTTGCAATACCCTGGGATACAGCGGCCTCCCACAAGGGAGTTCCAGCGTCATGTTGAAGATTTGGCAGAAGTAGGTGTAGACTTCTGCTCTTGGGAACCTGGAGCTGCTGTGGGCTTCTTTCCCCTTCCTCTTCCCCTTCCTGCAAAGAAGGGGGAACCTCTCGCTCTTTTGCATTTATTGGGCCGAAAGGACTGCATGTGTTTGGGATAGGTCTTTTTTGCCGGTGCAGGTGCAGAGGGCAAAAACGTTGACTTACCTGCGGTAGCCGCCGAGACTAACGCATCCAGACCATCGCTAAATAAGGTCTCACCTCTATACGGGAGAGCCTCCATGTTCCTTTTGGAATCCGCATCCGCGTTCCACTGGCGAATCCACAATGCCCGCCTAGCTGATACTGCCATGGTAGTGGCTTGTGAACTCAAGAGTCCAATATCTTTCATCGCTTCTAGCATGTAGGCGGCAGCGTCTTTGATATACCCTAACTTAAGGAGTATATCATCTTTATCAACCGTGTCAATTTCTGATGACACGCTGTCTGACCATTTTTCGATAGCGCGACTGACTCACGCGCAGGCAATAATGGGTCTGAGTAGTGTACCATTAGCAACATAAATGAATTTCAATGTAGTTTCCATTTTACGGTCAGCCGGCTCTTTCAGTGAAGCCGTGCCAGGTGCAGGGAGAATTACCTTCTTTGTCAACCTGGACAGTGCACTGTCTAACACAGGGGGTGACTCCCATTTTTTCCTGTCCTCTGCTGGGAAAGGGTAAGCTACCTGAATCTGCTTAGGAATATGAAATTTTTTCTCAGGATTCACCCACATCCCTGCAAAGAGAGCATTTAGCTCACGGGAAAGAGGGAACGTGACTTTGGATTTCTTTTCCTTACATAAATAAGCTTTCTCCTGAGGTACAGGCGTGGCTTCTGTAACTTCCAACACGTCCCTAATAGCCACAATCATATATTGTATATTTTTTGCCAATTTATGATCTATTTCTCTAGAGTCACTATCGTCGACACACAAATCAGAGTCTGTGTCGGTATCAGTATTCTCAAATGGTCTCTTATGTGACCCAGAGGGACCACCTGCAGAAGGAAGAACTGAGTCCTGAAAAATCACATCTTCCACAGATTTTCTCCAGCATTCAGCCTGAGATTCAGACTTATCTAATCTTCTATTAATAAAATGCAGTGTCGGACTGGGGCATGTAGGGCCCACCGGGGGAATGCAGTGGTAGGGGCCCATGTTTAGGGGTGTGGCCAGTCCGCAGAGGGGGTGTGGCCTGCCACCTCATTGGTTTGACTAACCATTAGAGAGTGCAACGTCTGGGTCCCTTCATAAATATATACAGTAAATGCAGCTGCTGCATGCATGATAATGTACCAGATTAATAACAGAGTAATAACAACAATGCACTGTAGAAAATACACCATAGTCCAGTATAAGGTAACATATGTAAGATGTATAATTGAAGTGCCTAGTCTCGAACCTGATCCTTAGCGCAGGAGGTGGGCCCATCGGTGGTTTCCCCTGTACCCCTGTGGGCCAGTCCAAGCCTGATAAGATGCATACTGTCACGTATTTCTTTCACCCATGCAGGCTCTTGGTGTGCCGGCAGCGCCACCACATTACACTTCTGTGTCCCTAAAATGCCTTCCTCCCGGGAGGAACTCCCTGCCTCAGACATGCCTCACACGTGTACAGCGCACCAACAGACACACTGGGACTTATAAGGGGACAGACCCACAGCAAAATCTGTCAGAGGCACACAGGATAGGAGCAGCCAGTTCACAACCCCAGCGCCAGTATCTAATGTCTGTAAACACAGAATGCCCACAGACAACAGTGCTTTTACACAGTAATTCACACTTGTAATGCACCACAAAACGCTTTGTGCCCCCCTTATTTGCACCCTGTACTTGTGTCAGAAGTGGAGGAAAGGACCAGCGTTGTCTCTGCAGTCCTGAGGAGAGAGAGGAAATGGTGCTGAGCAGTGTGCTGGCTGCCTGAGGAAGAAGATCCGCCCCCGCAAATGGCGCGTTTTTCACTCAGCAATGATTGTAATATTTATACTGGCGGGGGTAGGGCTGTGCCAGCGGCATCTTATGCCCCCATTTGTGCCAGTTTTAGGTATTATTTGCTGCCCAGGGCGCCCCCCCGCGCCATGCACCCTGCAGTGCTCTGTGTGTGTGGGCAGCAATGGCGCTCTGCGCTCCCGCCAGCCGCGCCGTACCTCAGCCGTCACTTTACTTGCTAGAACATCTCCTCATACTCACCTGTCTTCAGACTTCTGGCTCTGTGAGGGGGGTGACGGCGTGCTGTGGGAGTGAGCATCTAGACACGGCTAGCATTCAGTAACCTTCAGGAGCTAATGGTGTCCTGTCAGCCAGAAGCAGAGCCATGAAACTCTTCAGGAAGTTGGTTCCTACTTCCCCCCCTCAGTCACACGAAGCAGGGAGACTGTTGCCAACAGTTCTCTCTGAAAATAAAAAACCTAACATAAGTCTTTTCAGAGAAACTCAGTAGAGCTCCCCTGGAGTGCGACCAGTCTGCCTGGGCACATTTCTAAAACTGAGGTTTGGAGGAGGGGCATAGAGGGAGGAGCCAGTTCACACCTTGAAAAGTCTTAAAGTGCCCATGGCTCCTGCGGAACCGTCTATACCCCATGGTCAATAAGTGGACTCCAGCATCCTCTAGGGCGTATGAGAAATAATAAGAATTTACTTACCGATAATTCTATTTCTCGTAGTCCGTAGTGGATGCTGGGGACTCCGTAAGGACCATGGGGAATAGCGGCTCCGCAGGAGACAGGGCACAAAAGTAAAAGCTTTAGGATCAGGTGGTGTGCACTGGCTCCTCCCCCTATGACCCTCCTCCAAGCCTCAGTTAGGATACTGTGCCCGGACGAGCGTACACAATAAGGAAGGATTTTGAATCCCGGGTAAGACTCATACCAGCCACACCAATCACACTGTACAACCTGTGATCTGAACCCAGTTAACAGCATGATAACAGCGGAGCCTCTGAAAAGATGGCTCACAACAATAATAACCCGTTTTAGTTAACAATAACTATGTACAAGTATTGCAGACAATCCGCACTTGGGACGGGCGCCCAGCATCCACTACGGACTACGAGAAATAGAATTATCGGTAAGTAAATTCTTATTTTCTCTGACGTCCTAAGTGGATGCTGGGGACTCCGTAAGGACCATGGGGATTATACCAAAGCTCCCAAACGGGCGGGAGAGTGCGGATGACTCTGCAGCACCGAATGAGAGAACTCCAGGTCCTCCTCAGCCAGGGTATCAAATTTGTAGAATTTTGCAAACGTGTTTGCCCCTGACCAAGTAGCAGCTCGGCAAAGTTGTAAAGCCGAGACCCCTCGGGCAGCCGCCCCAGATGAGCCCACCTTCCTTGTGGAATGGGCATTTACATATTTTGGCTGTGGCAGGCCTGCCACAGAATGTGCAAGCTGAATTGTATTACACATCCAACTAGCAATCGTCTGCTTAGAAGCAAGAGCACCCAGTTTGTTGGGTGCATACAGGATAACAGCAAGTCAGTTTTCCTGACTCCAGCCGTCCTGGAAACATATATTTTCAGGGCCCTGACAACATCTAGCAACTTGGAGTCCTCCAAGTCCCTAGTAGCCGCAGGTACCACAATAAGCTAGTTCAGGTGAAACGCTGACACCACCTTAGGGAGAAACTGGGGACGAGTCCGCAGCTCTGCCCTGTCCGAATGGACAATCAGATATGGGCTTTTGTGAGACAAAGCCGCCAATTCTGACACTCGCCTGGCCGAGGCCAGGGCCAACAGCATGGTCACTTTCCATGTGAGATATTTCAAATCCACAGATTTGAGCGGTTTAAACCAATGTGATTTGAGGAATCCCAGAACTACGTTGAGGTCCCACAGTGCCACTGGAGGCACAAAAGGGGGTTGTATATGCAGTACTCCCTTGACAAACTTCTGGACTTCAGGAACTGAAGCCAATTCTTTCTGGAAGAAAATCGACAGGGCCGAAATTTGAACCTTAATGGACCCCAATTTGAGGCCCATAGACACTCCTGTTTGCAGGAAATGCAGGAATCGACCGAGTTGAAATTCCTCCGTGGGGCCTTCCTGGCCTCACACCATGCAACATATTTTCGCCAAATGTGGTGATAATGTTGTGCGGTCACCTCCTTACTGGCTCTGACCAGGGTAGGGATGACCTCTTCCGGAATGCCTTTTTCCCTTAGGATCCGGCGTTCAACCGCCATGCCGTCAAACGCAGCCGCGGTAAGACTTGGAACAGACATGATCCTTGCTGAAGCAAGTCCCTTCTTAGTATCTCTTGAAGTTCCGGGTACCAAGTCCTTCTTGGCCAATCCGGAGCCACGAGTATAGTTCTTACTCCTCTCCGTCTTATAATTCTCAGTACCTTGGGTATGAGAGGCAGAGGAGGGAACACATACACCGACTGGTACACCCACGGTGTTACCAGAGCGTCCCTGCTATTGCCTGAGGGTCTCTTGACCTGGCGCAATACCTGTCCAGTTTTTTGTTCAGACGGGACGCCATCATGTCCACCTTTGGTCTTTCCCAACGGTTCACAATCATGTGGAAGACTTCCAGATGAAGTCCCCACTCTCCCGGGTGGAGGTCGTGCCTGCTGAGGAAGTCTGCTTCCCAGTTGTCCACTCCCGGAATGAACACCGCTGACAGTGTTATCACATGATTTTTCGCCCAGCGAAGAATCCTTGCTGCCATTGCCCTCCTGCTTCTTGTGCCGCCCTGTCTGTTTACGTGGGCGACTGCCGTGATGTTGTCCGACTGGATCAGCACCGGTTGACTTTGAAGCAGAGGTCTTCCTAGGCTCAGAGCATTGTAAATTGCCCTTAGCTCCAGTATATTTATGTGGAGAGAAGTCTCCAGACTTGACCACACTCCTTGGAAATTTCTTCCCTGTGTGACTGCTCCCCAGCCTCTCAGGCTGGCATCCGTGGTCACCAGGACCCAGTCCTGAATGCCGAATCTGCTGCCCTCTAGTAGATGAGCACTCTGCAGCCACCACAGAAGAGACACCCTTGTCCTTGGAGACAGGATTATCCGCTGATGCATCTGAAGATGCGATCCGGACCATTCGTCCAGCAGATCCCACTGAAAAATTCTTGCGTGAAATCTGCCGAATGGAATCGCTTCGTAAGAAGCCACCATTTTTCCCAGGACTCTTGTGCATTGATGCACTGACACTTGGCCTGGTTCTAGGAGGTTCCTAACTAGCTCGGATAACTCCCTGGCTTTCTCCTCAGGGAGAAACACCTTTTTCTGGACTGTGTCCAGAATCATCCCTAGGAACAGCAGACGTGTCGTCGGAATCAGCTGCGATTTTGGAATATTTAGAATCCACCCGTGCTGTCGTAGAACTACTTGAGATAGTGCTACTCCGACCTCCAACTGTTCTCTGGACCTTGCCCTTATCAGGAGATCGTCCAAGTAAGGGATAATTAAGACGCCTTTTCTTTGAAGAAGAATCATCATTTCGGCCATTACCTTGGTAAAGACCCGGGGTGCCGTGGACAATCCAAACGGCAGCGTCTGAAACTGATAGTGACAGTTCTGTACCACGAACCTGAGGTACCCTTGGTGAGAAGGGCAAATTGGGACATGGAGGTAAGCATCCTTGATGTCCAGGGACACCATATAGTCCCCTTCTTCTTGGTTCGCTATCACTGCTCTGAGTGACTCCATCTTGATTTGAACCTTTGTATGTAAGTGTTCAAAGATTTCAGATTTAGAATAGGTCTCACCGAGCCGTCTGGCTTCAGTACCACAAATAGTGTGGAATAATACCCCTTTCCTTGTTGTAGGAGGGGTACTTTGATTATCACCTGCTGGGAATACAGCTTGTGAATTGTTTCCAATACTGCCTCCCTGTCGGAGGGAGACGTTGGTAAAACAGACTTCAGGAACCTGCGAGGGGGAGACGTCTCGAACTTCCAATCTGTACCCCTGGGATACTACTTGTAGGATCCAGGGGTCCACTTGCGAGTGAGCCCACTGCGCGCTGAAACTCTTGAGACGACCCCCCACCGCACCTGAGTCCACTTGTACGGCCCCAGCGTCATGCTGAGGACTTGGCAGAAGCGGTGGAGGGCTTCTGTTCCTGGGAAGGAGCTGCCTGCTGCAGTCTTCTTCCCTTTCCTCTACCCCTGGGCAGATATGACTGGCCTTTTGCCCGCTTGCCCTTATGGGGACGAAAGGACTGAGGCTGAAAAGACGGTGTCTTTTTCTGCTGAGATGTGACTTGGGGTAAAAAAAAAAAAAAAAAGGTGGATTTTCCAGCTGTTGCCGTGGCCACCAGGTCCGATGGACCGACCCCAAATAACTCCTCCCCTTTATACGGCAATACTTCCATGTGCCGTTTGGAATCTGCATCACCTGGCCACTGTCGTGTCCATAAACATCTTCTGGCAGATATGGACATCGCACTTACTCTTGATGCTAGAGTGCAAATATCCCTCTGTGCATCTCGCATATATAGAAATGCATCCTTTAAATACTCTATAGTCAATAAAATACTGTCCCTGTCAAGGGTATCAATATTTTCAGTCAGGGAATCCGACCAAGCCATCCCAGCGCTGCACATCCAGGCTGAGGCGATCGCTGGTCGCAGTATAACACCAGTATGTGTGTATACACTTTTTAGGATATTTTCCAGCCTCCTATCAGCTGGCTCCTTGAGGGCAGCCGTATCTGGAGACGGTAACGCCACTTGTTTTGATAAGCGTGTGAGCGCCTTATCCACCCTAGGGGGTGTTTCCCAACGCACCCTAACTTCTGGCGGGAAAGGGTATAACGCCAATAATTTTCTATCGGGGGAAACCCACGCATCATCACACACTTCATTTAATTTATCTGATTCAGGAAAAACTACAGGTAGTTTTTTCACACCCCACATAATACCCTTTTTTGTGGTACTTGTAGTATCAGAAATATGTAACACCTCCTTCATTGCCCTTAACATGTAACGTGTGGCCCTAATGGAAAATACGTTTGTTTCTTCACCGTCGACACTGGAGTCAGTGTCCGTGTCTGTGTCGACCGACTGAGGTAATGGGCGTTTTAAAGCCCCTGACGGTGTTTGAGACGCCTGGACAGGTACTAATTGGTTTGCCGGCCGTCTCATGTCGTCAACCGACCTTGCAGCGTGTTGACATTATCACGTAATTCCCTAAATAAGCCATCCATTCCGGTGTCGACTCCCTAGAGAGTGACATCACCATTACAGGCAATTGCTCCGCCTCCTCACCAACATCGTCCTCATACATGTCGACACACACGTACCGACACACAGCACACACACAGGGAATGCTCTGATAGAGGACAGGACCCCACTAGCCCTTTGGGGAGACAGAGGGAGAGTTTGCCAGCACACACCAAAACGCTATAATTATACAGGGACAACCTTATATAAGTGTTTTCCCTTATAGCATCTTAATATATTATAATATCGCCACACAAAATGCCCCCCCTCTCTGTTTTAACCCTGTTTCTGTAGTGCAGTGCAGGGGAGAGCCTGGGAGCCTTCCTAGCAGCGGAGCTGTGTAGGAAAATGGCGCTGTGTGCTGAGGAGAATAGGCCCCGCCCCCTTTTCGGCGGGCTTCTTCTCCCGTTTTTCTGACAACCTGGCAGGGGTTAAATACATCCATATAGCCCCAGAGGCTATATGTGATGTATTTTTAGCCAGCATAGGTACATTCATTGCTGCCCAGGGCGCCCCCCCCAGCGCCCTGCACCCTCAGTGACCGTTGGTGTGAAGTGTGCTGAGAGCAATGGCGCACAGCTGCCGTGCTGTGCGCTACCTTAAGAAGACTGGGAAGTCTTCAGCCGCCGATTTCTGGACCTCTTCTCGTTTCAGCATCTGCAAGGGGGCCGGCGGCGAGGCTCCGGTGACCATCCAGGCTGTACCTGTGATCGTCCCTCTGGAGCTAGTGTCCAGTAGCCTAAGAAGCCAATCCATCCTGCACGCAGGTGAGTTCACTTCTTCTCCCCTAAGTCCCTCGTTGCAGTGAGCCTGTTGCCAGCAGGACTCACTGAAAATAAAAAACCTAACAAAACTTTTACTCTAAGCAGCTCTTTAGGAGAGCCACCTAGATTGCACCCTTCTCGGCCGGGCACAAAAACCTAACTGAGGCTTGGAGGAGGGTCATAGGGGGAGGAGCCAGTGCACACCACCTGATCGGAAAGCTTTTACTTTTGTGCCCTGTCTCCTGCGGAGCCGCTATTCCCCATGGTCCTTACGGAGTCCCCAGCATCCACTTAGGACGTCAGAGAAATATATACACACAGTTGTATACATGTGACCACCACCAGCAGCAGCAGTGAGGGTGACACTATATATATATATATATATATATATATATATATACACACAGTTGTATACAGGTGACCAGCTGCAGCAGCAGAGGGGCAGATGTCTTGGTGACACTATATATACAGTTATATACAGGGGCGGATTGGGAACAAAAAGCGGCCCTGGAAAAATTTGTACTAGTGGCCCCACATGGGCAGCACCAGAGGTGTAAGGTCTAGCCATGGGCCATGGCAGCAGCACCCTCCCCCCAAGACTTTCCAGATAGTGGGCATGTCCAGCATCAAAGGGGGAGTTAAAAAATAAGATTTTAAACCTACTAGTAAATCTTTTTCTCGTAGTCCGTAGAGGATGCTGGGGACTCCGTAAGGACCATGGGGATAGACGGGCTCCGCAGGAGACATGGGCACTTTAAGAAAGACTTTAGGTCTGTGTGTGCACTGGCTCCTCCCTCTATGCCCCTCCTCTAGACCTCAGTTAGAGAAACTGTGCCCAGAGGAGATGGACAGTACGAGGAAAGGATTTTTGTTAATCCAAGGGCAAGATTCATACCAGCCACACCAATCACACCGTATAACTTGTGTATCAAGTAAACAGTTAACAGTATGAAAAAATAACGTAGCATCAGTCCAACCTGATGGAACTATAACATAACCCTTATGTAAGCAAAACTACAGTATATACAAGTTTCGCAGAAGTAGTCCACACTTGGGACGGGCGCCCAGCATCCTCTACGGACTACGAGAAAAAGATTTACCGGTAGGTTTAAAATCTTATTTTCTCTAACGTCCTAGAGGATGCTGGGGACTCCGTAAGGACCATGGGGATTATACCAAAGCTCCCAAACGGGCGGGAGAGTGCGGATGACTCTGCAGCACCGATTGAGCAAACAGGAGGTCCTCCTCAGCCAGGGTATCAAACTTATAGAACTTTGCAAAGGTGTTTGACCCCGACCAAGTAGCAGCTCGGCACAGCTGTAGTGCCGAGACCCCTCGGGCAGCCGCCAAAGACGAGCCCACCTTCCTAGTGGAATGGGCCTTAACCGATTTCGGTAAATGCAATCCTGCCGTAGAATGCGCCTGCTGAATCGTGTTACAGATCCAGCGAGCAATAGTCTGCTTTGAAGTAGGGCCGCCAACCTTGTTGGCTGCATACAGGACAAACAGTGCTTCTGTTTTTCTGATCCTAGCCGTTCTGGCCACGTAAATTTTCAAAGCCCTGACCACATCAAGTAACTCGGAATCCTCCAAGTCACGTGTAGCCACAGGCACGACAATAGGTTGGTTCATATGAAAGGATGAGACCACCTTAGGTAGGAATTGAGGACGGGTCCGCAATTCCGCTCTATCCATATGGAAAACCAGATAGGGGCTTTTATGTGATAAAGCCGCCAATTCCGAAACTCGCCTAGCCGAAGCCAAGGCTAACAACATGACCACCTTCCAAGTGAGATACTTCAACTCCACTGTTTTAAGTGGTTCAAACCAATGTGACTTAAGGAAACTTAACACCACGTTAAGGTCCCAAGGCGCCACCGGAGGTACAAAAGGAGGCTGAATATGCAGTACTCCCTTCACAAAAGTCTGTACTTCAGGTAAAGAGGCCAATTCCTTTTGAAAGAAAATGGATAAGGCCGAAATCTGAACTTTAATGGAGCCTAATTTTAGGCCCAAATTCACTCCAGTTTGTAGGAAGTGAAGAAAACGGCCTAGATGGAATTCTTCCGTAGGAGCATTCCTGGCCTCACACCAAGAAACATATTTACGCCATATTTGGTGATAATGTTTAGATGTCACGTCCTTCCTTGCCTTTATCTGCGTAGGAATGACCTCATCCGGAATTCCTTTTTCCGCTAGGATCCGGCGTTCAACCGCCATGCCGTCAAACGCAGCCGCGGTAAGACTTGGAACAGACATGGCCCCTGTTGTAACAGGTCCTGTCGTAGAGGAAGAGGCCACGGATCTTCTGTGAGCATTTCCAGCAGATCCGGATACCAGGTCCTTCTTGGCCAATCTGGAACAATGAGAATTGTTCTCACTCCTCTTTTTCTTATTATTCTCAATATTTTGGGTATGAGAGGAAGAGGAGGAAACACATAAACCGACTGGAACACCCACGGTGTCACCAGGGCGTCTACTGCTACCGCCTGAGGATCTTTTGATCTGGCGCAATACCTCTGTAGCTTTTTGTTGAGACGGGATGCCATCATGTCTATCTGGGGCAGTCCCCACTGACTTGCAATCTGTGCGAAGACTTCCCGATGAAGTCCCCACTCCCCTGGATGCAGGCCGTGTCTGCTGAGGAAGTCTGCTTCCCAGTTGTCCACTCCCGGAATGAACACAGCTGACAGTGCTCTTACATGATTTTCCGCCCAGCGAAGAATCTTGGTGGCTTCCGCCATTGCCACCCTGCTCCTTGTGCCTCCTTGGCGGTTTACATGAGCCACTGCGGTGATGTTGTCTGACTGGATCAGAACTGGTTGGTCGCGAAGTAAGTTCTCCGCCTGACGTAGGGCGTTGTATATGCCCTCAGTTCCAGGATGTTGATGTGAAGACAAGTCTCTTGACTTGTCCAGAGTCCTTGGAAGTTTCTTCCCCTTGTGACAGCTCCCCACCCTCTGAGGCTCGCGTCCGTGGTCACCAGGATCCAATCCTGAATGCCGAACCTGCGTCCTTCCAAAAGGTGAGCACTCTGCAGCCACCACAGGAGAGATACCCTGGCCCTGGGGGACAGGGTGAGCTGCTGATGAATTTGTAGATGTGATCCGGACCACTTGTCCAATAGGTCCCATTGGAAAGTCCTTGCATGGAACCTGCCGAAGGGAATGGCCTTGTATGTTGCCACCATTTTTCCCAGGACTTGAGTGCAATGATGCACAGACACTTGTTTTGGCTTCAATAGGTTCTTGACTAGAATCATGAGTTCCTGAGCCTTTTCTATCGGGAGAAAAACCTTTTTCTGGTCTGTGTCCAGAACCATGCCCAAGAAGCTTAGACGAGTCGTAGGAACCAGCTGCGACTTCGGGATACTGAGAATCCAGCCGTGTTGCTGTAACACCTTCACTGAAAGAGACACACTGTTCAGTAACTTTTCTCGTGATCTCGCTTTTATGAGGAGATCGTCCAAGTACGGGATAATTGTGACACCCTGCTTGCGCAGGAACACCATCATTTCCGCCATTACCTTTGTGAAAATCCTCGGGGCCGTGGAAAGCCCAAACGGCAACGTCTGAAATTGGTAATGACAATCCTGTAACGCAAATCTCAGGTACGCCTGATGAGGTGGATATATGGGAACATGAAGGTATGCATCCTTTATGTCCAGGGATACCATAAAATCCCCCCCTTCCAGGCTGGCGATGACCGCTCTGAGCGATTCCATTTTGAACTTGAACCGTTTTAAGTATAGGTTCAGGGATTTTAAATTCAATATGGGTCTGACCGAACCGTCCGGTTTCGGAACTATAAACAGGGTGGAGTAGTATTCCTTCCCTCTCTGAAGTAGGGGAACTTCGACCACCACTTGTTGAAGACACAATTTGTGAATAGCATTTAACACTATCTCCCTTTCCAGGGGAGAAGCCGGTAGAGCCGATTTGAAAAACCGGCGAGGAGGTACCTCTTCGAATTCCAGCTTGTATCCCTGAGAAACAATTTCTATTGCCCAGGGATCCACCTGTGAGTGAACCCAGATGTGGCTGAAAAGTCGAAGACGTGCCCCCACTGGGGCGGACTCTCCAGCGGAGCCCCAGCATCATGCGGTGGATTTTGCAGAGGCCGGGGAGGATTTCTGTTCCTGGGAACTAGCTGTGCTGTGCAGCTTTTTACCTCTGCCCTTACCTCTGGCAAGAAAGGACGATCCACGCACTCTTTTGCTTTTATTTGAACGAAAGGACTGCATTTGATAATGTGGCGCTTTCTTAGGTTGTGAGGGAACATAAGGCAAAAAATTCGATTTACCTGCCGTAGCTGTGGAGACCAGGGGGTATATTTACTAAGATTCGTGTTTTTGCCGTTTTGAAGGGTGTTTGAACTCGAATGGTATCGGATGCATTTTACTGCAACTTTTTGAATCCTGATACGATCATTCACTAAGCTGCCGACTTTTCCAAATTCGTATTTTCCGATGTCGATGTGATTCGTAATGTTAGGCAGTGTTTTACGGGAGTGATGAGTAAAACACTGCCTGACAAAACACAAGGAATCCCGGCCGGATCTGTGAGGTCCGTGCTGGGCTTCATTGTGTACCTTAAAGAGGTGTTTAAAGTCGTAAAAAAGCAGAAAAAAATTGCGTGGGGTCCCCCCTCCTAAGCACAACCAGCCTCGGGCTCTTTGAGACGGTCCTGGTTGACAAAATATGGGGGAAAAAATGACAGGGGTTCCCCCATATTTCATCAACAAGCACCGGGCTCTGCGCCTGGTCCTGGTTCCAAAAATGCGGGGGACAAAAAGCGTAGGGGTCCCCCGTATTTTTGAAACCAGCACCGGGCTCCACTAGCCAGGTACATAATGCCACAGCCGGGGACACTTTTATACTGGTCCCTGCGCTCTGGCATTACATACCCAACTAGTAACCCCTGGCTGGGGTACCCTGGAGGAGTGGGAACCCCTTAAATCAAGGGGTCCCCCCCCTCCAGCCACCCAAGGGCCAGGGGTGAAGCCCGAGGCTGTCCCCCCCATCCAAGGGCGGCGGATGGGGGGCTGATAGCCATGTGTAAAAAATGTGAATATTGTTTTTAGTAGCAGTTGCTAGCCTTTGATTATTACTGCATGTACTAGTCCTATGAGTGCCGCCAGCATCTTCCATATATTTATTTCCACTTTGAGTGGTAAGGAAGGCACCTGGGCAAATATTGGACAAGCTTTACGGAGTGCCAGCCATCCTTGAATTTTATATATATATATATCTATATATATATATATCTATATAGTCAATAGATATAACACTACACAGTAAGAACTGGATGTATATAACAGGGTAATTGTACTATAAAACCAGACTAAATGCACTCTTTCTTACTAGCACTGACTAAAAAGGCAGGTAGAATAGTTAAGTGTCATGTAAACTCATGCACTGACAACCAGGCGGCTTTACATAGGAGGATTTGCCCAAGCAGTCCCAGGAACAGTGAAGCTGAGAGATAATGGCGCCCAGACACTGCCAGGGAGTGAGGGAGACACAGATATGCAGCTCCAGGGCGGGAACATTTGCGGGAAATGGCGCCCTGGGGCTGGGGGAGGGGCTTCAGGTCTAAGCCTTATCCCCCTGCTGGCAAAACCGCCGGGTACTGTGGGCTACTGAAAAATGGCTTAGAGAGAAAACCTCACCTGCACCCATGCCCTGGTGATCTAGTGGGATCGCCTGTACT
The DNA here is from genome assembly GCF_028390025.1 of Pseudophryne corroboree. Classification (NCBI taxonomy): domain Eukaryota; kingdom Metazoa; phylum Chordata; class Amphibia; order Anura; family Myobatrachidae; genus Pseudophryne; species Pseudophryne corroboree. The sequence continues at coordinate 5,538,347 of NC_086452.1, forward strand.
GCCACAGTGTCCACCGCCAGTGCACGCGGCCCGCCTCCCACTGACCGCGCCGGATCGCGATAAAGACCGGGTCCCGCAAGCGGGACCCACTTACCACCTCCCGAAGCGCGGCCACGCGATCCCGGAGAACCCCCGTCGTGTGTGCCTGACGTGAAGAAAACCGGAGCCTCCTGCTGTAGTTACCCGGCAACCAGGGCTCGGGAGTATACAGCGCCGCTGGGGAGAGCTGGAGCTGCAGCAGTGAATGTCTTCTGACATTTACCACCGCTGCTGCCCTTGTAGTCTTCACTTTTTTCTTCAAAAAAAGCTCTTCTTGGGGCTGCCTGGAGCAGCCCCTCTGTTATGTGCCTGCTTACTGCAGCACCAACTACAAAACTGAGCTCCTGTGCAGGGAGGTGGGATTATAGAGGAGGCGGCGCTGTGCATTCTGGGAACAGTCAAAGCTTTGAGCCTGTTGGTGGCTCGGATCAAGATCCTACTCTACACCCCAATGTCTATCCTTGTGGAGCCCAGTGTACCTCACAGCAGAAATACATTTATATACAGTATACTGGTGACCACCAGCAGCAGCAGCAGAGGGGCAGATGTGAGGGGCAGATGTCTGGGGGACACAATATATATATATATACAGTTGTATACAGGTGACCAGTGGCAGCAGCAGCAGCAGCGGGGCAGATATTAGGGGCAGATGTGAGGGTGACAATATATATATATATATATATATATATATATATAGTTGTATACAGGTGACCACCAGCAGCAGCAGCAGCAGAGGGGCAGATACAGTATGAGGGGCAGATGTCTGGGTGACACTATATATACACAGTTGTATACAGGTGACCACCAGCAGCAGCAGCAGCAGAGGGGCAGATACAGTATGAGGGGTAGATGTGAGGGGCAGATGTGAGAGTGATACTATATATACACAGTTATATACAGTATACGGGTGATCAATATATATATATACACACACACAGTTGTATACAGGTGAGCAGCAGCAGAGCAGCAGCAGAGGGGCAGATACAGTATGAGGGGCAGATGTTTGGGTGACATACACACACACACACACACACACACACACAGTGGTATACGTGTGACCACCTCCAGCAGCAGCAAAGGGGCAGATGTCTGGGTGACAGTATATATATATATATACATATATATATATACAGTTGTATATAGGTGGGCAGCAGCAGCAGCAGCAGCAGAGGGGCAGATGTCTGGGTGACAGTATATATATATATATATATACAGTTGTATATAGGTGGGCAGCAGCAGCAGCAGAGGGGCAGATGTCTGGGTGACAGTATATATATATATATATAATAAGAATTTACTTACCGATAATTCTATTTCTCGTGCAAGCTGAATTGTACTACACATCCAACTAGCAATCGTCTGCTTAGAAGCAAGAGCACCCAGTTTGTTGGGTGCATACAGGATAACAGCAAGTCAGTTTTTCTGACTCCAGCCGTCCTGGAAACTATATTTTCAGGGCCCTGACAACATCTAGCAACTTGGAGTCCTCCAAGTCCCTAGTAGCCGCAGGTACCACAATAAGCTGGTTCGGGTGAAACACTGACACCACCTTAGGGAGAAACTGGGGATGAGTCCGCAGCTCTGCCCTGTCCGAATGGACAATCAGATATGGGCTTTTTTGAGACAAACGCCGCCAATTCTGACACTCGCCTGGCCGAGGCCAGGGCCAACAGCATGGTCACTTTCCCTGTGAGATATTTCAAATCCACAGATTTGAGCGGTTTAAACCAATGTGATTTTAGGAATCCCAGAACTACGTTGAGATCCCACAGTGCCACTGGAGGCACAAAAGGGGGTTGTATATGCAGTACTCCCTTGACAAACTTCTGGACTTCAGGAACTGAAGCCAATTCTTTCTGGAAGAAAATCGACAGGGCCGAAATTTGAACCTTAATGGACCCCAATTTGAGGCCCATAGACACTCCTGTTTGCAGGAAATGCAGGAAACGACCGAGTTGAAATTTCTTCATGGGGCCTTCCTGGCCTCACACCACGCAACATATTTTCGCCACATGTGGTGATAATGTTGTGCGGTCACCTCCTTCCTGGCTTTGACCAGGGTAGGAATGACCTCTTCCGGAATGCCTTTTTCCCTTAGGATCCGGCGTTCAACCGCCATGGCGTCAAACGCAGCCGCGGTAAGTCTTGGAACAGACATGGTACTTGCTGAAGCAAGTCCCTTCTTAGCGGCAGAGGCCATGAGTCCTCTGTGAGCATCTCTTGAAGTTCCGGGTACCAAGTCCTTCTTGGCCAATCCGGAGCCACGAGTATAGTTCTTACTCCTCTACGTCTTATAATTCTCAATACCTTGGGTATGAGAAGCAGAGGAGGGAAGACATACACCGACTGGTACACCCACGGTGTTACCAGAACGTCCATAGCTATTGCCTGAGGGTCTTTTGACCTGGCGCAATACTTGTCCAGTTTTTTGTTCAGGCGGGACGCCATCATGTCCACCTTTGGTCTTTTCCAACGGTTCACAATCATGTGGAAGACTTCCCGATGATGGAGGTTGTGCCTTCCCGGGTGGAGGTTGTGCCTGCTGAGGAAGTCTGCTTCCCAGTTGTCCACTCCCGGAATGAACACTGCTGACAGTGCTATCACATGATTTTCCGCCCAGCGAAAAATCCTTGCAGTTTCTGCCATTGCCCTCCTGCTTCTTGTGCCGCCCTGTCTGTTTACGTAGGCGACTGCCGTGATGTTGTCCCACTGGATCAATACCGGCTGACCTTGAAGCAGAGGTCTTGCTAAGCTTAGAGCATTGTAAATTGCCCTTAGCTTCAGTATATTTATGTGGAGAAAAATCTCCAGACTTGATCACACTCCCTGGAAATTTTTTCCCTGTGTGACTGCTCCCCAGCCTCTCAGGCTGGCCTCCGTGGTCACCAGCATCCAATCCTGAATGCCGAATCTGCGGCCCTCTAGAAGATGAGCACTCTGTAACCACCACAGGAGAGACACCCTTGTCCTTGGAGATAGGGTTATCCGCTGATGCATCTGAAAATGCGATCCGGACCATTTGTCCAGCAGATCCCACTGAAAAGTTCTTGCGTGGAATCTGCCGAATGGAATCGCTTCGTAATAAGCCACCATTTTTCCCAGGACTCTTGTGCAATGATGCACTGACACTTTTCCTGGTTTTAGGAGGTTCCTGACTAGCTCGGATAACTCCCTGGCTTTCTCCTCCGGGAGAAACACCTTTTTCTGGACTGTGTCCAGAACCATCCCTAGGAACAGCAGACGTGTCGTCGGAAACGGCTGCGATTTTGGATATTTAGAATCCACCCGTGCTGTCGTAGAACTACTTGAGATAGTGCTACTCCGACTTCCAACTGTTCTCTGGACCTTGCCCTTATCAGGAGATCGTCCAAGTATGGGATAATTAAGACGCCTTTTCTTTGAAGAAGAATCATCATTTCGGCCATTACTTTGGTAAAGACCCGGGGTGCCGTGGACAATCCAAACGGCAGCGTCTGAAACTGATAGTGACAGTTCCGTACCACGAACCTGAGGTACCCTTGGTGAGAAGGGCAATTTGGGACATGGAGGTAAGCATCCTTGATGTCCAGGGACACCATATAGTCCCCTTCTTCCTGGTTCGCTATCACTGCTCTGAGTGACTCCATCTTGATTTGAACCTTTGTATGTAAGTGTTCAAAGATTTCCCATTTAGAATAGGTCTCACCGAGCCGTCTGGCTTCAGTACCACAATATAGTGTGGAATAATACCCCTTTCCTTGTTGTAGGAGGGGTACTTTGATTATCACCTGCTGGGAATACAGCTTGTGAATTGTTTCCAATACTGCCTCCCTGTCGGAGGAAGACGTTGGTAAAGCAGACATCAGGAGCCTGCGAGGGGGAGACGTCTCGAATTTCCAGTCTGTACCCCTGGGATACTACTTGTAGGATCCAGGGGTCCACTTGCGAGTGAGCCCACTACGCGCTGAAACTCTTGAGACGACCCCCCCACCGCACTTGAGTCCGCTTGTACGGCCCCAGCGTCATGCTGAGGACTTGGCAGAAGCTGTGGAGGGCTTCTGTTCCTGGGAATGGGCTGCCTGCTGCAGTCTTCTTCCCTTTCCTCTATCCCTGGGCAGATATGACTGGCCTTTTGCCCGCTTGCCCTTATGGGGACGAAAGGACTGAGGCTGAAAAGACGGTGTCTTTTTCTGCTGAGATGTGATTTGGGGTAAAAAAGGTGGATTTTCCAGCTGTTGCCGAGGCCACCAGGTCCGATGGACCGACCCCAAATAACTCCTCCCCTTTATACGGCAATACTTCCATGTGCCGTTTGGAATCTGCATCACCTGACCACTGTCGTGTCCATAAACATCTTCTGGCAGATATGGACATCGCACTTACTCTTGATGCCAGAGTGCAAATATCCCTCTGTGCATCTCGCATATATAGAAATGCATCCTTTAAATGCTCTATAGTCAATAAAATACTGTCCCTGTCAA